>NW_022900949.1:14841957-14863271 GCF_012274545.1 Fukomys damarensis | reverse complement strand
CATAAATTCCTCATGATGAATGTATTTAGTATGTATCAGAAACAAATGCTATTAAGAATTTCTAAAAAGAAAGTGATTTTATAATTTTTAAATTAAACTAAAGCAAGATTCAGCAATTATAATACTGAGGAAATCTTGGGCCAGGGGTTTAGCTCAGTAGCACCACATCTGCCTTGCAAGCAAAAGGTCCTGAGTTTGATCCCCAGAATGAACCATCACCACATACCCCCCAAAAACAAAGAAAGAAAAAATCATATAATAAAACAGTCTAGAAAATTCAGAGGAAATCTAAAAGAAGATAAAATCAGTAGCTCAAATCCACATAAGGAATGTAAGCTATGTACTTCAAACATATACTCATAAAAATGTAAAGAAAATATATAAAAGAAAAAATGTATATGAACTTGAATTTTTATTGCATCACTGTTCACAATAGCCAATGTACAGACATCACCTTTCTATGAATGGAAAAATATATCAAGAGAAATCATTATAAATATATATATATATATGTGTGTGTGTGTGTGTGTGTGTATTTATATATATATAGAGAGAGAATTTACATCAATATAGATGAATTATAAGAAAATGTATTAAATGTAACAAGCCCATATATAAATTTAAATATTTAATGATCTCAATCATATGTAGATTTTATAAAGCTGATTTCATGGAATACAGCAAAATGGTAACTAACAGAGATTGGTAATGTTCTCAAAATGTTGGACGAAGGATAAACAATTCCAGTTAGATATGAGGAATAAGTTCAATGCACACAATTTAAAGCATGATGACTATATTTTTTTTTTTAGATTTAATTGAGTTTATTGGTACATTTTAGGGATACAGTACAGTTACATTCATTGTTGGGATCTTGTACCTCTACATGACAAGTCTTTATTCTCATTTTTCCCCTTACCCCTGCCCTCCCTATATTTAACGATGGTATATTATATTCTTGGAAAATGCTGAGTGGGTATGTTTTCTCCCCACAAAGATAAAAAACTATGTGACCTGGAGTATATGGCAACTTTTAAAAATTTAAGCATTTCATAATTAATAACATGATAAACACATACATTTTTATTTTTCTAACAAAAATACATTTGAGAAATTTAAGGAATTTTTTTTTCTTCATAACATTACAGGTGTCAAATGATCCATAAACTCTCCAAAGAGTCTCAAGCGTGTATTACAGTATATTTTTCCCGTGGTTTATCCCTTGAAAAAATTGAACATTTCTTAAGTAAGTCATATGTAGTTGAAATCAAACTAAAAAAACAAAATTCCTCCCTGGAGGAAATAAATTTACGTCCCTCCCTGCTACCTACACAGACTTAAAATAGACAAACTTTTCCATTCTGTTTTCTTCTTTGTATCCCAAGGGGGCTGAATTGTTTGGAGACTGTAAAGACAAGGTGATAATGTATTTCATTAGGAGCTCTAAGAGTTTATAATGTGAGACACTGGAAACTAGAAACAGATCTTGTTTCCGTTTCACTTACTACTCTGGTTTTAGCACTTGGGCTTCCTAGGATCAGTTTGTGGAGAAGCGGAAGCCTCTGTGGCAGTCATCAGAGAGAGACAATGTGTCCCCTTCAGGGCAGGTACAGATAAAGGAAAATGGGAAGCAAGATGTGTAATGAGAATGAGTAAATCCAAAATTTCTTTCTAATATAAAAGTGAACTCTTTGTACTTTGGAGGAACTTTACTTTCCATTGAGGTTTCTTGCTTCCAGCTATTTTTTTTTCCTTTTCTTGCATTTTGGAGCCTAGAGCTTTTCCTCAATGTCAGTAACTTTTTGGTGAGTTCCTAAGTCTTCTCCAAATTTTCCAATAAAGCACAAGCTTCTGTTAGAATCCCTACATCCAATTTCATGTTCATTAATCAATTCTCCAAAGAATTATTTGCAATATATTGCCTGCTCTATCCCAAAATTTACCAGAAATTGATTTTGTATTCCATACCCATTTTCACTGGCAGGTTTAACTTTCTGATAGCTCTTTTCTTCTATATTATTGTAGATATTGTTTCATCTGTTTCCTCAGTACCATCTAACATCAATGTCATTATTCCTGACCTGCAAAACACCTAGTCCTATTTCCTTTGCATACTGCCAACCCTTTTAGATATTTATAAAAATATCAAATGATTGACTTTCTTGACATGATTGTGAGTTTAACACAAATACTCCAATATTTAATGTACATTTTTTTGTCTACTGCTTCAAAGCAACCATGATCTCAAATATGACAATAGCCTTGGTTTCTTCTTTTGACAATTTCAGCACGGAGTGCTTCACACATACATGGCTATTAAGTTTTCTTACATGAATTTTTCAGTTGTGATTATGGTTATGATTTATATACATTGACTTTCCTTTCTGGAATTAATTCTGTTAACCAACACCTCTATGTTAAGCAGACTTCTATTGCTATAATTGGCCTTCCTTAAAGATAGATATGAGTGTTTTTTATTTAACTTTACAAGTAAAATATGTGTCCATATTTAGGCAAATGATAAGCTTGAAATTTTCTCTTTGTGTTATAGTAGACATTATAGTCTCAGCATTTTTATATTTGAAATATTTGTATTTGCTCATAGCCTTCAATATGGTAACCATCATGAATATCCCTCATAAAAGGAAGTATGGGCAAAAACTGTCCCACTCTCTGTACCACAAATAAGCAAAAAAAAAAAAAAAATCCTTCTATCACCAAAATCATTGTCACACAGAACAAGCAGACATTCTGTTCTCTCAGCACACTTCTTGCCTTTTCTTATCTCTTCCAACTGACAATGGCTTCTCCTTCTGCTCTCTCAGCTCAAACTTTACTATTTCAAAGAAAACCCTTTTGTTCACCTTTCAACAGTAACTTGGCCCTTACTGGTGTTTTTCTCCATTGAATTAATTAACAATCTCTAGGTATTCATGTTAATGACCCTTTATGTCATGGAAATGGTAAATATATATTTTTGAATATTTTTGGCCTTTCAATCTTTGTAGGATAATTCTACTTGCATAATATTTAGTATATTAATCAAGTGCATCACTGCATATTTTGTCATTTATTTCTGTTTATTTTTGAAACAATACACCCTGTTCAAGAGCATGGAAATGTGTGCAGGTGCCCACATATGCTTTGCATTTGAAGTTCATACTGGTGTGCTTTTCTTCCTTATTATTTCCTATACAGTCCATATGTATTTCCTCTACAAGGAAGAATTCACTAGGTAAGAAGGAGCCATCAAGATCTTCCTGAACTAGAAATTCTGTATGGTATCCAAAATAGGTAACTACCCTGCTGTGTTTATATTGATCCAAGTCATATTTATGATGACAGCCAAAGTTTAAGAATGTGTTGCTAAATTATATCCATCCAAGATACATTTATTGAGATGTTAGGAGCAAAATTTCACATTTATAAAACACCCATTGTATCCCAGGAACCAAAGAATGAATTAGACCACCTCATTCACTTTTACTTCAAAACTACCATGTAGTGAACATGTACAATGCTACTAAAATGTGGCATATTTGCTATTAAGAGAGTTTAAATAAGTTTTACAAGGTAAAAAATGTGTTACATTGTTTGACTAACATCATAGTCTAAGAATTTTGACTCAAAATCCCAAATTTAAGATCACAGATGTATATGTTATCTTGGGAGATTTACTTATCCAAGATTAATACTAAAATGAATAATTATAGCTAACAATTTATTGAAATTTTTGTTGTCAACAATTTTTAATCCTTAGAAACAAATGACAGTAATAAGCTTGTCTTTAAAACTGAAACAAGGCACTAATAATTAATTTTCAAATCCTTAAGAAGTTTTAAGTCATACAATAACATTTTGTTAGAAATTCATTTTTATTTGGTATTGTAGAGGTACTACAAAAAGAAGTATGGAGAATTTCAAATAAATTATATGAAAGTTTTTACCTATTTCAGAAAAGTTATATTAAATGTTAAAATTTGTTTATGTCTACAAATTAAATTAGAATTAAAACAAGGGCATCAGTGACTAAAAGAGAGAAGAATCTCTGCTAAATTGACTGAACAATGGACAGTCACACATATCAGGAAGAGAAATGAAATAGCACTTTGATGAGTGAACCATTATTATTGGCAGGGACCAACAGAAAGAGAAGAGACCTGTCCCCATATGACACGATAAAGTGCAATGACCTTTGGCTATACTTTAAACACTGATTTTTCTTCTATCACAGCAGATACTTCATGACATGGAAACAGAAAACTACACAGGTGCAGCACAATTCCTCCTCCTGGGCCTCTCACAGGATCCTAATTTGCAGCCCATTCTGTTTGGAGTGTTCCTGTCCATGTACCTGGTCACAGTGCTTGGGAACCTGCTCATCATCCTGGCCATCAGCTCTGACTCCCACCTCCACACCCCCATGTATTTCTTCCTCAGCAACCTGTCCTTCACTGACATCTGTTTCATTTCTACCACAGTCCCCAAGATGCTGGTGAATATCCATGAACACAACAAAGGTATTTTGTACACAGAGTGCCTCACCCAGGTGTATTTGTTTTTGGCTTTTGTGGGAATGGATAATTTACTATTGACCATAATGGCCTATGACCGCTTTGTGGCCATCTGCCAACCCCTGATATATGTGGCCATCATGAACCCCGATTTCTATGTTTTCTTAGTTCTCATATCATGGCTCATCATGTTTTTGGTCCCACTGCTTCACATTCTACTTGTGAAGCAACTGACTTTCTCCATAGACACCAAAGTCCCACATTTCTTCTGTGAATTGGCTCAGGTCCTCAGGGTGGCCAGGTCTGGTACCATTGCCAATGTCAATATTATCCTACTGTATTTGTAAACAGCCCTGCTGGGTGTGTGTCCCACCACTGGGATCCTCTTCTCTTACACTAAGATTATCTCCTCCTTACTGAGGATGTCCTCCTCTACAAGCAGGTATAGAGCATTTTCCACCTGTGGTTCTCACCTCTGTGTGGTCTCCTTGTTTTATGGAACAGCACTCGGGGTGTACCTCAGTTCAGCCGTGACCCACTCTTCCCGTGAAAGCTCTGTTGCCTCTGTGATGTACACTGTGGTGACCCCCATGCTGAACCCCTTCATCTACAGCCTGAGGAACAAGGATGTGAAAGAGGCCATGGGAAGACTCCTCAGCAGAGCAGCCTCTGGTTCTTGATGACTAATCTTAGAATTAAGTGGCCATTTTGTCCCTTTAAGTAAATGCTGTCAATTTATAATCCTGGAGCTTTTTCTTTCCTTAATGACATCCTTATATTCTTGTATCCACAAAACATCTATGACTTTGAATTTTATGTTATTTGATTGCTTTCTTCCTTACAACTCCCTCAAAACTTTGCTCATTTTTTTTCTACCCTGTGCATGCTTCATAAAGTTTCAAGTCTGGTAAATTTTCTTATGGACATTTCTTATATTTCCAGTATCATATAAAGTAGTGATAACAACTACTGAAATGGTTCTTTCAAAAATTTTACTTAAATGTGAATATTATTTACTATAACTTGGTTGTAACCTTGTATGCTGTGGAATAAATGAATGAAAATCATCACTGTAAGGTGTTTATTACATCCAAAGTGTGCCTTTGATTTTGAATGCCTTAATACTGAAAAGATTTCTTTGAAAATATTCCCCATCAGGCCCAGCGATTTAGCTCAGTGGTGCCACTGACTGCCTCGCAAGCACAAGGTCCCAAGTCAGATATCCAGGTACAAAAAAAAAAAAAAAAAAAAAAAAGAAAAAAAAAAAAAAAAAAAAAAAAAAAAGGAAAGAAAGAAAGAAAAAAAAATATGCCTCACATTCCTTCAACTTCTAAAGAGACTTGAGAATGGGCTGTGTGGTGGCTTGGAACTTGATTCTCAGCCCACACTCTTACTCTTACGTTTGCTGTTCCTTTTGCATAAGAACAAAGATTGGACCAATCTCTCCCCTTGAAAGTGCATTTCTTCATTCACTTTATAGTAAGAAAATGCTGAGGATAATGCTGAGGTCTTACATTTCATGTGATTCTTGCTTTGATCCTTACCTCTATCATTTCTTCTTTCCTTGTCCTCCTTTTCCTTCTCTTTTCTTCCTTCATTCTTTTTTCACCTTCATTTTGAATGTTTTGCTGGCTAAGGTTAACAAGCTTCATTTCTTTGAATGGTTTAATATGTATATACAGACATTGCTTGTCCATTTGTCCATTGGTGAACATTTGGTAAATTTCCATGATCTGCTATTGTGAATAGTGCTCTTCTGAATATGAATGCTTATTTATCTTTAGTAGTCTTCTGTTACACAATGATGCTGCAGTCAGTGACAAACTCTACATGCACGGTTTTCCCCACGACATTGATTATCCAGTGATAACACCAGTCATTTTACTTAATGTGTGTGTGTGTGTGTGTGTGTTTGTGCACAGTCTATGATATGCACAAAATGGAGAAATGCCTTAAAAAGGTTTTGCAGACCTACTCTGATTGTTAAGCAGCAAGTAATTGTACTTGTTTTCAATTATTACTGCAATATATCTAGGAGTGGGATTAATGGGTTATAGGTTCAACATATGTTTAATTTTTATCATGAATTGGCAAACACATTTTACATTTTTAACAAAGTGTAATGATCTTCAGATATTCACTCCCTTGTCAATACTTTTAATCTTTTATTTTATTAAAATTATGTTTTCTACAGGGAGTGAAGTAAGTTTATTGTGCTTCTGACATTACATTCTGTTTTAAATTTTTACTTTATATTAGTACACCCATGTAGTACATAAAGATTACATTTCTAATGGGGAGTTGGCACATGCAAATAATATTGTAATTTCTTTTCATCCCTTAACAATACTTTCCTCCTTCCAGCCCCAATCTCTTTCCGTAAGGAATAATCCATTCATTTGAAAGAAAGTGAATGTGCCTTGAGTCCATAATGTGAGATGAATCAGACACAGAAACTTAATTATTTCATGCTTTCTCTAATATGAGAAACACAACATATAAATGAGGAGCAAATCAAAGATAAATAAAAGGACATAGATCATTAACAAAATAAAAGGGAATGAGCAGAGTTTAATCACCCCCATCACACACACACTCACACACACACACACACATATATCATATTCACTCAAAGGAGAAATGGCTTTTCAAGTCTCTGCTCACATTGCATTAGTATAGTGTGAACTTTTACTTGTTTTTTTTTTCTTTTTAGTTTATTGATACATTCTAAGTATACAGTACAGTTACATTCATCATTGGGATCTTGTATCTTTACATTGCAGCTCTTGGTTCTCATTTTTCCCCTTGTCCCTGCCCTCCCTTCACCCCATTCTCCCCTTCCCATTTACAAACACTTTATTTCAATTTTTTTTCATTTTATCATATTTTTTCTTTCCCCTTATTTCCTTTCCCCTACCCTGCCACATTTCCTACAACTTAAGCCTGTCTCTTCCTATTTTATATTGTCAATTACATCATTAGGATCTTATGTACTATTATAGTTTTTCACACCAGAAAAACTAGTCAGTATTTACACATGTGTGACTTATTTATTTCTCTTGTGAGTATATTCTCAATATGTATCCATTTTCCTATGAATGAGTCTAATTTCTCATTCTTTATGGCTGAGTAATATTCCACTTTATAGAAAAACCACATCTTTCTCCAGTTTCCAAGTGATGGGCAAAATGGCTGTTTCCAAGTTTTAGCTATTACAAACTGTGCCTGTATAAAAATAGGTGCACATATATCACTGTGATATGATTCTTTTAATTCCTTTGGAAAGATACCCAGAAAAGGGATGGCTGGATGAATTGGAACCTCTAGTGCTAGTTCTTTGAGGTACCTCTGTATTGATTTCCATAGACCAGTCTGCACTCCTACCAACAATGGAGAAGTGTACGTTTCTCTCCACAACCCCTCCAACATTAGTTATTGTGTGATTTCTTGATAGCAGCCATACTTTGAGGGGTGAAGAGGAATCTCAGCGTTGTTTTCATCTGCATCTCTCAAATGACCAGTGATGTGGAACATTTTTTTCATATATTTACTTGCTGCTTTTATTTCATTATCTACGAAATGTCTGTTCATTTAGCTGAACATTTTTGAATTGGGTCTTTATATTTGTGGGGCTGATTGTTTTGTGCTCTTTATATATTCTAGATAAGAGCCCTGTGTCTGAAGAGCATCTGGTAAAATTTTTTTCCCACATTGTAGGTTGTCTTTTATTTTGGTTGATGGTTTCTTTTGCAGTACAGAAGCTTTTTAATAAGATAAGATACCAGTTGTTGGTTCTTTCTGCTAGTTCCTGTGCTTCTCAGGATTTGTTCATACAGTCTATTCCTATGCCAACGTCTTCAAGAATTCTGCCTAACTTACCTTCCAGCATGTTTAGTGTTTCTTTTTTAATATTTAGTTCTTTAATCCACTTGGACTTCAGTTTCGTGCATGGTTAAAGATAAGGGTCTAGTTTTAATCTTTGGCAGGTTGAAATCCAGTTTTTCTAACACCATTTATTAAACAGGCTATCTTTCCTCCACTGAGGATGGTCAGCTTCTTTGTCAAAGATGAGGTAGCTGAGTACATCTGGAGTTGTTTTTGTGTCTTCCAGTCTGTTCCACTGATCCTCAGGTCTGTTTCTTTGCCAGTACCATGCTATTTTTATCACAATGTCTTTTTAGTATAGTTTCAAATTGGGAATTGTTTTACCCACTCCCATGTGTCTGTTGCCTAGGATGGTTTTTGCTATTCTAGGTTTCTTTTGGTTTCAAATTAATTTTTGGATTATTTTTTCTAGTTCTGTGAAATGTAGTGTTGGAATGTCAATTGGCATTGTGTTGAATATATACAGCAGTTTTGGTAGTATGGCCATTTTCACTGTGTAGATATTTCCTACCCCAGAGCAGGGAATATCTTTCCATTTTCTTATATCCTCTTTGATCTCTTTTTTTTTTCAGAGTGCTGTAGTTTTCAGCGTAGAGATCTTTTGCTTCTTTTGTTAGATTGATTCCAAGATACTTTATTTTTTTAGATGCTATTGTGAAAGGAATTATTTCCATAATTTCTGTCTCAGTGAGTATGTTATTTGTGTACAAGAAGGCTATTACTTTTTGAGTGTTGACCTTGAATCCACCTACCCTGCTAAAAGTGTCAATTAAGTCTAGAAGTCTTTTGGTGAAATTTTTCAGGTCTTCAATGTAGAGTACCATATCATCAGAAAATAGTGACAGTTTAACTTCTTTCTTTCCTATCTCTATTGCTTTAATTTCTTTTTCTTGTCTAATTGCTATGCCTATTATTTCCAGAAGTATATCAAAGAGAAGTGGTGATGGTGGTCATCCCAATTGATATGATCAGCAACACAATAGGATAAAGCACAATTTACAAATTGACCACTTGTGGTAGTCATTTATTTAACACCTTTAAATCATGTGAATTAAATTAAAATCAAGAAGCAGCCCAAAATACTTTTGCCATGAATATATTCTTCAATATAGCATTTTTACCATTTAGGATGGGGTCTTAGACAGAGTTAGGATGAGAGGAGTAGAGAAGAAAAAGACTTGGAGAGGGTTTCAAGTGAAGTCAGAGGACATAGAATGACCTTACAATCTTTAGGAAACTGTTAAATTCAAAAGGGATAGACAGAATGAGAGAATAAGAACAATAATATACCACTTAACAGTAGTAGGGAATCACTTTCCCTTGAAACTATTGACCCTTCGCTGAGGTAAAATGAGAAAAGAAAAGAACATAAAGAAAAAAATGATAAAAGAAGAAATCTGAGTTAGGGCAGGAACAGGAACAGAAAGGGAGATAAGGGATACTATGGTGGAGCAAGAGACTGTGTTGGAGAGAGAGGACAGAAAAAAGAAAGAATTTGTAGCGTGAAATGAGGAAAAGAGAGAAAAAGAAGAATTTAAAGGGCCTCTTTTCAACTATATCTCTCCTGTCAAATTATGCAACATGTACAATAGAACTAAGTTCTTTGATCTCAGCTAACTGATGACAGACCCTGAGATTCAGACTGATTTTGGGCTGCAAGGCCCAAATTGAGTTCTCTGACCTCCTGCAGGGTTGAACTCCACATGGTTCTACTACCGGTTCCCTCTGCCCTTTCTTTAAAGATGTTCAAAGTTGGGAGCTCAGAAAAATACCCTTTTTGACCTCCTGTGCCTCTGCAGAGTGGATCCAAGTACTGGCACAATGAGGAGGTCTGAGAGGGGGGGAGGGGATGAGGATGGGGTATTTCAGCGGCGCCCACATGGCTACCTTCCTTGCTGGAGCTGACTGTGGCACAGGCATGGGAGGTTGCAGCTACCCAGTCCTGCCGACTGGGCCCAAGCAGGCTTTCTTCCTGGAGCTGATGGCCTGAACTTTTGCTTCTGCTCTGTCAGTTTTCTTTTTACATTTTGGATGTTTGGCTGTTATCAGATATGAGTTGCAAAATGTATCTCCCGTTCTGTATGTTGTTCTTCTGTTTATCTCAAGTACACAGTTTGCTGTTATAAACTATATTCATCATGATATATAACAGATCTCTTGAAGCTATTTCTCTTGCTAACTGATATTGTCTTTTGAGAAATGTCTAAAGAGGTTCATTGCCTTATCGAGAGTTATTTGTTTTCTTGCTGTTGTATAACTTGATTTCTACATGCAGTAAAAGCTTGGATTTCAAATAATTTGTCCTCTGAGTGTTTCACAAGGCAAACAAACGTTTCTAATAAGTTTTAATTGAGAAATGAGCAAAGTCTTGAAGTACTACACTGAACATCACATGGTCATAAGTAAGACAAAGGCATTTCATGCTCTCTATCTCTAGATCATTCCCCTCTCTGCAGGACTGTGACTTATCCTCTTCCAACAGCAAGATCTTATGGAGAGATCACCTCTGTGGGGAGGAAGGGAAAAGTGCAGAGGAAGAATTCCTCACTTCATATGATATAAAGAGACATGAAAAATGTGGGAAACTGCAAAATTTTGTAAAAAGTCACCACTGGAAAAAGGCTGTAGCTGTGGGAGCAATGAATCTTTTATCTATTTAAGAACAAAGCAAAGTCACATTTCCAGGAAATCCTCAAAAGGAGGCAAAAGCAAGTGTCATTGGACAGATTCCTTGTCAAAATTACACAGAAGAAAAGGATTCCACTGAGCCAATAGATAGTAGTGATTCCATTAGTGATAGTGAAACTTGTGTTAGACAATAACTGTACTCTCTCTTGTCTCCCTCACTAGCACAGAGGTTTTCAAAGGTAAGTGTATGTTAACTTCTTTATGATTTGTATTTTCCTTATTATTTTGTTTTATATGTTTTAACCTGTCCCATAATTTTTTATTATGCTTTCATGCCTGTACTAAAATTCATTTTCAAGAAATCAGGTGATATTTAATGTACTGTGTCTAATTTATTTCATTTAGCATTATACCTCAAGATCCAATAATCTTCCATCAAATAACTGAAGCTTTTCCTCCTGTATGACCATGTGGTATTCTTTCTGTATAAATATGTACATTTTCTTTAGCTCTTTATTTGTTGGTGGGCATATAGGCTGCTTCCATAATTTAGCTAGTTATTTTTGCTGCCATTAACCTACATATATATTACAAATTATTGTAATTAGATGACTTTCACTCTTTTGGAAAGTACTGAGATAAAGTATACCTAATTCAAATGGAATTTTTAGTTTTGGTTCTTTGAGGAATCTTCATAACTGCTTTCAGTAGCAGTTGTACTAGTTACATTCCCACTGCAAAAGAGAAGCATCACTTTTTCACCACTACCTCTCTAGAATTTGTTTTAGTTTTCAAAACAGTCAACTTTTTATTTCTTTCTTTCTTTTTTTTTTTTTTTTTTTTTTTGGTACCAGGGATCAAACTCAGGATCTTGCACTTGTGAGGCAGGCATGGAACCACTGAGCTAAATTCCTGGCCCAACTTTTCATTTCTACTCTTTATTCTGGTAAGGCATACTTAAATAAATATATTAATTTTGCCAGGCTTAAGCACAGTTTGGTACAATTACATGATCATTTTCATACAATCAAAAAAATTACTCATTTTTCATCTTCCTAAATGAAACTATTCAGCTGTATGAATAAAACCTAAGTTCCCCCACCCGCCAATCAGCCATGACTCTTACATGAATCATGAATATAAATTGAAGGCATTAGTCTTCTGAGATCATATGACCAATAAAACGTTGTTTACTGGTGAGTTTGGATTTTTCAGTTTCACTGCATTTTCTTTTTTTTTTTTTTTCAGCTGTAATTGAGTTTATTGGTACATTTTAGGGATACAGTAAAGTTATATTCATTGTTGGGATCTTGTACCTCTACATGACAGGTCTTGGTTCTCATTATTTACCCTTGTCCCTGCCCTCCCTTCACCCCCTCCTCCCCTCCCCATCTACAAACACTTTATTGCCTTCTTTTAATTATCACATATTTTTTTCTTTTCCCTTGTTACCCTTCCCCCATGCATCCCACCTTCCCTACACCTTTAGCTCCTTTCTTCCCATTTCACAATATCAATAATCATATTAGGATCTTAAGTATTATTGCAGTTTATTCACATCAGAGAAACTATTTGATAGTTACAAATGTGTGACTTATTTATTTCACTTAGGAGTATATCTTCAATATGTATCCATTTTCCTATGAATGAATCTATTTTCTCATTTTTTATGGCTGAGTAATATTCCATTTTATAGAAAAATCACATTGTTTTTATCTAGTTTCCAACTGAGGGGCAAATGGGATGTTTCCAAATTTTAGCTATTACATTCTTTGCCACTATAAACATGGGTGCACATACATCAGTGTGATATGATTCTTTTAATTTTTTGGAAAGATACCCAGTAGAGGGATGGCTGGGTCAAATGGAACCTCCAGTCCAAGTTCTCTGAGGTATCTCCATATTGATTTCCACAGTGGTTGCACATGTCTGCACTCCCACCAACAATGGAGAAAGGTTCCTTTCTCCCCACAACCCCGGCAACGTTTGTTGTTGCTTGATTTCTTGATAGCAGCCATTCTTTCTGGGGTGAGGTGGAATTTCAGTGTTGTTTTCATCTGCATCTCTCAAATGACCAGTGATATGGAGTATTTTTTCATGTATTTACTTGATGCTTTTACTTCTTTTTCTGAGAAAAGTCTGTTCATTTTGGATGCCCAATTTGGAACTGGGTCTTTATATTTGGGGGGTGATTGTTTTGCGTTCTTTATATATTCTAGATAATAGTTATTTGTCTGAGGAGCAGCTCATAAAATTTTTTACCACATTGTAGGTTGTATCTCAGTTCTGCTGATGGTTTCTTTTACAGTACAGAAGCTTTTTAATAAGATGAGATTGCAGTTGTTCATTCTTTCTGCTAGTTCCCATGCTACTGAGGATTTGTTCATAAAGTCTTTTCCTATGCCAATTTATTCAAGAGTTCTGCCTAACTTAAAGTCCAGCAAGTTTAGGGTTTCTGTTTTAATATTTGGATCTTTAATCCACTTGGATTTTAATTTAGTGCATGGTGAAAGATAAGGGTCCAGTTTTAATTGGTGGTAGGGTGGAATCCAGTTTTTCCAACACCATTTATTAAAGAGGCTATCTTTCTTCCACTGAGGATGGTCAGCTCTTTTGTCAAAGATGAAGTAGCTGAGTGCATCTGGAGTTGTTTTTGTGTCTTCCAGTCTGTCCCACTGATCCTCAGGCCTATTTCTTTGCCAGTACCATGCTGTTTTAATCACAATGGCTTTGTAGTATAGTTTCAAATTGGTAATTATTATACCCGCTGCTGTGTGTCTGTTGCCTAGGATGGCTTTTGCTATTCTAGGTCTCTTATGGTTCCAAATGAATTTTTGGATTATTTTTTCTAGTTCTGTAAAATATAGTGTTGGAATTTCATTTGGCATTTCATTTAATCTGTATAGCAATTTTGGTAGTATGGCCATTTTCACTATGTTGATTCTTCCTACGCAGGAGCAGGGGATATCTTTCCATTTTTTTATATCCTCTTCTATTTCTTTTTCAGAGTGCTATAGTTTTCAGTGTAGAGGTCTTTTGCTTCTTTTGTTAGATTGATTCCTAGATACTTCCTTTTTTTGGATGCTATTGTGAAGGGAATTGTTTCCCTAATTTCTCTCTCAGTGAGCCTTTCTATTTGGGTACAACAAGCCTATTGATTTTTGGGTGTTCAACTTGTATCCAGGTACTCTACTGAATCTCTCAATTAAGTAAAATTGTCTTTTCATGAAGTTTTTCGGGTCTTCAATATAGAGTATCTTATCACTGGCAAATAGTGACAGTTTAACTTCTTTTTCTCCTATCTTTATTGCTTTAATGTCTTTCTCTTGTCTAATTGCTGTGGCCAATATTTCTAGAACTCTATTGAAGAGGAGTGGTGATAGTGGGCATCTTTGTCTTGTTCCTGATTTCAATGAGAAGGTTTTCAATTTTTGGCTAGTTAATATGATGCTGGCTGTTGATTTTTCATAGCTAGCTTTATTAAGTTGAGATATAGACCATCTATTCCAAATTTTTTGCAGGGATTTATCATGAATGGGTGTTGAATTTTTTCAAATGCTTTTTCTGCATCTATTGGGAGGATCTTATGGTTTTTGTCCTAGAATTTGTTAATATAATGTTGAACCATCCTTGCATCCCTAGAATAAATTCAACTTGGTCAGGATATATGATCTTCTTGATAATCCTCTGTATTCTGTTTGGTAGTATCTTATTAAGGATTTTTCCATCTATATTCATTAAGGTGATTGGCCTGTAGTTTTCTTTTTTAGTTGCGTCTTTCATTGATTTGGGAATCAAAGTGATACTTGCTTCCAGGAATGAATTTGGAAGTATAGCTTCCCTTTCAATTTTATTGAAAATTTTGAAGAGTAATGGCAGTATTTCTTCTCTAAATGTCTTGTAAATTTCAGGTGTGAATCCAGCAGGGCCTGGGCTTTTCTTTGTTGGTAAATTTTTAATTACATTTTCAATTTCTCTTGCTGTAATTGGGGTGCTTAAAATGTTCTTATCTTCTTTGTTCAACTTTGGTAATTCATAAGTGTCTAAAAATCTGCCCCTTTCTTCTGTGTTTTCCATTTTATTGAAGTACAGGTTCTCAAAGTAGGTATTAATGATCCTCTGGATTTCTATTGGATCTGTGTGACTTCAACTTTTTTATTCCTGATTTCATGGATCTGAGCCTTTTCTTTCCTTTTTTTTTTCATACGATTAGCTAAGGGTTTGTCAATTTTATTTTTTCTTTCACAAAAACATTTCTTTGTTTCATTTATCTTTTTATGTCATTTTCTTAGTTTCCATTGCATTGATTTCTGCTCAAATCTTTATAATTTCCACTCTTGTTGGAGTTTTGAGTTTTTCTTGCTCTTGTTTTTCTAGGAGTCTACAATTCATCATTGGGCTGTTTATTTGAGCCCACTCTGTTTTCCTAGTGTGGGCATTCAATGCTATGAATTTTCCACATAGAGCTGCTTTCATTGTGTCCCACAGATTCCTGTATGTCATATTGGCATTTTCATTTATTTGTAAAAACTGTCTAATTTCTTCTTTACTTTCCTTTGTAATCCATTTATTGTTCAGTAGAATGTTATTTGTTTCCCTGTTCTTGTGAAGTTTGTACAGCTTCTTGTGCTATTGGTCTCCAGCTTGATTGCACTATGATCTGATAATATACAGGGGATGACTTCAATTCTTTTGCATTTATTCACACCTGTTCTCTGAGCCAATTTGTGGTCTACCTTGGATAATGATCCATGTGAAGCCAAAAAAGAATGTATAAGTTAATTTTTGGGGGTGGAATACTCTGTAGACATCTATTTAGTCCATGTGTTCCATAGCTTGGTTCAGTTCTATTATTTGATTGTTATTTCTCCCTAGATGATCTGTCAATTTGTGATAGTGGGATATTTAAATCCCCCACTACAATTGTATTAGTGCTTATTTGGTTTTTCATGTTATTTAATATTTGTTTTATATGGTTTGGGGCATTTATATTCGGTGCATATATGTTTATGATTTTCATCTCTTCCTCTTGAATTGTTCCCTTTACAAGGATGTAGTCACCTTCTTTGTCTCTATTAATCAGTTTTGGTTTGAAATTTATCTTTCTGTGAATAAGATTGCTACCCATGCTTTTTTCTGGGCTCCTGATGCATGGAAAATTGTTTTCCATCCTTTCACTTTCAGTCTATGGGCTTCCTTTTGCACTAGGTGTGTTTTTTGTATACAATGTACTTTTGGATTTTGCTTTTTAATACATTCTGCCAGTCTATTCATCTTTATTGGTGAATTGAGGCCATTAACATTCATGGCCATAACTGATATGTCGTGACTTATTATTGTCATGTTATTGTCCTTTGGTTGACAATTTTTACATTTTCTCTCTTCTCCTTTTATTTTCTTGCCTTGCCTATTTGATTTGGTCTGTTGGGCCTCATGGTATTTTGAACTTCATTGTCCTTTTCTAGGATATTGCTTAGAATTCCTTGTAGTGCTGGTTTGGCGTTCATGAAGTTTCTCAGGTGTTCTTTGTCATGCAAGTATCTTATTTCCCGATTGATTTTGAAAGAGAGTTTTGCAGGATACATCAATCTAGGTTTGAGATTGTTTTTTTTGTTTTTTTTTTTGTAGGACTTGAAATACCTCACTCCATGCTCTCCTTGACCTAAGGGTTTGTGTTGAAAAGTCTGCTGTGATTTGATGGGCTTTCCTTTGCATGTGATTTGTTTCTTTTTTCCTTTTGCTTGTAGTTCTTTTTTCTTCTGTTGGATTTCTGGGATCTTGATTATTGTATGTCTAGGTGTAGATTTTTTTTTATTGTGGCTAGTTGGAGTTCTATATGCCTCACTTATCTGTATGTCTAATTCTTCCCTTCCGTTTGGGAAGTTTTCTGTCATTAATTCAGTGAATAGCTTTTTAAAATCATTTGTGTTTTCTCCTGCTATTTCATGGCTTCCTATCAGTCTTATGTTATTTTTCTTTGCATCATCTAGAAGTTCTTGGATCAATTTTTCATGATCCCTTACTGTTTTTCAGAGACATCTTTTTTCATGGTCACTGACTGCAATCCTCTCTTCTATATCTGAATTTCTATCTTCACATTCTTTCATTGTGTTTTGTATACTTTCAATAGAATTTTTAATCTCCTGGATATCTGTTTGAATCTGTTTTATGTATTCTATTTCTTTCGTCTGTAGGGCATTCATTGTTTCCATTTCTTTCTTATGCTGTGTCTTCATGGCTTCTATCATGGTCTTGAGCTCATCTATTTGTTTTTTGTCAATTTCTGTTCTAGAGTCTCGAATCATGACTTCCATTTTGCTAATCATCTCTATGGCTAACTGGAAAATTATTTCTGATTTGAATTTTTCTAGAGCCTGATAGATCTGTTTTGTTACCTCCTGTGCTATGGGTCCAGGGTATCTTGCTGGTTCACTGTCAGACTTTTCATCCTCATTTGCCCTACTGTTTGCCATTGGTGAAGTGGAAGTCTTTTTTTGTGTCTTGCTTAAGTGTTTTCTCATTTTTATTTTTCTTGTTGGGTTTTCCTTCTTTTAATTTCTGGGTTATTATTTAAATCTTCCTGATATAGTTGTGTTTTAGCTTTTGAGTGTTGAATGACTCATAGACATCCTCATTTTCATAATATCAGAGAAAACAACTCATGAAACCATCACAATCCTTTATCCCAATTGACACATTCAGCAGACCAATAGAACCAAGCACAGCTTGCAAATTGACTACTTTTGGTAGTCATTAATCTATCAGCTTTAAACCTTTTGAATTAAATTAATATCAAAAGGCAGCCCAAAATATGTTTGCCATTTATATGCTTTTCAGTATAGCATCTTTAGCAATTAGGATGGGGGCTTACACTGAGTTAGGATGAAAGGAGTAGATAATTGAAAGAATTGGAGGAGGTTTGAAGTGAAGCCAGAGTACGTAGACTGACCATTCTATCTTTAGGAAACTATTAACCTCAAAGGGGATAGACAGATTGCAGGAATAAGGACAAGAATATATCCCCTTAACAGTAACAGGTGCTCACCTTCCCTTTAAGCTACAGAGCCATGAGTGAGGTAAAATGACAGGAGAAAAGAACATAAAGAAAAAAAATAATAAAAGATGAAGTCTGAGTTAGGGCAGGAACAGGAATAAAAAGGGAGATGAGGGTTAATATGTTGCAGGAAGAGACTGAGCTGGATCGTGAGCACAGAACAAAGAAAGAAATTGTAGGGTGGAATGATGAAAAGAAAATAAAAAATAAATTAAAATAAAAAAGAATTTGAAGGACCTCTTTCAGACTATGTCTCTGTTGTCATATTATACCATGTGTACAGCCATGTGCAGAACCAATTGTCCTCATCTCAGCTAGCCAATGGCAGGTCCCCATGACACAGATTGACCTCAGGCCACAAGGCCTAAATTGTGTTTCCCAACCCCAAGTGGTTGAACTCATCTCAATTCTATTGCAGGTTTCCCCTGCCCATTCTTTGAAGATGTTTAAAGTTAGGAGTTCAGAAAAATACCCTTCATGACCACCTATGCCACTGCAGAGTGGGTCCAAGGATTGGCTCAATCAGAAAGTTTGATAACAGGGGAAGCATGTCACAGGGGTGTTTCAAGGGTGCCCACACAGCTACCTTCCTTACTTGACCTGGTTGTGCACAGTCGGGGAGGTCGTGGACCCACTGGGTGGGCTCGAGCAGGAGGCTGGAGAGATCTCCTCTGGGGAGATCTTTTTTCCTTACTGGATCTGGTGGCATGCAGTCGGGGAGGTCGCGGACCCACCGAGTGGGCCCGAGCAAGCAACTGGCACTACATTTTCAAAACAACATTTCAGATGTTTACCATACAACCAGAGATTAGACTAACTGTGGAGCCTCTTGAGCATGTTGCTGATGTTCCTGTTCCTCAGGCTGTAGATGAAGGGATGCAGCATAGGGGTAACCAAATCATACATCATTTAGGCCACCATGCCCTGGGAGAATGTGACACAAGTGAACCAAGATATGACGCAAGGCCTCTTCCATACAATAAGCAAACAACTGGCAGGTGAGGACCACAGGTAGAAAAGCCTTTGTCCCTTCCACTTGTTGATATTTTTAGAATTTTACAATAAGAGAAAATGATCCCTAACATGGGAAAAAATCCTAATATGGCACAACCAAATATGAGGCAAATGATTTTATCAAGGTATCAGAACATGAAAGGGTAAATAACTGAGTAGGATGGCAGAAAAATTAGAAATTTTCACATTCTTGAAGCAAGTCAATTGTAAGACAATTACTCTGTGTAGCTGAGAGCCCAAAAGGATGATAAAGATACATAACAACAGTAGTAAGACACAAAGGTGTGGATTCATTACGACTGCATGGTGAAGAGGGTGGCAGATGGCCAAAACATCAATCATAAGCCATCACAGTCAGAAGCATGTCATCTATACATCCAAACATTGAAACAAAAGACATCTGTGTTAGGCATCCCACATAGGAAATGACCCTACTGTGAATTAGGATGTCCATAGTCTTCTTTGGGACTGTGGTGGAGGTGAAACAGATGTCAGCCAAGGACATGTTGGAGAGGAAGAAATACATGGGGGTGTGGAGGTGGGAATCAGAGCTGATGGCTAGGATGATGAGCAGGATCCCAAACACTGTGACCAGGTACATGGACAGGAACAGTCCAAAAAACATGGGCTTCAGGGATGGGTCCTCTGAGAAACCACTGAGACAAAATTCAAAGATGTATGTTAGATTATGTGTTTACATAGTACTTGAGCTCATTTTCAAAAAATCCTCTGGGGGAAAAAAACACAAATAATTAAATAGCACACATGATTCTCTGTTGGTCATAAACTGAAGTATTCATAATGAAAATATATGATGAGGTCTATATACTTTAAAACAAGGTGATCTGTTGTGATAAGCCCCATTGTTAGGAATTATTTCATTGTTTAATTATTTGTTATCCACCTATATCTGGGCACTCTCACTTTATAGACACTCTCGTGGCCAACTCTGGTGTCCAGGTGAGAACATTTGAGATGAGAAATCTATGACCCCAGTAAAATATATTAAACTATTTAAAAATAAGAATATATTTTCTTTTTTAAATTATTCTTTTTATGTCTATAAAAATAAAACAAAACAGGGCTGGGGATTTGGCTCAGTGGTTCCGCCATCTGCCTCGGAAGCGCAAGGTCCCGAGTTCGATCCCTGGTACCAAAAAAATAAAACAAAACATCATTGCAAACTATTTAGAGAATAATCTCAGTTAATTCACAGTGTGCCATAGTCTTAAAAGAAGGGGACAAATGTTACTCAGAGTACAATTCATGGACAAAAAGGATTCTCCCTTACAAAACAAAGCAAATAGATCATAGTGCATAATATTTAAAAAACTGAGAGAAAACAGTAGCATAATTGGAACAAATTGACATACGTATTGAAGTATTTTGAAAAAATGCAACAGAGAATTTGAAGAATTATTTGAACATCTCTCTGCTTTGTTTTCCATTTGTCTTCCATTTTCTTCTTTATTTATATATGTATATTTTTCTTGCTGATATGTACCAAAATATTTCTATTTTTCTATCTGTGTATTGAAATCTCCAATTATTTATTAATAATAATATATCTCATAATTATTAATGAAGAGAAAATCACATATGAACAATGATGTCATCTCAGTATTTTTATTTTATGTGCACTTACCTCATGAGAAAAAGAAGAATCAAGATACACCATGTAAAAATGTATATTTGTATTAATATGGTCGTCATATATGCAAAAAATCTTATGACACATGAATGCATACTGTACCTGTCGGTGGTGAGTATATTAAATTATAAGAAACACATCTGCCATTTTAAATTTTCTACTGGATTACTTTACTCCATAAAATATCTTATATGTGGGATACCTTTTGCGCTTCTTTAAATTCTATGTTCTATCGTAGCATTGATTATGCAGCATTATTTTTCTGGTACTGAACCTTTTTATATCCAGTAGAAATGTTAGAAACCAGGTAAGTCTGAAGGCCCAAATAATTTCAAGCCTTACTAACTCTGATTGATAGGTTTTTCATATTAGTCTTTCCTGATAGATGACTTCTGTTCTTTTATTTTAGTTACATGTAGGAAATTGTGATACCTCATTTGTTACCCTTTATAATTTGGGAAAAAACCAACAAAATTATAATACACACCTGAAAAGTCATGTACAAAAGATATACATACACACACACACACACACACACACACACACACACACACACACACACATATAT
>NW_022900949.1:14825346-14841943 GCF_012274545.1 Fukomys damarensis | reverse complement strand
TATATATATATATGAAAAAAACTTCTGTAGGTAAAGTAATTCACCTTCATCCATAAAATGGTAATAGCATTCATCAACCTTATAGGGTTGCTGTGTAAAAGTTTTGAAAATACTTAATTTTCATCATTAGTTATAGATGATAGATTATTATAAATACTCAGACACTATAAGCTCAGACCAATTACTTTAAGCAGTTTTGGAGCTTGTGTTTAATTTCTTACACCAGGTTTTGGAATCACTCTCTTAAAATATTTGCTTGCATTAAAATATACTTCATACATATTATCTCTCTTAATAATAAAATACATTTATTTATTGATATTAACATAACTGATTTTAGAGACTGATAATTACAGATGAAATTTGAAGTGTTGCCATGCCTCTATAATTTCATTCTCTTGATAAGCCATCCTCAAAGAAAACTTTACTCATGAAAAAGAGAAACTTTCTCATGAGTGGATGGCCACTCCCTCCAGTGGGACATGGGTTGAGGCCAAACATGGACCATGTCAGTTAGCTCTTTCCATCCTAACCAACACACCAAATGTCATGGAAGGAATTGGTAAATGACACATGGAGACACACAGAATGGAAGTAAACTAAGATAAAGTTTATTTTGCCAGCAATAGGCCCATTACATCCAAAAGAAGTGCCAGAGATGGACCTCCTACTGCCTTACAGCTCCCTCATTAATAGGGTTTTATAGCCTTGATCTCATTCAGGTGGTTCCATTTCACTGTATCAGTTCACATTACTGATATACAAATCATGGTCACAATTTTCAACCCAGATGTAGCAATTCTTTTTAGTTAGGGGAGTTTACCTCTTAGATCCACGTAGTTATTTATCTTAGCCTATAGGAAGAGGGTATTCCAGGTCAGGAAAGCAAATGTTATCAATGGTTCTTTACATCTTGACACTTTTATAACCATGTTGTGGACAGAACTTCAGAGCTCAGGGTCTTGATGTGCCCTGCTATCTCTGGATGAGACCAGATGCCTCATTCAGCGTTTAGTGCTTCCAGTGTCTGTTAATTCTGAATTCCACAAAGCAAACTGCTGTTAGAGACAGAGTATAAATTTCCAGTTTGAAAAATGAGAAATTATTTAAAGATATATGATGTTGAGTGACTCACAATATCGAAGTGTATACTGATCATGGTTAAAAGTGTAATTATGTTATGTGTATTTTACTTCAAAAATGAAATAAAGGCATATCACCATTTAAAAAAAAAATATATATATAAGGGCCGGGGATTTAGCTCAGCAGTTTGGTGGCCTAGCTTGCAAGCGCAAGGACCCGAGTTCAATCCCTGGTACCAAAATAAAAAAAAATAAATAAAAATAAAATAAAATAAATAAAAAGTATATATAAATGACAGAAGTGATTAGGACAAACTAGATTTATCAGAGTAGATGAAGAACCCAAAATCTCTTGTGGACTATTGTTTTCCTTTTGTCTCCTTCCATTAGCATTCAGAAGTCCTTAGAGATTGGGGTGGCATAGATCAATTTGGCAAATTATGAGCTCTGTGCAGTGAGACCCCAAAGTCACAGAACAGTCAATATTTAGCCTTGAGCCTTTTAGTGACTCCAGTCCTGTGTCCACCTCTGTACCTGTGTCCCAGGCTCTACTGTTTTCTGTATTATGAAGCTCCTATGTGTCTTTACATTAATATCAATCCTGAGGACAGAGACTGAGCCTTCATTGAACAACAGGCATAAGAAGGTCTTTGGGTCTGCTCTCCTTAACTAAGATCCACTAGAGAAACAGCATTATCCGGTAAGAACAAAGGGAGCGCACTGATATGAGAGAGATAATTAAAATTATTATTTCCTCATACCAAGGAGAAGCATGGTATTTTTGATGGTCAGAAGAGGGCACAAATATGAAAAACACTATATCAGTTATAAGGAATAGAAATGTTATTGTATTCTGTATAGTGGTGAAATTATTATTCCAAATTTTCTTTTTATTTACCTTGTTTCTACTTCCATTGATGTCTCACTTATAACAGCAGAAAGCACGCCCTTCCACAGGGTCTTCTAAGTGCTGTAAGGGGATTAAAAACATGATGATCAGGATATAGAAAAAGGCAATAACCACAACATCAGGAACCACATTCAAGGCCTTAATGTCTTCCAGGTACTGAGAAATTTCTCCTACGTGTCTTGTTTTATTTCATGTTTTCTTTCTTTCTGGAGTTATATTTGCTAGTGTTGTTATAAATTGTCAAAAATGGAAGAATCTCTTATTTTAATGGAACTTGCATGTGCTTGCTATGTAGAAAAATGCCTTAGTCAAACTGGGTTGTCTGATTACAGACACAGGGTAATTCTGCTAGGTTACCTCTTAGCAAAAGTCAATAATTTATTCTCTGTCACTTCAGGAGAAGCCCCTTGCTCACTGTGCCCTTACTATTGGAGTTCACTGAAAGTTCACAGAGAACAGTGAATATCCCCAGCTGAGTCCATCACAGAGAGGTGGGGATGACAGACAAAGATCTGAGAGAGAACACTTCCTTGAGCATTCAGCACAGATTTCACTCCTAATACCACTGTAGGACATTTTTGAGCTTCCCACATACTTGTTCATGCTTGCACTTATTTCCCATAACTTAAATGTTGAAAAGTCAAGTCTTAATTTCATTTCTCTTGCGAAAATGAGAGAGTTGAAAATATGCCTCTAATGTACCTATGATTATCAACTCTGAACCTCTGCATAAAACTTTCTGTGGATTGAAAACAGTGAAAAATTTCAGTATATCAGATAGCATACATCAATTTATTTTTTTAATCCTTTCAGCTACACTTGTTATTTTTGTGATGCAGGAGAGTTTTTAATATCTCTGAGAGGGCATTAAATTAGCATTATATTTTACTTGAAGTAACTACACTAAGAATTACTCAAAGAACAAGTGCTCTATTTAGGGTTAATGTGTATAAATTAGAGTCAATTAGAATTTAGCTATCATTACTCTCAGTGATAAGCATATTCTTACCTGTCATCTCCTATGCCCTGTAGTCACTTCTTTCCTATTTCTGTTGCAGAACACTTTGTTTCTGTCTGCGTGATTACATGTATATGTGTGGAGAGGAATGATGTACTTTCCTTTACAGCTGATTTCCCAGAACTACGGTTTGTTTCAAACAGAGAAGACAACAAAAATAAAAACCCAGGGCTGTAAATTTAGCTCAGTGGTTCTTCTGCCTGCCTTCTTAGCAAGTGCAAGGACCTGAATTCGATTCCCAGTACCAAAAAAATAAAAAATATGAACAAAAATAAAAACCTGTGTTCAACATTGAATGGACCCTTCCCTGAGTCATAATACTTATCCTTAATGAGCATGATGTGAAGATGGTTAATACATTACTCTATGCAGCTCCATTCCTTTCACAAATGCCCCATTGATGTAAAGACAAGACAAAATAGTATTTTTTTTTCTTTGCATCATGGACACATGGATCCCATATTCCACTTAATTATATCTCTATAAGTTATTTTAAAATAAAACACAAAAGAGATAATCATGTGTTATTTTAAAGGCACAAAGAGAAGAGAGCAAATGACTGTATGCCTCAAGCTTAGTTTAAAAAACATAATTTCAGGGCTCCTGGCACATGGAAAATTGTTTTCTATCTTATCACTTTCAGTCTATGGGCTTTTTTTGCACTAGGTGTGTTTCTTGTATACAACATATTATTGGATTTTGCTTCTTATTCCATTTTGCCAATCTATTTCTCTTGATTGGTGAGTTGAGGCCATTGACATTGCTGGTTATAACTATTATGTACTGACTTATTATTGACATGTTATTGGCCTTTTGTTGACTCTTTACTTTTTCACCTTCTCCTTTTAATTTCTTGCCTTGCCTATTTGATTTGCTCTGTTGGGCCTCATGGTGCTGTGAACTTCATTGTCTTTTTCTAGGATCTTGTTTAAAATTCCTTGTCATGCTGGTTTGGTATTCATGTAGTTTCTCAGGTGTTCTTTGTCATGGAAGTGTCTTATTTCCCCTCCATTTTGAAAGAGAGTTTTGCTGGATACATCAGTCTAGGTTGGAGGTTGTTCTCTTTTAGTACTTGAAATATCTCATTCCAGGCTCTCCTTGCTCCAAGGGTTTGTGTTGAAAAGTCTGCTGTGATTCTGATGGGCTTTCCTTTGTATGTGGTTTGTTTCTTTTCTCTTATCTCTTGTAGTATTTTGTTCTTCTGTTGAGTTTCTGGGATCTTGATTATTATATGTCTAGGTGTAGATTTTTTTTTATTGTAGCTAGTTGGGGTCCTATATGCCTCAGTTATCTGAATGTCAAATTCTTCCCCTCTGTTTGGGAAGTTTTCTGTCGTTAATTCTGCAAACAGCTTTTTTAAATCCTTTGTATTTTCTCCTGCTACTTCATGTATTCCTATCAGTCTTATGTTACTCTTCTTTGCATCATCTAGGAGTTGTTGGATCGATTTCTCATGATCTCTTGCTGTTTTTAAGAGACCTCTCTTTTCCTGGTCACTGACTGCAATCTTATCTTCTATATCTGAGAGCCTATCTTCGCATTCTTTTATTCTGTTGCCTATACTTTCAATAGCATGTTTAATCTCCTGGATATCTGTTTGAATCTGTTTTATGGATTCCATTTCTTTCCTATATTGGGTATTTATTTTTTCCATTTCTTTCTTATGCTGGGCCTTCATGGCTTCTATCATGGTCCTGAGCTCATCTATTTTTCCATTTTGCTCACTATCTCTATGGTTATCTGGTAAATTATTTCTGTTTTGAATTTTTCTAGAGCTTGATTGATCTGTTTTATTACTTCCTGTGCTTTGAGTTAAGGTTGTCCTGGTGGTTCACTATTGGCCTTTTCATCCTCATTTGCCCTACTGTTTGCCATTGGTGAACTGGAAGTCTGTCCTTGTGTCTTGCTTAAGTGTTTTTTCATTTTAATTTTTGTTATTGGGTTGTCTTTGGTTTAATTTTTGGGTTATTACTTAAATCTTCCTGAGATAGTTGTGCTTTAGCTTTTGAGTCTGTAATGACTCATATACATTCACATTTTCATAATATCAGAGAATACAACTCATTAAATCAATCACAATCCTTTATACCAACTGATACAATCAGCAACACAATAGGATCAAGCACACTTGCAAATTAACTGCTTGTGGTAGTCATTAGTCTATTACATTTAAACCATGTGAATTAAATTAAAATCAAGAAGCAGGCCAAAATATGTTTGCAGTGAATAAACTTTTCAATATAGCATCTTTACCATTTAGGATGGGGACTTTGACAGAATTAGGACAAGAGGAGTAGATAAGTAAAGAATTTGAGAAGGTTTCAAGTGCAGCCAGAGGACATAGAATGACCCCATAATTTTTAGGAAGCTGTCAAATTCAAAAGAGATAGAAAGGGTGCAAGTTTAAGGAAAAGAACATACCCCCTAAATAGTAGTAGGGGCTCACTTACCCTTGAAACTATTTACCCTTGAGTGAAGTAAATTGACATAGACAAGAACATAAAGAAAAAAGAAAAAATGATAAAAGAAGATATCTGAGATAGGGCAGTAGCAGGACCATAAAGAGAGAGGAGGGATAATATGGTGGAGCAAGAGACTGTGTTGGATAAAGAGGACAGAAAAAAGAAAGAATTTGCAGAGTGATTTGAGGAAAAGAAAGAAAAAAATGAATTTGAAGGGCCTCTTTCAGATTATATATCTGCTATCATAATGTACAACATGTGCAGCCATGTGCAGAACCAAGTCCCCTCATCTCAGCTAACCGATGGCAGACTCTTGCAATGCAGAATGACCTTGGGCCACAAAGCACAGATTTAGTTCCCTGACATCCTGCAGTTGAACTCCCCACAGTTCTACTAAGGTTTTCCCTGTCCTTTCTTTAAAGAAGTTCAAAGTTGGGAACTCAGAAAAATACCCTTTATGACCACCTATGCCTCTGCAGAGTGGGTGCAAAGACTGGCATAATCAGGAGGTCTGAGACCAGGGTGAGTGGTGGTTCAGGGGCGAACACGTGGCTACCTTCCTTTCTGGAGCTGGTCACTGTGCAAACAGGGGAGCGTGTGGCTACTCAGCCAGGCTGATTGGTTCCAAACAGGCCAGAGGGAGAGCCGATCTCAGAGCTACCTTCCCAAATTTCACTTTCCTTGCCCTGGAGCAAGGGCAGTGGTGCAGAAAGGGGGAAGGCGCAGCTACCTGGTTTATTGTATTGGGCTCAAGCAGGCCACAGGGAGAGCAAATCTCGGAGTGGCCTTCCCAAATCTCACTTTCCTTGCACTAGAGTAATGGCAGTCAGAAATCTAAATATTAGTGATGCTATAAATATTATTAAATATGATTAAATTTTTTAGGGGTGCTAGGGATTAAACTCAGGATCTTGTGCTAGCCATACAGGCAGCAGCATCTTTGAGCTAAATCTTCAGCCCAATATTATTAAATATGTATATTTTTATACTATACATAGTATGAATGGGAAATTTTCTAAATGCTAACAAATATTCTAAGACAGTGGTTCTCAACTCTTGCTTAAGAAAATGAATCAAAAATTTGAAATGTAAATATTCTGATTATATATCAGGTTAAGCCTAAAGTATCCTAAATTAGAATTGACAGTGATGCAAATTAAATGGTTATCAAAATACTGTTGTACAGCATCACCCTAAGTTAGGTAATTCATAATCCCAATTTACAGATGTAGGGAGGTACATTATTTGCATATTTGTTTACAATATTTCACATAACTTTTTCTATTGCAGTTTAGTTTTACAGTGTGCCTACATTATTTTGTGTACTGTTTGGGTTTTTTTACCATTTAAATCACAGTTTGGTCTCATGAAAATATGGGTCCCAGTTTAAATCACATCAATAAAATACAAATAATGCAACTCATATTACATGAGAGATTGATGAGAAAATCTGTTGATTATATTTAGGAAGGCTGGGACTCAATCAGGCCCTTGGGAATTTCTTTGTTTCCAATTTTGTCAGCTGGATGCAAGAGGGTTTATGATCAGAATAGCAGCCCTGCATATTATTAAGCTATAGTAGACTGGGATCAAGCAAATGATGTCCTATGTAGCAGATATTTTATGATTAAATACACTTGTATAAAATTTTAAAAGGCAAAGATGCTTCTTATCATTTATTATTTTATTGACATATGTAGTGTACATTAATCTACACTTTTATTAATCTTGTCTGAAGAACTTGTGCACATATATTTACCTGTCATATGTGAATTTTAATGCAACCAAGACAAGGATAAAAGTTAGATGTTGAATAATTTATACACGAACAAAATTCATGTACAATTTATTTACATAGGCTGGGTAAGCTCTTATATCCTTAAAAGAGGAAATTAGAAAAAAATAAAACAGGAAAAAATAAATTCCTTACTACAATGGATCAAAACAAAACAGTCTGATTGAAGAGAATAAATAATTTAATTTTCATACAATGCAGTCCTAGATTTTATAGCATTTGTGGACACTTTAATCAAGGAAATTTGTAATATTTTATGAGTATATAATACAAAATATTTCATGGTTTTTCAATTTTCTTCCAAAAGAATCATATTTTCTTAAAGAAGAGTGGCTTAATTACCCTCAAAATTTTTTCAAAAAAAAATTTCTCACATATTATGGTGATCAAGGACTTCAGAAATCCATGTCCTAGTTCTGATTGCACTGTGCAGTAGAGCGTCAGTAAAGTAAGAGTATATTGAAGAGGTGGAAAAGTAACCACCCAACAATGAGTCCTTGATGGTGGCATTTATCACAACAGAGCAACACTGCTGAAGGTTGTGTATCTCTGGTGGGAATTCTTTGCTTTTGAATATTTGAACTCAGAATAAATGCAAAGGGTTATGTTATATTTTTTATTTAATTTTTCAATGAAATTATTAAACGTGATCATGCAACTAGAAAGATATAACTTCACAAAGGCCTCAGAGTTCTACATCAGGCACTTCTCAGAGAATTCACACCTGCAGCCCATCCTCTTTGGACTGTTGCTTTCCATGTATCAAGTCACAGTGCTCAGGAACCTTCTCATCATCCTGGCCATCAACTATGACTCCCACCTCCACAACCCCATGTACTTCTTCCTCTCCAACCTTCTTTCACTGGCATCTGTTTCAACTCTTCTACAGTCCCAAAGTTGTTTGTGGACATCCTAACTCACAGTAGAGTCATCTCCTATGCCGGCTGCATGGTACAGATGTCACTTTATCCTATCTGGATATATGATTTGCATGCTTCTCACTGTGATGGTCTATGACCACTTTGTGGCCATCTGCCACCCCCTGCACTATGCAGTCATTATGAACCCTCACTGCGGTGTCTCATTTCTTTTGCTGTTAGTCTTTGTTAGCATTTTGGATTTTCAGGTGCACAATTTAGTTGCCTTACAAGTTACCTGTTTCAAAAATATGGAAATTCATAATTTCTTTTGTGACTCTGCTCAACTGCTTGATCATTCATGTTCTGATACTTTAATCAAAAATATAGTCACATACATGTTTTATGTCATATTTATTTTTATTCCCATATCAGAGATCATTTTCTTCTACTATAAAATTACTTTTGCCCTTGTGAAAATTCCATCATCTGGGGGAGGTACAAAGCCTTGGCAACCTGTGGGTCTCAACTGTGAGTTGTTTGCTTATTTTATGGAACAGGCATTGAAACATGTCTTGATTTAGCAGTGTCATATGCTACCAGTGGCCTCACTGATGCACACTGTTGTCACTTATGCTGAATAATTTCATCTACAACCCAAGGAACAGTGAAAATCTTAGCATGCTGAAGAGTCTCCACCTTTGGAAAATCTAGTCCCAGGACCTTTGCCATTAATTAGGAATACAGTTTAGAAAATGTGGCAACAAATTTAATCTTACATGTATCTGTAAATACTTTCTCCTTGGATTTATTTTTGCAGAAGTTTGATGTCCTTAACTTTATATGTTGTTTCATTACAGAGTTCTAGGTATTCAAGGTGTAGTATATATTATACTTAATATAGGTGCAAATTTCAGTTGGAAAAGTAAAAATTTTCCGGAGATGGGTATGTGTAAGGGCTGAATAAAAATAGAATATGTGAGCAGACACTGCACCTAAAATTTCTTCAAATGTTACCTTTATATATGTATATCTTTCTAGGTTGAAAAATGGAAATTAAAAAATTGAGGATTTGGTTTAAAATGAAAAAAAATAACAAAAATTATAATATTCTTAAGACTTCTGTGTAAAGTAAGAGATCTCAGAAAATGGAAAGGCATCCCTAGTTCTTGGGTAGGAAGAACCAAGATAGTGAAAATGGCAATAATTCCAAAACTGCTATAAGATTAAATGCAATTGAAATTCCAATAGAAATCATTAATTCCTATTGAAATTCCAACAGCATATCTTATAGAACTTGAGAAAACATTCCAGAAATTCATTTTGAGCCAGGAGAGACCCAGAGTAGCAAAAACAATTCTAGGCAAAAAAAGAAAAGTCAGAGTTTGTTGCAACTAAAACTACATTACAAAGCTACTGTGGTAAAAACAGCATGGTACTGGCAAAGAACAGATTGGAGGCTCAAAGGAACACATTAGAAGATACAGAAACAACTCTGGACATATTCAGCCCCCTTATGTTTGACAAAGGAGCCAAACACCCTCACTAGAGCAAAGATAGTCTGTTTAGTAAATGGTGTAAAAAAAACTGTATTCCAACTTGCCAAAGAATAAAACTACACCTTTGTCTCTCATCATGCATGAACCTAAAATTGAAATGGATCAAAATCTAAATATTGAAGCACAAGCAGTAAACCTTCTAAAGATAGATTAGGCAGAACACTTAAATATATTTTTATAAGAAAATACTTTATGAACATAACTTCAGTCACATGGGAACTAGTATAAAGATTCAACAACTGAGATCTCATACAAAGCTACTGCACAGCAAGAGAAACTAGAGTCCAGTGAAGAGGAACCCTAAAGTGTGGGGAAAAGTGTTTTCTTAACTGATTCTCAGAGAAAGGTCTACTATCTAGAATATATAAAGAATTTTAAAAAATCAGAACCTCCAAATTTAAAGACCCAATCCAAAAGTGGACATCTGAAATGAAGCAGAAACTTCCCAAAAGAAGTAGAAACTGGTGCAACCACTGTGAAAATTGGTATGGGTATACCTTTAAAAAACTAGGTTTAGAGGTTCTATTTGATCCAGCTATTCCACTTTGTCATTCATTTGGTCTCAGCAGTCAAGAAGTCAGCCTGAATTCCTCTCTTCTATCTTCTTGATCTTTATGTGTATGCACTCACTGGTGAGAATGGAAGTAAGTAAGTGATCTAATAAAGAGTTTTGGATATTGCTTATTCAACAGCCCTGCAAAGTCAGAAAGCAAAACCTGAGCCTCCTCCCAGAGATGATCATTCCTGATCATCAGTCAACCTTTCCATTCATCATGAGAACAGATTTTTATTTTCAACATTCAGGTGAGATGCTGAGCATTATGTCTGTGAATCCAGTCATGTAAATGACAGCCATTTAGTTAATGTGTTTGGAAGAAGAGTAGATATTTTATTAGTATTTTATCCTGGTAAAGCAGTAAGGAGAGCACATGTATGAGATGATGAGAACCAAGACCCTATGCCTCTCCTGCCAACCACCTGTCACCCTCCCGACATATTCTCATATACATCCCTCCTGATACACAATTGACTTTCTTTGGGCTGCTCACACACGCTCCTCCAGGGCAGGTTCCTTCTGGGTGGAAATCTGCCTTTCCAAGAACATTATGACCATCATTCTAACTTGAGTTCTTCTGGAAGTTTTGGGGAGTGGTCTGGATAGCTGAAAAATGGAACTTTATTTCCTTAGTTCTGGAAGTACTTGGTACTTTCTTAGAAGTACAAACATGAAGTGTTAACAGGCGTGATTTGTTCTGAGGTATTTTCCTTGGCTGCTGATGACTATTTTTTCCCTGTGTTGTACTGAGGTCTTGCCTATGGATGTCTGTGTCCTCATCTCCTATTTTTTTTTATCCATTAAGTTTATTGGTACTGGATTAGGGCTCACTTTGTAGCCAATAATCTGAGTCAATTTGTTCAAGAATATTCTCCAAATACATTAGTGATGTACAGTTGCTTAAGAATTCAAATGTGAATTTTGGGTGGACAAAACTAAGTCCACATTCTTCAATCTTTCTCTTAGTCTTCCTGCTGTGTTTTATATGTCACCAAATGGAGAATTATTGCCCATTCTTTCTAGGGGGTTATAATGACTCTGAGGAGAGAGGTGGAGATATATGTAGTGTTATCCAACATCTTCCAATAATGCATGTTTTGCTTTTAAAATTGCCAAATATTTTAAACAGGGGCATAAAGATAATGTGACTAACAACAATAGCAACATACAACCATGCAACTCTATCTTTTATGAACTAAGAAACGCTGAAATTTGTATGCCTGCTTCAAGTCTTTTAAAATTAAATAGTTAAATGAGATACGTATACACTCTACCACTTTGATATGTCCTACCATCCTCTCCTTCCCTTTCTAAAAGCATGTCGTCTTGGATGTGATAGTTGACTCTACATTGTGTGTTTGGTTCTACATTGCATATTTAGTCATAAACAACAGATAGTAACTGTAATATCCACCTTAGGGAAGGCAGAAATATATTGTGACAATATAATAGTAGATTGGTAGTTAAGATTTATGAAGGAAGATTGATAAAAATAGATTACTCAAGAATATCCAATAGGAGTGGCATATAAAGTTGGGTTACATTGATTTGTTCTCTTTATTTATTAGTGATTTTATGGTACTAGGGATTGAACTCAGAGACTTCACACTGAACTATAGCTCAGTCTTGTTTTAATTTTGCTTTGAGGCAAGCTGTCACTAAATCTTTAAGACAGGGCTCAAACTAGATATTTTCCTTGCCTCAGCCTCTCAAAGGGCTGGAACTATAGTCATACACTGTTACACCTGGCTTATATTAAGTACTTAAAATACAACATACAATAGCTTTATTTTTGGAAAAATGTTATCAAATATAAGAGAACTGTAGGAGAATGATGTCTTTCAGGGAAATGAGATCATTTCAAAGCGAAGGAAAAAAAAATAAGGTTTGTTCAAGTACATGAAGTGAGGGCCTTCACATGTGCTTCTATTTTTTAAAATTGGTACATTTTAGGTATACAGTAGAGTTACATTCATCATTGAGGTCTTGAACACTTATATGATGCATCTTGGTTCTTATTTTTCCCTATTCCTCTAGTCTCCCTTCACCCCCTCCACTTTCCCCTATTTACAAAGACTTTATTTCAATTTTTTCACTTTTTTTCTTTTATTTTATTTCCTTTCTCCTTTGCTTGTCACCTCCCTTTACCCATTTTCTTCCTATTTCAAACTATTAATTATACCATTTGAACCTTATTCACACTTTTAGTTTTTCACACCAGAGAAACTATCTGGTATTTACTCATGTGTCCTATTTATTTCACTTAAGAGTATAACCTCAATGTGCATTCATTTACCATAAATATCTCTAGTTTCTCAAAGATCTATAAGCAGTGCAGCAGCATGGAATCTAACACCTGTCTCTAAACTCGATCTCATGAGACTCTCAAAGTATCCCAACCTACAGTTGTTCCTATTTGAAATACTCCTGTCCATGTACCTGTTCACAGTGCTCAGGAACTCACTTAGCCTGGTCATCATCTCTTATTTCAACATATTTCTTCCTTTCCTGCCTGTATAAAGCAGGTAAAGCACTTTTACATGTATGGATCATCTGGTTCTATGATGGCTTTTGATAAGTTTGTGGCCACATGCCACCCCTGGCCTTATTTTGTCTTCATGACTTGCCTTTGTGGCTTCTTAGAATATAGAAATCCTTAGAAGGTATAGAAAACACTCATTTCTTCTGCAATGCTTTCAACCTCCTGAAACTCCCTCTTTTGATAATTTCATTAGTAATATGGTGAAGTAGATTGCCATTGCCCTATTTGTTTTTGTCCATCTTAGGATCTCTTTCTTTTAATAAAAAACTGTTTTCTCTATTCTGAGAATCCCATCATGAAGTCGAATATACAAAGACATTTTGCCTCTGTGTCTCAATGGTTAGTTGTTTGCTTGTTTTATTGAAGAGGCCTTGGAAGCTACCTTGGTTTCTATGTGTCTTACTATCTCAGGATCAGTGCTTTAGTCTAAGTGATGTACATTGTGGTCACCCCATTGCTCAATCCCTTCATCAGCCTGAGGAACAGTGATGTAAAGATGCTCTGAGAAAGCTCTATGAGAAGATAATCTATCAGGCATGCTTTTAAAACATTCTTTGGGAAAAATAATTGAACAACATCTAGGGGACTGATGTTTGCCCCTACCCCAGGATACCCTTGAAACTGTCCCCATCATCTTCCAACTTTTAACCATGCTTCTCAATCTCAAAAACATAAGTAAATTTAGAATGTGACTTCATTCCTTCTCAAAAAAAAAATATAGCTAAGAGGATGCACATTGAGGCCATACTCTTAAGTTAAATAAATAAGACAGATGTTTAAATACTGAGTAGCTTCTCTGGTATGAAAACTACAAATACAAGGATCAAAATGTATTATTGATTTTGTGTAATAGGAAGAAAAGTTCTAAAGTTGTCAGGAAGTGAGAGGGGTAGGGGAAAGGTAAGAAGGGAAAAATAAAAATATGAGAAAAGGAAAAAAATGGAAACAGAGTCTTTGTAAATAAGGAAGGGTGGTGGGCGTGAAGGGAGGGCAGGGAAATGGAGAAAAAAAAAAGAATCAAGATATGTCATGTAAAGGTACAAGATCCCAAAGATGAATGTAACTATATTGTATACTTAAATTGTACCAAAAATTTAATGAAAAAAATGGAAGTAGCTTAATATTTCTCAGATAACTGTGATTTATTTATCTGAATCTCTACTGAAAACTTTCTGATGGATCAGGAACAAAGACCATATGTCAGGACCAGAGCCTGCCAATTTAATAGGTGTGTAGTCATTGTGAGCATGTAATTGATGTAATTGTAGCATTTCTACCTATGATGTTATGCTTTGTGTCTAAATGTCCTTACAAAGCCTCATGTGGACACAGGCTATTTGGGGGATGGCTGAATCTAGAATGTATGATTGATTCATGGTGGGGTTAGGCCTGAAGGCAACAGGATTAATAGTGTAAGTGCTACCGGCCCTAAGTAGTCTGAAAAAGTTAAAATGGGGCAGAAAGACACTGTTAATGCTGTTGCTGCATTGCTAGCATCTGGCTGCCAGGAACTGTTTCTCCTCTGGAAGACCTGTTTGCCCCTCCACCATGCCTTGGAGCCAGCTGATTATGGACTGAATCCTCTATAAAGTGTAAGTCAAATAAAAATTTCCCCTTTAACTTTTGTTGTTGGGTATTTTGCCTCAGCAGTGAGAGAAAAGTAACTAACACACATGCATATACTCCTCATGTTCCTTGTTCATATACACTATCATTGTTTGTCCACTGATTTAATTTTGAATCCTGTCTCCATCACTTCTATTTCTGAGACATAGAACCAGTGGTTATTATGTCTAAGACTCAGCATCACCATCTGAGTTGATTGTATTCAATAGAACTGCATTGAGGAAGGGCTAATAATGGTTGTTTCCCACTTTATTAATCAATGTACATTTTATGAGAAAACTAAAATTTGGATGTGATTATCAGCATTAATAATAGGATTAATGCCATTCAACTAAAGTAGGGATCCTATGTTGGTGTTTTCCTTTTTCTATGAGTAGGTATTTTTGGTATAATTATATGCACATATATGGATATAATTTACTATCAACCTTTCATTTATAATTTCCCAGAAAATGTTACTCACACTGAAGAAGTGTTAATAATGAGAATCTCTGGTAAGCACTGGTTGGATCCTTTTTTACTTCACAAAATTGGGAATAATCACTGTGACTTCAGTACACTTGTATTTTCCAGTGTGAATTTTCGTCCTGTGCAAGACAGTCCCATATAACTAGAAGCAAGGTCAAAGAGTTCTTTTCTGTATCTAGTCATGCAGAACTGAGGTTTTTCAATCCATGTGGCAAAATCTACAACTGATTTCTCATAGAACACAGCAATGAATATCATTGACATAAAACAGAAAAAGATGCATGAAAAGATTGGGGTAGATAAACTTGCAAATCAGGCTGAGGCAAGTACTCTATCATTCCATGTTCCAGTGCCTATTGACAAGTGTATTTATCACTAAACTTTCTGTTTCTATAATAATGGAGTTTTTGAAAAAAAAGCTCAAAATGACTAGATATTTCAGTTCCAAACTCCTCTCATCTTCACACACATTATGGATAAGGGTTTATTTCTCTCAATCAAGCAGAAAATGGGGATTAATTTATACTCTGCATTATAGCAAGAGGTCAATAAGGTGGCTCTAAAATGTTAACTTTATAACTTGTGCTTCATGAAACTGTCTTCATTTTTGAGCCATTATTCCCCACACAAGTTTAAATTTTTTGGTTAATAATCATGCAAATATTATTACAAGTCATACCTCGGGGATACTTTTAAATGTTTCTTAACTATAAGGTGATGTAATCAATAAAGGCTGATTTTTTAATTGGGACAAAATGCGATTAGTTGAAGAACTATTCACTCATCAATGTTGGAATTCTCCACCAACATACTGTCTGACAATCTCACTTGCCTTATCTATAGATGTGCAAAATAATTTGAAAATGACTTTTATAATAACAAAGTTACACTATAAAGTATGTGTTTTCTGTTGAGTGTGTTAATTTAAATTATAGGGAACTGTGGAGGGAGTTAAAGGAGGGCAGGGATATGGGGCAAAATGAGAACCAAGATATATCATGTAAAGGTACAAGATCCCAATGATAAATGTAACTGTGCTGTATATTAAAAAAGTACCAATAAACTCAATGAGAAAAAAAATTTAAATTACCTCTGTGTTCTTCATAAAGAGACCTGAATGCACAAGTTGATGTAAATGAATATGTTTCAGGAACAATAGGTGATGTTTTGCACCCTACTTTGATGAACTTTAGGTAATTTTAGATAGTTTTAGGAAAGCAATTTATGGATACATAAATTAATACTGGCATGGAAACAAAGAAAACATTACCACCAAACCCTTGACAGTGGTTGCCTTTGTGGACAAATGTGTGGGAGAATGAAAGCGTAGACATACCCATAACGCCAATTTCATATGTGATAACAGAAATCTCCATAAAAGATCAGTTCCGAATCAGTGTTATTATATATTGATATTTAACAGAGCTAGTGGATATTATTGAGAGCAAAAGCACCAAATACTAATGAGTTACTTACCAAATGCCAGAAAATATTGTAAAGTAGTGGTCCTAAACTCTGGTGTAAGGAAGACCCACTAATAATTACACATGTGGCAAAAATAGGTCACAATTTGAGGGTATGGTGCCTCTATAGGGTTAAATATTCACTGATAAATACATTAATTAAATTTAAAGATTTTTAAAGTAACTTTCTATAAAAATTATATAAACTAATTATCATATCCATTTTACAGATGAATAAAAAGCCTGCATGTGTTTCTAT
>NW_022900949.1:14798605-14825136 GCF_012274545.1 Fukomys damarensis | reverse complement strand
CAATTTTTTTTTTTTTTTTTTTTTTTTTTTTTGCTAATTAACTCAGAGTGTGAGCTGAATATTGAACCTCTGTATTATTTAGGTAGTTGAAGAAAGACAACTGAAATCCACTTATAGTTTGGGACTCAAATTTAGAATTTTTGAGCTTTTCCTGGTGCTCTCTCATCCATAAATAAGAGGGCTTATTATCTGAAAAATAATAAACTGGTACTACCAGGCCTGAGGTCATGCACAAGAAAAGATTAGAAACAAGAGGAGCTTTCACATGCAGTATTTTACTTAGATTGAGTAAATTTAAATACTAAATTTAATAATTTAAAATTGCTTTTTATAATATTCTATTTTAAATAATTGACAAGTGTAGTGTGCACTAATTCCACATTTGTGGCCAGTGGTGTAATTGATTGTGTGCATTTAATTAATATGCATGTATCAAAATTTGAAGTCCACTGAATTCAAGAATGAGTGGAATATACTGCATAATATTTAAAGGGAAATAAAATTTGAGTGATGACTTAAGTTTACATAGAAGAAAGTAAATTAAAAGAAGAGTGAAACTTCAAGGAGATAACTGGCACATAAAATATTATATAATTGTAAACCATAAACTTAAATTACATGTTCAGACACTATGGTTGTCATTCTTACAGTGTTCTCATTATTGTACATAGAAGTAAAATGTCCTAGTATGTCAAAGTAAAGTGAGGTATATTTGAATGATTTTTCATAGCCTTTAATTAGAATGGCATTTTTTTCTAATATGGAGAAGGCAGTATCTTAGTCTCTAATTTTTCTGAAAAGAGGGAGGGAATGCAAATGAGAATTTAAAATGTGGCAAACTGTGAAGTGCTGTGTATATACACCAAGTTCCTATAAGGAATGTAGTCACTGTGTACTACAAGCATGTACAAAATATGAAGAGGTCCAAGAGATGCAGGGAACCAAAGGGAGAGAAGGGAAAGAGGTTTAAAAAAGAATAAAAAGATGAAGGTAATCATTGCGTGCTAGAAAATGTATCAAGAAAAAATTAAGAATAAAACAAAAGTTAAAATATCTCTTAAAAACCAAATACAACTTTCCTTGGTTCTCATGATGTCCTTAATCTGTACCTCTGACAATTGCACCTCCAAGGTCATGTGCCAGTCAATAATCAGCAGGTTCCTCCAGCCCTTCAGTTTGATGGAGATAAGGATTATCAGAAACATTATTTCTTCACCACTACCTCAAATACAACACTTTGAGTGTCCAGATTGTAGGATACTAATGTGCAGAATTTCAGTTTTGATCATTATGGCTTTGATTTATGTTAAGGTTCCAAAATAAGTAATTCTAATTTGGATTTTAGTTCGTGGTTCTACTTCCAACAGGCATCTCAGCCATGGCAGTGGAAATCTATACCTCCACATGACTTCTTGTGCAGGGCAAAGCACTGTAAAGGTTGAAATAAGGAAATAGAGGACTCTGAAAGTAATTGTAATGCCTTAATGCATCATGGGGCCTTCCTAAACACCAGACTCAGAGATTTATGTTTCACTTTGCTCATTTCATTTCATAGCTGCAGTCTTTGTCAAGTTATATAACTGTCAAAATGATTATTATTTCATAGAAAAAAGAAAAGGATTGTGTGATTTTTGCTACACTGTTCTCAATAACATCATGGTGTGAGTGAACAAAATAATAAAGCTGGTTTCATTCAAGAGGCTGAAGTAAATTACAGTGTTTCTCAAGAAAGATAGATGTGTAACCTATTAATGGACACACTAAAAATTGAGTTCTGAGGTCTTCCTGACAATGAAGTGTCTAAAATTAAATGCAAGAATCGATTCTCTGGTAAACAAGAAAGTATATTAAAAATTTTCTACAACATTCAGAAGAAAAAAGATTAAAACAGAAATATCTCTCATACCAGGTGTTTTACTGATTGAGGTTTTCATGTGTCTAACAAGCAGTCTTGCATAAAATTAAATAAAATCAAAGTATTTATTGACCTTTCATTATTTTAAAATTGTGGTCAAGTACAATATACATTAATGTCATATTTATAGTCATTGATGACATTTACTATGTACATAGCTAAACCATATTTACAAAATTTCAAGCTCCACCTATGTCAAGAATGAGATAATATGGTAGATAATTTTTTAAAAGACAAAATTTTTCATAAAATCTTAAATTTACAAAGAACAGAAGTCAGAAAATCGTAGAGTGGAGAAAGTCCTGAAAATTTCTGCACATGGAAATATTTTGCGGAGTTTAGGAGCCACCAGCCTTGATTTAATACTCTGATAATGCTGTGCTAGTTCTTGGCATATAAAAACTAAAAGTAGGGAAACTTTCTACCAATTTCTACTGAATTTTTTTTAAAAAGATATATTTGACTCTTCTTAATGTCCATTGGTTGAATGACTGTTCTTTTTCAGGAGAAAAGATGAGTTATTTTCTATTTTTTCCTTAAAACAGTGACTTCAATTTACTATTGCAATAGACAATTTTATGTGATTTTAATTGTCAACTTTAGATTACCAACTTTAATTTTCCATCATTTTCATAGTAGAATTATCATTACTAGGGCTGGTACAAAGAAAAATATGAAGTTGTAAGATGTTAGAAAATTTTACTAGTTCGAAAAATTAAATAATTTTGAAAATGCATGCTAGTGATATATGGTCAGGTTTATGTAATTCATATGACAAATGTTTCACATAAAATAACGAAATCTATATTTTAAAAACATATTATAATGTTATAAATAAAGGAAGTGGAATACAGATGGAATTTTTACAAAAGTAAAGATCCAGTGAATAGTATTCTGAGTTTTCTTTTTAATGAAGGAAAAGCCCCAAATTTTGGACATTTATTTCTATTATTCTTCCATATCAATGTTAGAAAACCCTTAGAAATTTGAATAAGATGGGCCAATTTAGCTAATTATGAGCTCGGTGCATTGAGCCTTCAAGGTCATAAATATGAAATTGTCAGTTTGTGCCTCCAGCCCATTAGTTGGATGGCTCAAGTCCAGTGGGAATAGCACATGTATATTTTTCCCCATGGTTATCTGGACAACAAAGCTACTTTTGACACTGCATTTTTAGCAAGCCAGAGGAAAAAAAACAGAGTCATCATTGGACAAGAGACAAGGAATTTGCACTTGATTCATATTAGGCAGTCGTGACCCAGCAGAGAAACAGCTTAAACCAGTAAGTCCTGATGTAGATCTTTGATAGAGGAGAGGCCACTAGATAGCTTATTTTCTCATCATCCAGACTCACAGGTCAGTTTGTATAGATAAATGGGATGATCCGAACGTACAAAATTTCAGCTGTGAGGCCTATGAAGCTTACGTTATGGATCTTTTGAGGTCCCAGGTAACTCATTCTGAGTCTTCTTTTCCTCAAACACTTGTACATGCTATAAACATCTTGCCAACAGAAGCATAAAATGAGTTTCTCTACAGTGTTACTGGAGCATTTTAAGAAGATGATGAATGGGAGAAGAAGGAACAGGAAAAAGGGAAGGAAGAAGAGGAGTTAGAAGAAGAGGAGGAGAAAAGATGATGACAGTGATCATAACATTGTGAACCATATTTGAGGGATTCCTAGTGCCAGGCTCTATTTTCTCTGTAGTGTGTTTTGTTCAATCCCAATAACACAGACTTCTCCAAGTAGTAAGAGTCTAGAGTATATGTAACTGTTATTGGATTGTTTGGCCAAAAGTATGAAGCTTGAGTTGCTCATTCTGTATACAGACACAGAGCATCCTAGCAGGAGAATCCTATCCAACATGCTGTTCTCTTAACAACCTAGTAAAAGGTGTCACTTCTCTGCCAGCCAAGAAAGTGACTTCCTGTTCACTCTCTTCTCTGTCCTTTTAAGGTTTCTGGTAGATGAAGAGGTACAGCAGTGGGTGAGAACTGATGCAGCCAGTATAGGAAGGACAAGTATAGATCATAGGCAAGGATCCTAGAAAGAGGAGACATGGAACAAAGCACAAATCTCTGTCTTCTCCTCTACAGAATGACCGTGGAGCTGTCCACATCCTTCTCCACTTCAGTAATTGTCCCACTCTATCTCAGAAGGAGACACAACCAGGAGTGAATTTCATCCCCATTCAGGAAATTGGCCAGAGTTTAAAGTTTCTCCTTACAGTTTGATTTAGATAATAACCTGAAGATTTAGATAATAACCACATATCCTACAATATTTCTGTGATGTGGAACAGAAATTGCTAGTATCTCTGAGGTTTCTAGTATCTCTGAGGCTCAGTGTTGACTTCTGGGTCAATCTGTAGGGGACGCTACAGACTTGAGGAGGGAATCAATTAGTATGGGATCTTTCTACTTAATTAAGAAATGATAAACATATAAAATAAAGGTAAATACAATTTAGGCAATGTTATTAATAATATTAATCATTATAGCTTTCAACTCAAAATATTCTGTTACTTGAAACTGATAATTTTCTATTTCTGCAATGGGACATTTAATTTTTGTCCTTAATGTATATATTCTTTATATACTTGGAGAGGAATGAGCTAGTCTCCTTAATTTCCTTTTTATTGGTATTTTATTGAGGCATGTTTGTAAAATATAATGATCATATTTATCATGGGGAGTTAGTACAGATATAACACTTTTAAAACTTTTTCATCCCATACACTTCCCTTCCTTCCATTTTTCCCTTTTGGAAAAGATTTTATTTCCTCAGAGACTGTACATTGTTTGACAAGGAGGAAACATAAAAAATAGACTTATGTTGGACACTGAATAAACAATTCCTTGTTCACAAAATAATTTATTATAATCAGTAGAATCCAGGGGTTGGTACACTCCCATCTGCAATTTATTCTCTTTCAGGAATGTCTAAAGGAACAAGGGACAAGAAATCAGAGCTCTGTTTTGTCTGTAGCCTTTAAGCAGCATGAGTACAGAAAGTTGTCAGTATATCCTGCATATAGTAGCACAACAGTAAATAATATTTTGATTTCCTGTCTCATATCCCAGGGCATTGTCCCCTGTAGTAAAACCAAATGAAAATAATATTTCCTATAAGACAATACATGTCTGGGCAGCCAGTCATATAAGGCTCATTAGTAGATATACATCAGTAATCTTTTTGACAGAACACAGTAACAGTAATAGGTTATATATGATTAGCACTAACTATTGAGGCAATTAATATATGGGACTGATAAAGGAAACATGTATCAATTGTTGGAATTCAAATAACCATCTACCACCCACATATTATTTGAAAATTTTGCAGAAGTATTTTGGAAAGACTGTTGTAATAGTAATACCACTAAATGATGTTTCGCCCTCATGTAAGGCTTTGAATCAATTAAATCATTTGAAATCAATGTATGTGCTTCACAGAGGGACTTAAAACTATGTCTGTGTCAACTACTACATTATAGGGGGATTAAATGATACATCATGTGTTACTTAGATTAGCTTTAGATCCATTGTTGGCCAGCCTTAAAGCAAACTTTGCTGATGCACAAATCAGTACTGACATGTATATATTGACATTGAAATTTACCCACAGCAACAATCATGCAGGAATTCTTTTGGGGAAAGGGTGACCAGGAGAGTAGAATAGTGCAAAGACACAAAGAGCTCAAATATCATAAATGAGAAGATAAATCATTGTAAAATATTAGTTCCAAAGCATGTGTCACTAAAATGTTTATTTTAAATATGGGCAGTGGGTGTATTGATCACATTTAGAGATAATACTAATCACTCATCTTCCCAAATCAGGAAGAATTCCTAGAATGTGCCTTTCAACCTCAATATAGGAAATGGCCACCAAGAACTTCATATATAGCCACTCTGAAGAAAAAAATAGATTTAGGTTCAGGTCAGGCTATCTGAATGCTTAAGTTGCTTATAGGTAAATATTTCTAAAATCAACAGAGAACCTGGTATATGCTATTTGAGAACATTTTGAACCTTCTTATCATACCAATACTGTCCTCATTTTAAAAATTAGGATAATGCAAGATGTGTTTAGTCTTCTCTGCTCTTTTTTCTTTTTCCTGTGTTATTGCCTTGGCGTTACTGAGGAAAGAGGGTTGCAATTCATGTATTTATAAGTATTGATGTGAAAATCTATTAAATGACAGAAGAAGAGCAGGCCTTGAATGCGGGCTTTGAGATCTTTCTTAGTTCTAAGCTAAATTCCTCAACAATTCATAAGAGGGACTCTGATTTTAAAGAGACAATGTTTCCAGACTATATATTACAGGATACAGAAGCAAAACAGAAAGATGTCTTCCTCAGAGAACCTTTAACTGAGCCATACAAGGTTGATGCAAATACACATCAAAAAGAGGTGTTTTCAGGTATTGATTATTTTTTAATCATACATACATTAGAATGATGTATATTAAAGCCACCTTGGTGATCATTGATAATATTGGTCATGTGTATTTAACATAAATGTAACAAAACCTGAAGTTCTACAAAGTTAAGGATATAAATTACATATTGAATAATTTTCAAAATAACAAAATTGGAGTGAAGAGCTCAGTCATACAAGAAGGAAATAAAAAAAACACAAGAAGATGAAAGCACCTGGGGGATATCTGACACCTAATATTTTCTGATTATGAACTATTAATTTTATTTTAGTGTTTGGATACTACAATCCTAGCTGTTGTACATTGTCTTAAATATTCCAAGCCAATGAAAGTTGTAACATTGAGTATTTGGTCTCTATTTCTTTTTTTCAACCTAGTATTTTTTTCAGCTTATTGGTACATTTTAGGGATACAGTATAGTTTTAGGGATACAGTACAGTTACATTCATTGTTGGGATCTTGTATCTCTACATGACAAGTCTTAGTTCTTATTTTTCCCCTTGTCCGTGCCCTCCCTTCACCCACTCCTCACCTCCCCATCTACAAACACCTTATTTCCATCTTTTCATTATCTCACATTTTTTTTTCTTTTCCCTTATTACCCTTCCCCTACCCATCCCACCTTCCCTACACCTTTAGCCGCTTTCTTCCCATTTCACAATGTCAGTAATCTTATTAGGATCTTATGTATTATTGCAGTTTATTCACACCAGAGAAACTATTAGGTATTTGCACATGTGTGACTTATTTATTTCACTTAGGAGTATATCTTCAATATGTATCCATTTTCCTGTGAATGAATCTATTTTCTCATTCTTTATGGCTGAGTAATATTCCCTTTTACAGAAAAATCACATATTTTTTTTTCATAAGGTGTATGCAGGATACAGAGCCACAAAATCTTATAAGAGTATCTGAATTCCAACTCCTGAAACTCTCAGAAAATCCAGATCTGCAGCCCATCCTCTTAGGGCTCTTCCTGGCCATGTACCTGGTCACAGTGCTCGGGAACCTGCTCATCACACTATCATCTCTGATCCCCACCTCCACACCCCCATGTGCTTCATCCTCTCAAACCTGTCCTTGGCTGACATCTGTTTCATCTCTACCACAGTCCCCAAGATGATCACGAACATCCTAACTCACAGGACAGTCATCTCCTATGTGGGTTGCCTGACGCAGATGTCTCTTTTACTATTTTTTGCATGCATGGATGACATGCTTCTGACTGTGATGGCCTTTGACAGGTTTGTGGCCATCTGTCTCCCCTTGCAATACCATGTCATCATGAACTTTCGCCTCTGTCTCTGCTTTGTTCTGGTGTCTTTTCTGTTTAGCATTTTGGAATCTCAGGTACAGAATTTAATTGCCTTACAATTCCCTTACTTCAAAGATGTGGAAATTTCTAATTTCTTCTGTGGCCCTTCTCATGTCCTTAGACTTTCATGCACCAATGATTTTACTAAAAATATAGTCATGTATTTTGTTGGTACTGTCTATGATTTCATTCCGGTTGCAGCAATCGTTTTGTCTTACTATAAAATTATTTCTTCTATTCTGGCAATCTCTTCATGATATGGAAAGTACAAAGGATTTTCCACTTGTGTATCTAACTTATCAGTTGTTTTCTTATTTTATGGGACTGGAATTGCAGAGTACCTTGTATCCTTTGTATCTAATTCTAGAAAAAGTGCAGTAGCCTCATTAATGTATACAGTTGTAACCCCTATGCTTAACCCATACATTTATAGCCTAAGGAAGAGGGACATTAAAAATGCAACAATGCATAAGATTCTAATAAGATTTCTGACGTTTAGAAATGGGAGGAAAGGAGCTAAAGGTGTAGGGAAGGTGTGATACTTAGGGGAAGAACAAAAAGGGAAAAGAAAAAAATGTGAGAGAATGAAAAGATGAAAATAAAGTGTTTGTAGATGGGGAGGGGAGGAGGGGGTGAAGGGAGGGCAGAGGTAAGGGGAAAAAAATGAGAATCAAGACTTACCATGTAAAGGTACATGATCCCAACAATGAATGTAACTGTACTGTATCCCTAAATGTACCAATAAACTCAATTAAAAAAAATGCCCTTCAGAGGCTGTGGAACAGAACCATAATATCTCATTATCTTTTCCACCCTTCCTGTACTTTGCACTGAAGCAAAATAAACACCTAGTTGTGCAAATCCCATCTCTTTGTTCATATTGTTCTTATGGCTGCATGGCTTTCATTCCATTCTAAGAATCATATCTGCAAATTGATGCTTTACTATTGCCTTCTTTCTTCCTTCCTTTACTTCTTCCTTTCTTCCTTCTTTCCTTTCTGTCTCTTTCTCTCTCTCACTCTTTCTTTCTTTTCCTTCCTTCTTTCCATCCTTCCTTCCTTCCATCCTTTCATTCTTTCTTTTCTCCCCCCTGTGTTCCTTATTTCTTCTCCCTTTCTTTCTTTTCTTTGTCTCCTCCCATCTTTCTGACTCCCCCCAAACCTAAATATTTTGCACTAAGCGACATCCCTATATTCTTTTAATTAATTTTTTTGAGACAAAATATTTATCAGTTACTAAGTCACCAAGCCTGGGCTCAAACTTGGATCCACCTGCCTCATCTTTTCAGAGTGGTTGCATTGCACGTCTGTGCCACAGTATTTCTTTAAATGTACAAAAATATATTCTAGAATCCTTCCATCATAAATACCATGACTAACTCAATATCAAAAGAAAGCATCTGTAATTTTAGAGCATTGAACCTGACTATCTCGTAAAGTACTGAGCTATGTGTGTGTGTGTGTGTGTGTGTGTGTGTACTTTTTTATACTTCATATATGTTTTCTTCAGATATTACATATAAGACATTTATTGAGGCATATTCTGTTGCTCTAGAGGCCTTATGACTAATGTCACACCTAGCTCAATTGAGTCCTCAAAAACACAACAAAGCACACAGGTTGCTTTCAGCAAATGACAGGCTATATCTCAGTAAACAGAAGACAGTCTCCCCAGAATGAAAAAGCCCAGTGAGTATCTACACAATTAAGACTCAATTATAAATATTTCTCCTCAGATTACTCAGCTCTTTCAGTACTTATAGAAGCCTAATTCCTTTCTCAGCTACCTCCTGATGTATCTATCTAGATGTTAGCCCAACCACCCATGCATAAAATCTTCCCCACATAGATTTTATTATTTCTCTCATCCAATGTCAGCTCATCCACACACAGAAATAATAAATGCAAATAAATTGGCTTAATTTTGAAAAAATTTAATCTAGAAACTAAAATCAGGGAATAAAACAAGCGATATATTCTATGAGCTAGATAGACAGGCTTTTTTATATTTTTTAAAAAGTTTAATCCAAAGACTAAAACCAGGGACTAAAATAAGGGATATATTCTATGAGCTAGTTGGGAAAAGCCAAGTTATATACATTTATTACTTCTGTGTGTGCATGAGCTGATATTGGAAAAGAAAAATAAAAAAATCTATGTGGAGGAGATTTTATGCATGGATTGATGGGCTAACATCTAGATAGATACATCAATGGTCCTTCAAGAGATGGAGATGAAAACAACACTGAGATTCAATCTCACCCCACAAAGAATGGCTGCTATCAAGACATCAAACAATAACAAATGTTGGCAAGATTGTGGGCCAAAGGAACCCTTCTCCATTGTTGGTGGGAGTGCAGAATGGTGCAACCACTATGGATGTCAATATGAAGATACCTCAAACAGCTGGGAGTAGAGGTTCCATTTGACCCAGCCATCCCTCAGCTGGATATCTTTCCAAAAGAATTAAAAGAATCATACCACAGTGATATATGCACAACCATGTCTATAGCAGCACAGTTAGTAGTAGTTAAAACTTGGAAACAGCCCATTTGCCCATCAGTTGGAAACTGGATAAAGGAGATGTGCTTTTTCTATAAAATGGAATAATACTAAGCCATTAGGAATGAGAAATTAGAGTTATTCATAGGAAAATGGATACATATTAAGGATATACTCCTAAGTGAAATAAATAGTTCACACATGTGTAAATATGGAATAGTTTCTCAGGTGTGAAAAACTATAATAGTACATAAGATCCTAATGAGATAATTGACCACGTGTAATGGGAAGAAAAGGGCTAAAGGTGTAGGGAAAGTGGAAAGAGTAGGGCAAGGGTAATAAGGGAAAACAAAAAATATATGAGAAAATGAAAAAAAATGGAAATAAAGTGTTTGTAACGGGGAGGGGATGAGGAGGTGAAGGGAGAATAGGGACAAGGCGAAAAAATGAGAACCAAGATCTGTCATGTAAAGGTACAAGATCCCAATAATGAATGTAACTGTACTGTATACCTAAAATGTACCAATATAGTCAATAAAAATAAAACCTGTTTCCAATGAGTGATTTCACATGCACCATAAATATTATGTTTTAAACTAATTTTATTAACACATTTAAAGTATACAATATAATGACATTCATCATTGGAAATTTTCACATTTACATAATCCAACTTGGTTCTTATTTTTTCCTGATTCCCCTGCCCTCCCTTCAACCCCTCCCTCCTTCCCTATCTGCAAAGACTTGTTTCTATTTTTTCTTTTTTCATATTATTTCCATTTAATTTGTTATCCCCTACCTCTCCCAATTCCTCTTCCTTTTTCCACCTTTTCTTCCTATTTCAAATCATCTGTCATAGCTTTTAGTCCTTATTTTCACTTTCAGTTTCTCACATTAGATAAACTATTTGGTATTTACACGTGTGTTCTATTTATTTCACTTCTCTATGTGCATTCATTGGTGATAAATGTCTGTAGTTTCTCATTCTTTTTTTTTTGCTTTTAAATTGAATTTATTGGTACATTCTAGGTAGACAGTATAGTTACATTCATTACTAGGATCTTGTACCTTTACATGCCAGGTCTTGGTTCTCATTTTTTCCCTTGTACCCACCTTCCCTTCAACCCCTTCTCCTCTCCCCACCTTCAAACACTTTAATTCCCTTTTTACATTTTCTCATATGTTTTTCCTTTTCCCTTATTCCCCTTTCCCTATCCTTCTCAGTGTCCCTACACCTTTGGTCATTTTCTTCCTATTTCATGTTGCTAATTCTCCCACTAGGATCTTGAGTACTATTTTAGTTTTTCATACCAGAGAAACTATTCAGTATTTGCATATGTGTAATTTATTTATTTCACTTAGGAGTATATCCTCCAAATGTACCCATTTACCTATGAATGAATCCACTCTCTAATTCTTTATGTCTGAGTAGTATTCCATTTTATAGAAAAACCACATCTCCTTTATCCAGTTTCCAACTGATGGGCAGATGGGCTGTTTCCAAGTTTTAGCTATTACTAACTGTGCTGCTATTAACATGGGTGTGCATATATCACTGTGGTATGATTCTTTTAATTATTTTGGAAAGATACCCAACAGAGGGATGGCTGGGTCAAATGGATCCTCTAATCCTAGTTTTTTGAGGTATCTCCATATTGACTTCCATAGTGGTTGCACCAGTCTGAACTCCCACCAACAATGGTGAAGGGTTTCTTTCTTCCCACAACGGCACTAACATTTGGTATTGTGTGATTTCTTGATAGCAGCCATTCTTTGTGGGGTGAGATTGAATTTCAGTGTTCTTTTCATCTGCATCTCTTGAGTGACCATTGATGTGGAGCACTTTTTCATATATTTACTTCCTGCTATTATTTCTTTGTCTGTTCATTTGAGATGCCCAATTTTGAGTTGGGTCTTTCTATTTGGGTGGGGGGCTGGTTGTTTTGAGTTCTTTATGTATTTTAGATAATAGGCCTTTGCCTGAGGAGCAGCTGATAAAAACTTTTTCCCACATTGTAGGTTGTCCTAGTTATATTGATGGTTTCTTTTGCAGTGCGGAACCTCTTTAATAAGATGAGATCCCAGTTGTTGATTCTTTCTGCTAGTCCCCATGCTACTGAGGATTTGTTCATAAAATCTTTTCCTATGCCAATGTCTTCCAGAGTTCTGCCTAACTTATCTTCCAGCAAGTTTAGTATTTCTGTTTTAATATTTAGAACTTTAATCCATTTGGAACTTAATTTAGTGCATGGTGACAGATAAGGGTCTAGTTTTAATCTTTTGCAGGTTGAGATCCAGTTTTTCCAACACCATTTATTAAAGAGGCTATCTTTCCTTCAGTGGGGACTGGAAGCTCCTTTGTCAAAGATGAGTTAGCTGAGTGCATCTGGAGTTGTTTTTGTGTCTTCCAATCTTTTCCACTGATCCTCAGGTCTGTTTCTTTGCCAGTACCATGCTGTTTTTATCACAGAGGCTTTTTAGTATAGTTTCAAATTGGGAATTGTTATACCCACAGCCATGTGTCTGTTGCCTAGGATGGCTTTTACTATTCTAGGTCTCTTATAGTTCCAAATGAATTTTTGGATTCTTCTTCCTAGTTCTGTGAAGTATAGTGTTGGGATTTCAATTGGTATTGCATTGAATCTGTATAGCAGTTTTGGTAGTATGGCCATTTTCACTATGTTGATTCTTTCTACCCAGGAGCAGGGGATATCTTTCCATTTTTGTAAATCCTCCTTGATATCTTTTTTCAGAGTGCTGTAGTTTTCAGTGTAGAGGTCTTTTGCTTCTTTTGTTATATTGATTCGCAGATATTTCATTTTTTGGATGCTACTGTGAAAGGAATTGTTTCCCTAATTTCTTTCTCAGTGAATCTGTTATTTATGTACAAGAAGGCTGTTGATTTTTGGGTGTTGAGCTTGTACCCGGCTAGTCTTCTAAAAGTGTCTATTAGGTGTGGAATTCTTTTGGTGGAGTTTTTTGGGTCTTCAATGTAGAGTATCATATCATCAGCAAATAATGACAGTTTAATTTCTTCCTTTAGTATCTTTATTGCTTTAATTTCTTTTTCTTGTCTAATTTCTATGGCTAATGTTTCCAGAACTATATCAAAGAGGAGTGGTGATAGTGGGCATCCTTGTCTTGTTCCTGATTTTAACATGAAGGTTTTCAGTTTTTGGCCATTTAATATGATGGCTGTTGGTTTATCATAGATAACCTTTATTAAGTTGAGACATAGAGCATCTATTCCAATTTTTTGCAGAGTTTTATCATGAATGGATGGTGAATTTTCTCTAATGCTTTATCTGTATCTTTTGAGAGTATCAAGTGGTTCTTGTCTGTGACTGTCTTAATATAATGTATTTTATTTATTGATTTACATATTTTGAACCATCCTTGAATCCCTGGAATAAATCTGACTTGGTCAGGATGTATGATCTTCTTGATGATCCTCTGTATTCTGTTTGCTAATATCTTATTAAGGATTTTTGCATCTATATTCATTAAGAAGATTGGCCTGTAGTTCTCTTTTTTAGTTACATCTTTCCCAGGTTTGGGAATCAAAGTCAAATTTGCTTCCAGGAATGAATTTGGAAGTATTGCTTCCCTTTCAATTTCATTGAAAAGTCTGAAGAGTAATGACAGTAGATCTTCTCTAAATGTCTTGTAAAATTCAGCAGTGAATACATCAGGGCCTGGGCTTTTCTTTGTTGGCATGTTTTTAATTACATTTTCAATTTCACTGATTGTGATTGGGGTGTTTAAAATGTTTTTATCTTTTTTTTTTCAGCTTTGGTAATTCACAGGTATCTGCAAATCTGTCCATTTCTTCTCTGTTTTCCATTTTATTAGAGTACAGGTTCTCATAATATGTATTAATGATCCTCTGGATTTCTGTGGGATCTCTTGTGACCTCGCCTTTTTCATTCCTGATTGCATGAATCTGAGCCTTTTATTTACTTTTTTTTTTATAAGGTTTGCTAAGTGTTTATCAATTTTATTTATTCTTTTAAAAAACAAACTCTTCAATTCATTTATTTTTTGTATCATTGTCTTAGTTTCCATTGCATTGATTTCTGCTCTAATCTTTATAATTTCCTCTCTTGTTCAAGCTTTGGGTTTTTCTTGCTCTTCTTTTTTTAGGAGTCTAAGAGTCATCGTTAGGTTGTTTATTTGAGCTTCCTCTGTTTTTCTAATGTGGGCATCCAGTGCTATAAATTTTCCACCTAGAACTGCTTTCATTGTGTCCCATGGATTCCTGTATGTTGTATTGGCCTTTATGTGTAAAACCTGTCTGATTTCTTCTTTAATCTCCTCTGTGATCCATTGATTGTTCAGGAGAGGAGAGTTTTGTTCAATTTCCATGTGTTTGTGAAGTTCCTGTGGTTTCTTATGCTATTGATCTCCAGCTTTATTGTACTGTGATCTGATAATATACAGGGAATAACTTCAATTCTTTTGCATTTACTCAAACCTGTTTTGTGAGCTAGTATGTGATCTATCTTGGAGAATGACCCATGTGTAGTTGAAAAGAATGTATATTCTGATTTTGTGGGGTGGGACACTTCATAGACATCTAATAGGTCCCTATGTTCAGAAACTTGGTTCTGTTCTACTATTTCAGTGTTGATTTTTTGTCTAGATGATCCATTTATGATTGTGGGGTATTCAGATTCCCCACAAAAATTGTATTAGTGGTTACTTGGTTTTTCATTTTACTTAATATTTGTTTTATATAGTTGGGGCATTTATATTTGGTGCATATATGTTTATGATTGTCATTTCTTCCTCTTGTATTGTTCCCTTTACTAGGATGTAGTGGCCTTCTTTGTCTCTCTTAATCAGTTTTGTTTTGAAGTTTGCTTTGTCTGCGAATAAGATGGCTACTCCTCCTTTTTTTCTGGGCTCCTGTCACATGCAGTATTGTTTTCCATCCTTTCACTTTCAGTCTATGGGCTTCTTTTTGCACTAGGTGTTTTTCTTGTATACAATGTATTGTTGAATTTTGCTTCTTGATCCATTCTGCCAATCTATTTCTCTTGATTGGTGAATTGAGGCCCTTGACATTGACAGTTATTACTGATATGTACTGACTTATTATTGTCATTTTATTGTCCTTTTGTTGACTCTTTTTAAATTTTTTTTCCTCTCATTTTAGTTCTTGCTTTGGCTATCTGATTTGCTCTGCTGTTCCTCCTGGTGTTATGATCTTCATTGTCTTTTTCTAGGATATTGTTTAAAATTCTTTGTTGTGCTGATTTAGTATTCATGAAGTTTCTCAAGTGTTTTTTGTCAGGGAAGTATCTTATTTCTCCATCCATTTTGAAAGAGAGTTTTGCAGGATACATCAGTCTTGGTTGTAGGTTGTTTTCTTTTATGACTAGTCATACCTCACTCCAGGCTTTCCTTGACCTAAGGGTTTGTGTTGAAAAGTCTACTGTGATTCTGATGGGCTTTCCTTTGCATGTGATTTGTTTCTTTTCTCTTATTGCTTGTAGTATTTTGTTCTTCTGTTTGGTTTCTGGGATCTTGATTATTGTATGTCTAGGTGTAGATTTCTTTTTGATTGTGGCATGTTTGATTCCTAGATGCCTCACTTATCTGTATGTCCAATTCTTCCCTTCTGTTTTGGAAGTTTTCAGTCATTAATTCTTTAAACAGCTTTTTAAAGTCATTTGTGTTTTCTCCTGCTATTTTATGAATTCCTATCAGTCTTAGCTTGTTTTTCTTTGCATCATCTAGAAGTTGTTGGACCAATTTCTCATGATCCCTTACTGTTTTTGAGAGAGCTCTTTTTTCACAGTCACTGATTGCAATCCTATCTTCTATATCTGAAATTCTATCTTCTCAATCTTTTTTTCTGTTGCATACACTTTCAATAGCCTTTTCAGTCTCCTGGATATCTGTTTGAATCTGTTTTATGGATTCCATTTCTTTCCTCTGTTGGACATTCATTATTTCCATTTCTTTCTCATGCTGAGTCTTCATGGCTTCTATCATGTTCCTAAGCTCATCTATTTTTTTGTGAGTTTCTGTTCTGGAGTCTCGAATCATATCGTTCATTTTGTTCACCATCTCGATGGTTATCTGGGAAATAATTTCTGTTTTGAATTTTTCTAGAGCTTGATTGATCAGTTTTTTACCTCTTCTGCTGTGAGTCCTGAGTGTCCTGGAGATTCACTCTCTGATTTTTCATTCTCATTTGCCCTATTGTTTGCCATTGGTGGACTGGAAGTCTGTTCTTGTGGCTTGCTTAATTGTTTTCACATCTTCATTTTTGATGTTGGGTTGCCCTTGATTCTACCTCTGGTTCATTAAATATCCTGATATTTTTGTGACCCAGTCTGATTCTCTAGTGACTTATAGACATTTTTATTTTCATAATTTACAAAAATACTCATGAAATCAATCCTTATCCTTTATCCCTATCTATACAATCAGGAACATAATATGATCAATCACCACCCTTGATAGCCAGCCCTATCTCTGCAGAGTTCATCCAAGGGCTGGCTTAGTTTAGGGATCTATTAGAGGGGGGACAGTGCTCAGGGGTGCACTCCTGGTGCTCTGTTAGCAGTAAAACTCACTCGCCTGGAGCTGTGCCACAGCCAATTAGTTGCACTCACTGAAACAGCATGGTTCGAGAGGAGGCCCATAGTTTGGCCTGGACCATGCAGCATAGGTGGCTCTGAGTCAAAGCCAGGGATATGACATAAAACTCACCCACCTGGAGCTGTGCCACAGCCAATCAGTGGCGCCCACTACAAATGGGGTGACTCCAGAGGAGGCCCATAGTACGGGCTGGATGTCGCAGCAGAAGTGGCTCTGATTTCAAGCCGGGACTATGATGTAAATCTCACCCTCCTGGAGCTGTGTGACAGCCAATTAGTGGAGCTTAATGGAAACAGTACGGTTGCAGATTAGGCCTGTTGTTCAAGTAGGACAACACAGCCAAGGTGGTTCTGAGTCCAAGCCTGAGCTATGATGTAAAAAACACCCATCTGGAGCTGTGTCACAGCCAATCAGTGGCAGGTGCTGGAAATAGCATGGCTCCAGAGGAGGCCTGTAGTACGGGCCTGACCACACAGCATATGTGGCTGTCAGTCCAAGATGGGGCTCTGACATAAAACTCACCCGGCAGGAGCTGTGTCATACCCAATCAGTGGCACCTGCTGGAACTGGTGTGGCTCTGGAGGAGTCCCATAGTTTGGGCTGGGTCACTCCGCAGTGGTGGTTCTGAGTCCAGGCCTGAGCTATCACATAAAACTCACCCACCTGGAGCTGTGTCACTGCCTATCAGTGGCATGCGCTGGAAATGGTGCATCTCTGGGGAAGCCAGCATTATGGGCCATACCATGCAGCAGAGGTGGCTCTGATTCCAAGCCGAGGCTATGTCATAAATCTCACTTGCATGGAGCTGTGTCACAGCCAATCAGGCGCACCTGATGGAACTGCCTCAGCTCCAGAGGAGTCCTGTAGTTTGGGCCAGACTCTGGCACAGAGGTGGCTCTGAGGCCATGCCTGGGCTATGATGTAAAAATCTCCCTCCTGGAGCTTGTCACAGCCAATCAGTGGTGTGTGCTGGAAATGGCATGGCTCCAGTGGAGGCCCATAGGACGGGCCTGACTGCACAGCAGAGGTGGCTCTCAGTCCAAGCCAGGGCTATGATGTAAAACTCACTCGCCTGGAGCTGTGTCACAATCAATCAGTGGCGCCCACTGGAAATGGTGCAGTTCCAGAGGAGGCCAGTAGCTTGGGGTGCTCCATACAGCAGAGAAGGCTCTGTGTCCAAGCAGGGGCTGTGACATAAAACTCACCCTCCTGGAGCTGTGTCATAGCCAATCAGTGGTGCCCGCTGGAAATGGTGCTGCTCCAGAGGAGGCCCATAGTATGGGCCAGAAAGTGCAGCAGAGGTAGCTCTGAGTCCAAGCTGGGACTATGACATAAAACTCACCCACCTAGAGCTGTGTCACAGCCAGTCAATGTTGCCTGCTGGAAACGGCATGGCTCCAGATGAGTCCCGTAGTTCAGGCCAGACTGCGCAGCATAGGTGGCTCTCAGTCCAAGCCAGGGCTGTGACAGAAAACTCACCCGGCTGGAGCTGTGTCACAGCCAATCAGTGCTGCCCGCTGGAAATGGCGCTGGTCCAGGGGAGGTATGTAGTTCAGGTAGAACCACACAGCAGAGGTGGCTCTGAATCCAAGCCAAGGCTGTGATGTAAATCTTATCTGCCTGGATCTGTGTCACAGCCACTCCATGGTTCCCGCTGGAAAATAGTCTCTTATTCTTTATGGATGAGTAGTACTCTCTTTTATAACAACAACAACAACAACAACAACAACAAACCATATTTTCTGCATCCAGTCTCTTTTTTATGGGCAGTTGCTTTGCTTCCAGGTTTAGCTATCATGAATTATTCTGCTATGAACATGGCTGCACATATATCACTGTATTATGATTCTTTTAATTTTGGGGGAAAGATACCCAGCAGGGAAATAGCTGGGTCAAATGGGACTTTCAATCCTAGTTCTTTGATGTATCTCCATATTGATTTCCACAGTGGTTGTATCAGTCTACACTGTCATGAGCAGTGGAGCAGGATTCCTCTTTCCCCACAGCCCCTCCTGCATTTGTTATTGGTTGATTTCATGACAGCAGCAATTCTTTCTGGGATGAGGTGAAGCTCAGAATTATTTTCATTTCCATATCTTGAACACCAGTGATGCTGAACATTTTTATATATGTATGTGTATTTGAAGTTTCTACTTCTTTGTCGGAGAAATGTCTGTCTGTTCATTTCAGATGCCCATTTTTAAATTGGGTCTCTTAATTTGGCAGCTCTGATTTTTAAAAGTTCTTTAGATATTCTAGATAGTAGACCTTTGTCTGAGGAACAGCTGGTTTAAAATTTTTCCCACATTGTGTGTTGTTTCTTCACCTAGTTGGTCATCACTCTTGCTGTGCAGAAGTTTCTAATATGAAGGCATCCCACTTGTTGATTGTTTGTGCTAGTTCATGTGCAACTGAGATTTTGTTCACAAAATATTTCCCTACACCATTGTCTTCAAGAGTACTACCTAACCTCTCTTCTAGTCAGTTTACTGTTTCTGTTTTAATATTTAGATATTGACTCCATTTCAATTTTAGTTTAGTGAGTGCATGGTGAGAGATATAGTTCTAGTTTTGATCTTTGTTAATTTGAAACCCCGTTTTTCATCAATTATTAAAGAGAAAATCTTACCTCCAGTGAGAGTGTTTGGATTATTTTTTGAAGAGTTGGTGGCTGAATGTGTCTGGAGTTGTTTCTGCATCTCTAATTGGTTGCTCTGGTTCTCAGGTTTGTTTCTTTGCTAGTACCATGCTGTATTTTTTATCACTTTAGCTTTGTAATATAGTTTAAAGTTGAGAATTATGATACCCCTCCCTTGTCCTTATTGCCTGGAATTTCCTTTGATGTTTAGTTCTCTTCTAGTAAGACATTTATTTTTGGATTGTTTTCTCAAGGTCTGTGAAGTATGCTGCTAGGATTTCACTTTAGGATAGCATTGAATCTATATAGCAGTTTGGAAAGTATGGCCATTTTCACCATGTTTATTCTTCCTACCCAGGAGCAAGGGATGAGTTTCCATTTACTGATATCCTTTCCCATCTCTTTTTTCAGAATACTACTGTTTTTGGAGTAGAGGTCATTGATTTGTCTCACTAGGTTGATTCTGAGGTGTTTCAATTTTTTGGATGCTATTGTGAAAGGAATTAATTGCCCTATTTCTCTCTCAGTAAGTCTGTTTTTTGTGTATAGAAAAGCTATTGATTTTTGTGTGTTAAACTTGTATCCAGCTTCTTTACTGAATTTCACTATTATGTCTAGAAGACTTTTGGTGGAGTTTGTGGGATCTTCTATGTATAGTGTCATGTCATCTGCAAATAATGACAATTTAACTTCTTCATTTTCTATCTTCTTTTTGTTTTTTTCTCTTTTCTACTTGCTTTGACTAATATTTCCAAAACTGTATTGAACAAATGTAGATATAGTGGACCTGCTTGTCTTGTTTCTTATTTTAGTGCGAAGAATTTCAGTTTTTGACCGTTTAGTATGATATTGGCTGTTGTTTTTTCATTTATCAAATTGAAGCAGAGATGGTCCAATCCAACTTTTTGAGGGTTTTTATCATTAATGTGTGTTGGAATTTGTCAAATGTTTTTCTGCACCTATTGAGAAGGTCATATATATTTTGTACTTGGCTCTATTAATATACTGTATTACATTGATTGATTTGTATATGTTGAATCATCCCTGCATTCCTGGGGTGAAACCCACATGGTCAGGGTGTATGATCTTGATGACCTTTTGCATTCTGTTTGACAGTATGTTATTAAGAATTTTTGCTTCTGTGTTTGTTAGTGAGATTAGCCTATACTTCTCTTTTTTGGTTGGGTCTTTCTCTGCTTTGGGGATCAAGGTGATGCAGGAATGAATTCAGGAGTAATGCTTCCCTTTCAATTTCATTGAAGAGTTTAAACTGGAGTGGCAGTAGTTCCTCTCAAAATGTCTTGTAGAATTCAGCTGTGATGTCATTAGGACCCTGGCTCTTTTTGTTGGTATACTTTTAATTACTTTTTCAATTTCACTGTTTGATATTGGTCATTTAGAATTTTTAGGTCATCTTCATTTAACATTTGTAACTCATAAGTATCTAGCATGCTGTCCATTTCCTCTGTATTTTCCTTCTTATTGACATAGAAGTTCTCAAAGTAGGTACTGATGATCCCCTGGATTTCTGCTAGGTCTGCTGAAATTGCAACCTATTCATTCCTAATTGCATGGATTTGGGCCTTTTCTTTCCTTATTTTGATATGTTTGTGTAAGGGTTTGTTAATTTTGCTTATTCTTTTGAAGAATCAACTCTTCACTTAATTGACATTTTTGGTATTGTTCTCTAAGCATTCATTGCATTGATTTCTGCCCATTCTTTATAATTCCCTCCCTTGTTTGAGCTTTGGGATTGTTCTTGTTCCAGAAGTTTGAGATTCAGCATCAGGTTGTTTAATTTAGCTCTCTCTGTTTTCCTAATATGAATATTCACTACTATGAATTTCCCTCATATGACTGCTTTCATTGTGTCACATGTCACATAGATTCCAATGTGTGCTAATGTCAGTGTCATTTCATTGTAGGAATGGCCTGATTTCTTCTTTAATTCGTCTGTGACCCATTGATTATCCAGAAGTGTGTTGTTCAATTTCCATGTTTTATGAAATTCTTGTGGTTTCTTTTGCTATTGATCTCCAATTTCATTGCCCTATGGTCTAATAACACACAAGGGATAATTTTAATTCTTTTAAACTTTTTAAACATGTTCTATGAATGAGTATGTGGCCTATTTTGGAGAATAACCTATGTGTGCAGCTGCAACAAAATGTGTATTTGGATTTTGTGAGGTGGAATACTGTGTAAACATCTGTGAAGTTCCTTTGTTCATTTGCCTTGTGATGCACAGATGCTGGACCATCTGACCAAGAAAGATCCAAAAAGCAGGTACAAGATATTTTACATTGAGAGAGGTATGATACAGTGCTGTCCGACATCTGCAATACTAGAATCAGTTTTGGTTTGAAATTTGCTTTTTCTGCAAATAAGTTTGCTATCCCTGCTTTTTTCTGGGCTCCTGTCACATGGAGAATTGTTTTCCATCCTTTCACTTTCAACCTATGGGCTTTTTTCGCACTAGGTGTGTTTCTTGTATACAACATATTGTTGGAATTTGCTTCTTATTCCATTCTGCTAGTCTGTTTCTCTTGATTGGTGAGTTGAGGCCATTGACGTTGTTGGTTATAACTGATATGTACTGACTTATTATTGTCCTGTTATTGGCCTTTTGATGAATCTTTTTACTTATTCACCTTATTTTAGTTTCTTGCCTTGATTATTTGATTTGCTCTGTTGGGCCTTATGGTGTTGTTGCCTTCATTGTCTTTTTCTAGGATCTTGTTTAGAATTCCTTGTAATGCTGGTTTGGTATTCATGTAGTTTCTCAGGTGTTCTTTGTCGTGGAAGTGTCTTATTTCCCCATCAATTTTGAAAGAGAGTTTTGCTGGATACATCTGTCTAGGTTGGAGGTTGTTCTCTTTTAGTACTTGAAATATCTCACTCCAGGCTCTCCTTGCCCTAAGGGTTTGTGTTGAAAAGTCTGCTGTGATTCTGATGGGCTTTCCTTTGCATGTGATTTGTTTCTTTCTCTTACTGCTTGTAGTAGTTTGTTCTTCCGTTGGGTTTCTGGGATCTTGATTATTATATGTCTAGGTATAGATTTTTTTTTATTATGGCTAGTTGGGATCTTATATGCCTCACTTATTGGTATGTCAAATTCTTCCCCTCTGTTTGGAAAGTTTTCTGTCATTGATTCTGTGAACAGCTTTTTTAAGACATTTGTATTTTCTCCTGCTACTTCATGGATTCCTTTCAGTCTTATGTCATTCTTCTTTGCATCATCTAGAAGTTGTTGGATCGATTTCTCATGATCCCCTACTGTTTTTAAGCGTTCTCTCTTTTCACGGTCACTGACTGCAATCTTATTTTCTATATCTATACCTGAGATTCTATCTGCACATTCTTTTATTCTGTTGTGTACACTTTCAATGGCGTGTTTAATCTCCTGGAAATATTTGAATCTGTTTTATAGATTTCATTTCTTTCCTTTGTTGGGTGTTTATTGTTTCCATTTCTTTCTTATGCTTGGTCTTCATGGCTTCCATTGTGGTCCTGAGTTCATCTATTTTTTTATCAGTTTCTGTTCTGGAGTCTTGAATCATGACTTTTATTTTGCTCATCATCTCTATGGTTACATGGGAAATTATTTCTGTTTTAATTTTTTTCTATTGCCTGATTGATCTTTTTTGTTAATTCCTGTGCTTTGAGTTCAGGGTGTCCTGGTGGTTCAATATCAGCCTTTTCATACTCATTTTCCCTACTGTTTGCCATTGGCGCACTGGAAGTCTGTCTTTGTGTCTTCCTTAAGTGTTTTCTCATTTTTATTTTTGTTGTCGGGCTGTCCTTGGTCTAATCTCTGGGTTATCACCCAAATCTTCCTGATATAGTTGTGCACTAGCTTCTGGGTCTCTAACGACCCACAGACATTCTCATTTTCATAACATCAGAGAAAACAGCTCATCAAATCAACTACAATCCTTTATCCCAACTGATGCAATGAGCAACACAATGTGATCAAGCACAACTTTGAAACTGAACACCTGTGGTAGTCACTAATCTATCACCCTTAAACCATTTGGATTAAATTTAAATCAAGAAGCAATTCAAAACATGTCTGCAGTGAACAAATTTTTCTTTTTTTCTTTCTTTCTTTCTTTCTTTTTTTTTTTTTTGACCAAGGATTGAACTCTGGTCCTTGTGCTTGCAAGGCAGGCCACTGAACCTATGAGCTAAATTCTTGGCCTCCAAACTTTTCAATATAGTATATTTACCATTTAAGATGTGGGCTCAGACAGAGCTAGAAGAAAGACCCCTGATCTCAGTTAGCTGATGGCTGAACCCCATGGTGCAGCCTGGCCTCAGGCTGCAAGGCCAAGACTGAGTTCCCCAAACTTCTGAATGATTGAACTCCACACTGTTCAAGTAAAGGCTAGTATTTTTTTCCCATGCCCTTTCTTTAAAGATGTTCAAAATTGAGAACTCAGAAAAATACCCTTTATGACCACCTCTGCCTCTGCAGAGTAGGTCCTAAGACTGGCACAATCCGGAGGTATGAGAGTGCATGCGGAGGGGAGGTTAGGGGAGTTGTGCAGGTTCAGAGGCACCTGTGCGGCTACCTTCCTGGTGCTGGAGCAATGGTGGCTCCTGGCTGGAGAGGACGTGGCTATCCTTCCCATGGTGGATCTGGTCCCATGCAGCCCTCCTGGCACTGGAGCGATGGTGGCTCCCAGCAGAGAGGACCTGGCTATGTATGTTTCATTTTTAATCCAACAGAAACTACATTTTCAAATTTAACTGAATCTCTAATCCATTAATACTCATTTTATGGACCCTAAAATGTTTTATTTCAGTGTTTTTAATTTGTGAAACATTCATGATTACCATGGAGAAAATATTTTAGAATTTAATGTTCTGTATATTTATGTAAACTTATGACTCTTCATTTATGTACTTACTTTTTCATGTATATTCTCTTGACTCATTTAATGTACTTATACATAATTTTAGTCTTTCAAATTAATGTACTGTAAAGCATGTATGTATAAATCCTATGAACAAATTTTTTCCCTTTAAATTTTCTTTACTTTGGGTTCCTCAATAAAATAAGCAATGTGGCATTTAGCCATCAATTTTTTTTACATATTTCACTTAAAATGATGGCCTCAAGGTGTATCCTTTTTGCTGTAATTACACATATTTATCTTTATCACTGAATAGTGCTTCATTCTGTATGTGGACCAGTTTGCTTCCCAGATTTAGTTATTCTGATTTGTGATGCTCTAAACAAAAGTCAATATGTATTAATGACATATGATGTCATTAACTAATTAGGGAAAATGTCAAAAAGAATAAGAACTGAGTCATATGAAATTTGTGGGTGTTTTTTTGGGGGAGGGTATTGTGGTACCAGGAATCAAACTCAGAACCTTGTGTTTTCAAGGCAGATGGTGACATTGCTAAACTAAATCCCTGGCCCTGGTATTTCTGGTTTTTAGGGATTTAAAAAAATCCCCATAATGATTTCCACAGTGCTTACACTAGTTTACTTTTCCACCTAAAATGTAGAAGGCATTTTTTTTTCTGACTAGTTTACCAGTATTTTTGGCTTTTGAGTTGACGATCATAGTCTTGCTTTCTGGTGTAAAATAAAATCTCAGTGTTGTTTTGTTTTACATTTCTCCAAGAGCTAAATCTGCTAAACATTTTTAATGTACTTATTGTCCATGTGTACTTTTACTTCTGAGAAGGGTCTGTTCTTTCCAACTGGCTATTATGCATTGTGTCTTTTATTTTGAATGTACTAGAATGTTCACACTTTTGTATATTCCAGATAAGTCTTCTATCCAAGAAACAGCTAGTGATTTATTTCCTGTTTTATACGTTGCCTCTTCACTCTCTTGTGTGTTTACTGTGCAAAAATATTTTAATTTGATGTAATTCAATTTGTTGATGATGTGTTATTTCATGTGGAAACCAGGTTCTCTCTAGAAACTTATTTTCTATGGCTACAGCTTCAGGTTTTAGCAACTTTAAATTCTATGACATTCAATGCTTCAATTTTAATAACCAGGTCTGATATGTTTTGATCTAATGTTGGTACAGGGTGAACAATGTGATTCACTATTTAATCTTCTGCACATAGGTAACCACTTTCCCCAAAACCATTTAAGAAAGAGACTTCTTTTCTGCAGCATATGATTCTGATCCTTTTGTCATTTAGATGACTGAATTTGCCTGGAATAGGTTTTTCATCCTCTGTTCTGTTCAGTTGTCTATCATGATTGTTTTGTGTCAGTGCCATGCTGTTTTTCATTATGGTTGGTAATGTAAGTCAAAATCTATGTTTGTGGTACCTCTTTGTTCACACTTATTACCCAGGATTGCTTTACTGTTCTAGTATTCTTCTGGATCCATGTAATTTTTAGGGTTTTTTGGTTCTGTGTAAAATGTCATTAGTTTTTTTAATGGGATTACACCAAATCTATACATCCAGTTTAGAAATATGACCATTTTGACAATTTTGGTTATTATAAAGGAAGAAAGGATGTCTTCCTTTTCCTAATGTCTTTTTTCAATTTCCTTTTCACAGTTTTAATTATTTCATTGTAGCAGTCTTCCACTTTGGTTATGGTAATATGTAAGTACATTAAAGCCTCAGTTAATGAATATTTCTTTTTGCAAACAATTTAGTTCACTAAGAAGTTTTCCACAGAATTTTCCTTCCATTTGTAAACTCTGCATAAGGTCACTAACATAACCACAGCCATCTTCCTCACACAAAAACAACTGCAGCCATCTTCTCCAGCATCATAAAAAATTAATTTCACAAACTGAATATGACTATATTTCATTTTTGAAATTATTTTGAAAGGGATTATTTTCATAATTTATTTCTTCATGTGTTCATTGTTGGTACAGAAGAGCTCAATTATATTTTGTGTGTGATTTTATGTCCTGCTATTTTGTAAAAATTGTTTAATAGGTCTTTTGGTGGCATTGGGGTCTTTTATCTAAAGGAGATAATGAATGTCATTAATGAATAATTAATTAATGAATAAGGACAATATGAGTCTTTTTCTTTCTTATATATATTCCTATTTTTTATTAATGAATAAAGAGAATATGAGTCATTAATGAATAAGGA
>NW_022900949.1:14777735-14798405 GCF_012274545.1 Fukomys damarensis | reverse complement strand
ATATTTCTAGTTTTTCTTGTCTTTGACTGCTTTCTTTTGCTAAAATTTCAAATAATATATTGACCAGAAGTGATAGTAGTTAAGCTCTTCTATTCTTGATTTTAGAAAAAAAGTTTTTAGCTTTTCCCTTGTAGTGTAATATTGGCAGTGGGTTTGCCATAAATGCCTTTTATAACTTTGAGCTAACATTCATCCATGCCTGTTTTCATCATTTTGTTTGTTTTTTACCATATATGGATGTTGAATTGCATCAAGGCCTTTTCTGCATCTATTGAGATGATTCTGTAATTTTTTCCTTGCTTCTATTTAGTGGTGTGTACCATATATTGATTTATATATGCTAAACCACCCTTTCATTCCTGAGATCAAACCAAATTGGTCATGATATATGATATTTTAATTTCTTACACAAAATAGAAGTTCTATTTGATCCAAATAGAAAAAAAATATCGAGGTGAAATTCATGAAAAAAAAAATACAACCCACAACATTGTAAAGTATAATGCTATAATACGTATATTTTGAGCTGAATAAACAAACTAAATGCCTGTTACTGAAGAAGTGATAAAAACGTGGTATAGGGACACAAAATAATGTTATCAGTCATGAAGAAAAAAATGAAATCAGGACATTGGCAGGAACTCAGAGTTAGGTTAGATATCATCATGCTAAGTGAAATAGACTAGATTTAGAAAGTTAAAAAGAAATCATGGTTTTCCTTGTAAAAGGAATCAAATGTAAATAATGTAGAGGTAAAAGTAAAGTAGAAGTAGATGTGTGAAGATAATGAAAGGAATCAGAGGGAGGGGAAGCAAAGGGAAAAGGGTAGAAAAGAAAACAATAAAAATACATTATACGTGGGGGGCAATTTACCATAATGAATCCCATTATTCTGTAATAAAAATATGTATCACTAAAAAGGATTATAAAAATGATAAGCTGCCAGATGTTGAAGGAAAATGTATTTGAAAATAATAGATAAAGAAAGTTGTGTCACCTTCTGCTAAAAAACTTTATTTCATTCTAAATAATTTGAACTTTATTGGTTTAGAAATCACCATCAGAATATTTTTTTACAAAATATCATACTAACATTCATACAAATCATAGTCTCTGGAGATGATGGCCAGGTATCAGTATGGTTAACATTCATAGATAAGCCCACTGAAAGTGAACCTTGAAGAGCAGTGTTATAGTTCCTAGAAAAAGCCTGGCTAAACAGAAGCCTCACAAGTGTTTTGTAAAGGAAATATATGCAAAATTTAAAGAGGGATTACAATTTTAAATATGAAGAATAGCTGGGTGTGGTGGTGCATGCCTGTAATCACAGCACTCAAGAGGCTAAGGCAGGAGGATCGCTGTGGGTTCGAGACCAGTCTGGGCTACATAGTGAGTTCCACATCAGTCTCAAGTACATAGTGTGATCCTGTCTAAAAAAAAAAAAAAAAAAAAGAAAGAAAGAAAGAAAGAAAGAAAGAAAAAGTAATATGAAGAATATATAGAATTTCATGTGGAGGCCAAGATCTTATCTCAGACTATATAAGCTGCTAGTTAATATTCATTTTGTCTTGATAACGATGATAAAAAGATTATATAAGATTCATGCAACTTAGTTAAAGAATCAGAATAACTTATTTGCATATGAAACACAGAGTGAAATAAAAGCCATGGAGCTACAAGAATAATGTGACCAACAAGGATGAATTTGCAGGTCCAGAAGGTGGAATTTTACAAAGCAAGCTATGAAAACAATGGCAGAGATGATGGTAGAGGAGACTCTACAGCCTCCACAATGTGCCCTTAATGTCCTTGCTCAGGCTGTAGATGAAGGAAGGGACTCAGCACAGGGGTCACCACAGGATATAACACTGAGACCACTGCACTGCTTCTCAGAGAATGAGATAAACCCAAGTTAAGGTGCACTCCAATGGTGGTTCCATAAATAAGCAAACCACTGAGAGATGAGACCCACAGTTGGAGAAGGCATTTTACCCCCCCCATGATGAGTCTGACAGAATGGAGGAAACAATTTTATAGAATAAAAATAAAAGATACCAGAAGAGTAAAGGAAACAGAGATGGTATCAAAAAATACATGACTGTATATTTGAATGGTATTAGAACAGGTAAGATTAAGAGTTTGAGAAGGTTCACAGAAGAAATTGGAAATTTCTACATCCTTCAAGTTGGCAAAAAGAATAAATCAATAAAATTGTGCAGCTGGGAATAAAAAAAGGCTAAATAAAAGTGGCACGAAAACCAAGAAGGCATGTAGACAGTGGTTCACTTAGTAATCAATATACATTGTTATATCTATTTATCTCCCAGTTTTCAACTTTGATGTGTTTCATGAGTAGTTTTGTTAATAATGCCCTTACTTAAATTTTGTTTGTACTTTCAGATTGATTCATTGCATAATTTCAATCCTTACCTTTGATAGACTTCAAATTTTGGTAAATGTAGTTAATTAATACGCACATAACAAATATCGTCATTGACCACAAGTGTGACATTCATGTGAATCACACCTGTCAGTAATTAATGATCAAATGCTTAGAAACACATTTGAAATATTTTTTCATGTTTATTTGTATCAAATTTATGCAACCTTATTAAAATAATGTAGTAAACCAGGTAGTGCTTCTTTCTTCTTCTGTGCTAGACAGGGTATGGTCTAGAAATATAACTTCTTTCATTTTTGATTTTTTTTTTGGTACCAAGGACCAAACTTGGGTCCTTGCACTTGCAAGATAGGCAGCAGCACCACTTAGCTAAATCCTTGACCCTTGATTTTCTGATTTTATTGGCTTTAGCACAATGAAACAAATCAAAAGTATAATTCCAAATAGTCTTAAGAAATTTAACAGATATTCATTTTAACATTTTCTTTTTATATGGACTCTAATGATCTCATCTCTGCTATTTGAAGAAAAATTTTGCTTATTATTTGTTCTAATATGATTTAATTGGGAAAATGTAAAAGAGGGAAGTACAGAAAAATTGTTTCAGTACACTTGGCAATCATACTTATCTATAAAATGCAGACAACACTTGCCTGCCTAAATCTTGCTATAAAAATCTTTTTCAAAAGTATTTAAATGCATCAGGAAGTGGATATCAGTCTCCTTTTTCAAGGTTCCGGGCTTGGGATGAAAAAAAATTTCTGAATATTTGCATTTGAGGTTCTTGGTGGTTATTCCCTACATCAGAATTGAAAAGCCGTACCTGTGAGAGGACCACCCCATAGCATCAGTAAGTGTTTGAAGATATCTGGGAGAAGCTGTGTGGACCAGACCACCCCAGCTTTAGGAGGATCCCAGCCAGGACATCATCCCAACCTCAGATGCTTGGGCACACACACCCCAAACAAAAAAAGGCCTGCCCAGAAAAGAGCTGCACAGGTGCACAAGCTTCAGCCAGAGGCCTAATCCATAGTATCTGTAAGTGTGTCCAGATCCCTGGGAGCAGTTGTGCGCACCAGAATTGCATAGCAGGCAGATCCCAGCCAGAGATCCACCCCAACCCCAGAGGCTTAGGCACACCCACCAAAGCCAAAGGCCCACTCAGAAAAGACCAACACCTATACCAGTATACAAGCAACCATCAGAGGCTCACCCTTGTACCATTGATAAGTGTAAAGAGACCCTATCCAGAAGCCTTCTCAGACAATAGGAAATGTAGTGCATAGCTCTCAGCCAAAGGCCCTCCAGGACAACAGGTATATAGTGGCCCCAGGAAGAGGAACACATGGATACCATCCCAGGTGTGTACAGGCCTCAGCCAGAAGCCTGATGAGACAGCAGGTCAGCTCAGGAACCCAGAAGGCCACCATTCTGAACCAAGGAATTGGTACACTGGTGAGCAGCAATAAAAAGGCCTCTCAGTGTCTTGCTGAAAATTGAGGACCATTGGGGGAGCAAAAAGTTGTCTCAACACAGGCACAGAAGGCTGCACCTGTTGAAATGAGAAGACACATAAACAAGTGGCAAAACCAGACTTCCAGATCACTCCAGACAACCCCAAAGGAATGGAAAAATCAGATACTCAAGTACCTGGACTCCCTGAACTGGCAAAAAATGTGGAAAAAGTGAAATCAGAAATGATGTTTCAGATAAAAGACTGTATCCAAGGCATGATTAACAAATCTAGAGCTGACACAGATTAAAAAAATTAAAAAATTAAAGTATTTGAGGAACATGATGGTATCCCAACATAGGAAAGAAATGGAATCCATTAAAGAGATGCAAAGAGATTTCCAGGAGATTAAAAACTCCATTGAAAGTTCATGCAGCAGAATGAGCCAATGTGAGGATATAATTTCAGATATAGAAAAAAGGATTTAAATTAATGAATGGTAAAAGAAAAAAATTCTTAAAAATACTAAGAGATCATGAGAAATCAATACCGCAGCTGCTAGGCAATGCAAAGAATAATAGCATAAAACAGACCTGAGTCAATGAAGAAATAGGAGAGTGTGATTACTTAAAAAAATATTCATAGAAGTAATGGCAGAAAACCTCCCAAGTAGGGTAAAAGAAATTATCATACACATATGTGAGGAATATATGACTCAAAATAGCCATGACAAAAAAAAAAAAACTACACATAGACATATAATAGTTAAGATTCTAGAAACCCAAGAAAAGAACAAAATTCTACAAGTGGTCAGAGAAAAGAAACAAATCACATACAAAGGAAAGCCCATCAGAATCACAGCACACTTCTCAACACAAACCCTCAATGAAAGAAGAGTTGGTAGTAACATATTTTAACGCCCCCCCAAAAAAAACAAACTCCAACTCATATGGATATGTCCTGCAAAAATATCTTTCAAAATTGACGGAGAAATGAGATTCTTTCATGACAAAGAGCACATGAGGAACTTCATGAATACCAAAGTGGAACTCCAAAAAATTTTAAACAATATCCTAGGAGAGTGACAATGGGATCACAACCCCAGAAGGCCCAGCAGAAAAAAAAAATCCATCAGCCTTGAAAAGAAATTAAATGCAAAGGAAGAGAATCCAACAAAAAGAAAAAAATCATGACTAGGATAAATCAGTACATATCAGTTATAACCATCAATGTTAATGGTCTTAATTCACCACACAAAAGAAATAGACTAGCAGAATGGGTCAAGAGGCAAAATCCAACAATATGCTGCACACAAAACACACACACACACACACACACACACACAAGCATGTGCACGATTGCTTAATTCAAAAAGAAACTCATAGACTGGAAGTTAAAGAGTGGAAAGCAACATTCCATGAGAGAGGAACCCCCCAAAAAAGCAGGAATAGGTATCTTCTTTGGAGATCAAGTGGATTTCAAACCAACACTGATTAAGAATGACAAAAAAGAATACTACATCCTTATAAAGGGCACAATCCAATAAGAAGAAATGACAATTATAAATATATATTCACCAAACACTAGTGCATCCAACAATATAAAACAAATACTAATGGACATAAAAAAAAGAACCAATACAATAGTAGTGGGGAACCACAATACCTCACTATCACAAGTAGATCAACTAGACAGAAAATAATGAAAAACTAGAAGTTAATCAAAATTATATTACAGCCATGAATTTGGTTTATTTTCATGTTAAGTAAGATGTTTAGGGACAAAAGTACATATCAAGAGTAAGTGGGAGACTTTCCACATAAGAGTCTTGGTAAACAAAATGCAAAATCCATTAGTGGCTCAGAAATAACAGAAATTGTAAAAGGATACCACCCGTAAAACTATCAACCACATAGGAAGATAGAGGCAAGGGAAGATAAACATAAAATGTCTAAAACACAACAGAACAAAGCTAAGAAAATTGAAATCATATATCCTTAGATCTTTGTTTCAAAACATAATTAATTTATTTCTTTTTCATGATACACAAACCTTGCCTTCTTCTGCTACTAAATGTTCTTTTTTCCCATTAAGTTTCTTGATATATTTTAGATATACAATACAGTTACATTCATCATTGGGATCTTGTACATTTACATGACTTAGTTTGGTTCTTATTTTTCCCAATACCCCTGCCCTCACTTCACCAACCTCCACACTTTTCTCTTTACAAGGACTTTGTTTACAATTTTTACTTTCATCATATTTTTTCTTTTACCTTCTTTCCTTTCCCTACCCTATCATTCCCCAACTCTCTAGATATTTTCTTCCTATTACACAATATCAATTGTACATTTTCATCTTTATATAAACTTTTAATTTTTCACACCAGAGAAACTACTCAGCATTTACACATGTGTCCTACTAATGTCACTTAAGAGTATAGTCTCAATGTGTATCCACTTAGTTATAAATGTCTCCAGTTTCTCTTTCTTTATGGCTGAACAGTACTCCATTTTCTGAAAAACAAAAAACTTCTTTATTCACTTTCCAGTTGAAGAACAATTGGGCTGTTTTCAAATTTTAGCCATTACAAACTGTGCCTCTATAAACATGCGTGAGCATTTATCACTGTGGTATGATTCTTTTAGGAAGATAACCAGCGGAGGAATAGCTGGGTGTTAAGTGGGAAATCTATTTCTGATTATTTGAGGTAAATCCATATTGATTTTCACATTGTTACATCAGTCTGCACTCCCACCAAAAATGAAGAAGTGTTCCTTACTTCACACAACCCCAACAGCATTAGCTATTGATTGATTTGTTGATAGCAACACTGCTCTATGGGGTCAGATGCAATCTCAGTGTTGTTTTCATCTTCATTTCTCAATTTACCAGTAATGTTGAATACTTTTTCATGTGTTTATTTGCTGCTCTTACTTCTTTGGCTTAGAAGTGTCTGTTCATTTCAGAGGCCCAAGTTTGAATTGGGTTTTTATACATGGGGTGTTTGATTTTTTGAGTTCTTTATATATTCTAAATAGTAGATGTTTGTCTGAGAAAGAGCTGGCAAAATTTTGCCACATTGCAGGTTGCCTTTCACCTCTGTTGGTGATATCTCTTGCAGTGCATAAGCTTTTTAAAAAGATGAGATACAGTTGTTAACTCTTTTTTTTCCTATTTCTCAAGCTACTGAGCATTTCTTCATAGTCTATTCCTATGCCAATATTTTTAAGGGTTCTACCTAACTTATGTTCCATCAAGTTCTCTAATCCATTTGTATATTAGTTTAGTACATGATGAAAATCGGGGCCTAGTTTTAATCTTTGGCAAGTTTAAATCTAGTTTTTCCAACACCATTTTTAAAGAGGTAATCATTTCTCCAGTGAGGGTGGTTGGGTTCTTTTTCAAAGATGAGGTAGCTCAGTATGTCTGGAGTTGTTTCTGCATCTTCTAACCTATTTCAGTGATCCTGTGGTCTGTTTCTTTGCTAGTACCATGCTGTCTTTGTCACAGTAGCTTTGTACTATAGTTTCAAGTTTGGGAATGTAATATTCCCTGCTATATTTCAATTCCCCAGAATTGCTTTTGTTTTATTCTGGTTCCAGATGAATTTCTCTAGTTCCATGAAATATACTGTTGAGACTAAAATAGGGATTGTATTGAATTTGTTTAGCAGTTTTGGAAGTATGGCCATTTTCACTATATTGGTTCTTCCTATCCAGGAACAAAGGGTGTTTTTTTGCATTTTCCTACATCTTCTTCAATCTCTTTTTCAGAGTGTTGTAGTTATCAAGTAGAGGTCTTTTCTTTCCTTTGTTACATTGGTTCCTGGATATTACACTTTTTTGGATACTATTGTCAGGTGATTGTTTTGCTAATTTCACTCTCAGTGATTCTGTTATTTGTGTACAAGAAAGCTACTGATTTTTGAGTGTTTACCTTGTGTCCAGATACTCTATTGAATCTGTGAATTAAGTCTAGAAGTCTTTTGGTAGAGTTTTTAAATATTTTATGTCAAGTATTATATCATTAGCAAATAATGACAGTTTAATTTCTTCCTTTCCTATCTTTATCACTTTTATTTCTTTCTCTTGTTTAATTGCTGTGGCTAATGTTTCCAAAATTATATTGAACAGGAGTGGTAATAGTGCAAATCCTTTTATTTTCCTGATTTTAGTTTGAAGACTTTCAATTTTGACCATATAGTATGATGTTGGCTGTTCTTTTTTAATAGATAGCCTTGTTGATGTCAAGTTAGGATAAAGACCATATATTACAATTTTCTGCAGGTTTTTTATCATTAATGGGTGTTGAATTTTGTTGAATGATTTTTCCTGCATCTATTGAGATGATCATATGGTTTTTGTCCTTCACTCTATTAATATAGTGTATTACATTTGTTGATTTACACATGTTGAGCCATCCTTGAATACCTGGGATAATCCAACTTTGGTGAGTGTATATGATATTCTTCATGACCCTACAAATGAAGAAAAGCTCAGGCCCTGATGGATTCATTGCTGAATTTTACAAGACACTTAGAGAAGTACTACTGTCACTACTTTTTAAATTTTTCAATGAAATTGAAAGGGAAGCAATACTTCCAAATTCATTCCTGTTCTATTCAGTTTGGCAATACCTTATTGAGGATTTTGCATCTATGTTCATCAAGGAGATTGGCCTCTAGTTCTATTTTTTGATTGGGTCTTTCCCTGGTTTGGGAATCAAAGTAACATTTGCTTCCAGGAATGAATTTGGAAGTATGCTTCCCTTTCAATATCACTGAAAATTTTAAAGAGTAGTGGCAATATATCTCTTTAAATGTCTTGTAAAATTCAGCAATGCATCCGTCAGGACCTGGGCATTTCTTCCTTGGTAGACTTTCAATCACCTATTTAATTTCACTAATTGTAATTGGGGTGTTTAGAATTTTTTTATCTTCTTCGTTCAAATTTGGTAATTCATAAGTATCTAGAAATCTGCCCATTTTTTCTGTGTTTTCCATTTTATTAGAGTACAAGTTCTCAAAGTAGGTACTGATGATCCCCTGGATTTCTGCTGGATCTGGGATGACTTCACCATTTTAATTTCTATTTTCATGTATTTGAGCCATTTCTTTCCCTTTTTGATAAGGCTGACTTAGGAGATGTCAATTTTATTTATTCTTTGGAAAAATCAGCTCTTGAATTTATTGATTTTTTTGGTATCATTCTGTTTCTCTCCATTGTATTAATGTCTGCCCTGATATTTATTTTTTCCTCCCTTTTATGAGCTTCAGGTTTCTTTTGCTCATCTTGTTCTAGAAGAATAAGATTCACCATTTGGTTGGTAATTTGATCTTGCCCTGTTTTCCTAGTGTGGGCATTCACAATGAATTTCCTTCATAGAATTATTTTCATTTGTTACATAAATTATTCTATGTTGTACTGGCATTATCATTAAATTGTAAAAACTGTCTAATTTATTCTTTAATTTCTTCTGTGACACACTGGTTGTTCAGGAGAGTGTTATTCAAATTCCATGTGCTTGTGAAATTTTTGCTGTTTTTTATGCTATTGACCTACAGTTTTATTACACTAAGGTATGATAATATACAGGGTATAACTTAAATTCCTCTGCACTTACTTAAACATGTTCTATGAACCAGTATACAGTCTATTTTGGAGAATGACCCATGTGCAGCCAAAAAAATGTATATTCTGATTTTCTGAGTTGGAAAACTCTATAGACATCTATTAAGTCTATCCACTACCTAGAATGTGCTCAGTTCATTTGTTTAAAGGTTTGATACACCTTTCACATTTTCTTGTTTATCTTTTTTTTCTAGATTATCAGTCTATTTATGACAATGAGGTGTTGAGAACCTCCATTACAACTGTGCTACAGTTTATTTAGTTTTTAATAACTATTATTGTTTGTTTTATATGGTTGGGACCTCAGTGCTTGGTGCATATATATTTATGATTGTTATCACTTCCTCTTAGATTGCTACCTTAACGAGTATGTAGTGACCTTCTTTGTCTCTTCTGCTAAGTCATGGCTTGAAATCCACTTTACTTGAAAATAGAGTAGCTACCCATGCTTCTCTTTTAATTTTCTGTTGCATGGAGTATATTTTCTATCCCTTAAACTTCAGTTTATGACTTGTATGCAGCATATTGTTGGATCTTGTTTTCAGATCCATTCTGCCAATCCGTTTCTTTTGATTGGTGAATTGAATCTATTTACATTGATAGTTATGACAGATAGGTATTAATGTATACCTATCATTGTATTATTGTGCTTTTCATTTTGTTCTTCTATTTAATTGTTTGCCTTTCCTGGTGGATTCATTCTATTTGGATTAGTGGCATCAGTGTTTCCATTTTCTCTTTCTAGAATATTCTTCAGAAGTTTTTGGAGTACTGATTTGGTGGTCAAGAATTTCTTTGGGTGTTCTTTATCATAGAAATAACTTATTTCTCCATCAATTTTGAAAAATGATTTTGGAGGATACAAAATCACTCAGAGGTTTTGTTTTTTGTCTTTTCTGTGTGGTTTTAAGTATTTAGTATATGATTTATTTGACTTAAGTGTTTGCATTTAGAAGTCTGTTGTGATTCTGATGAGTTTTCCTTTATAGATGATTTATTTATTTTCTTAAACAGTTTTTAATATTACATTCTTGTGTTGAATTTCTAGAATCTGGCTTGCTATTTGCCCCAGTGTGGATATTTTTCTGTCATGGCTCTTTGGGGTTCTAATTAGATGCTAAAGACATCACATTACAGTGATGTGTATTTACACATATTTATATCAGCACAATTCATAATAAGGCATAAAAAGAAATAAATCCTGTCATTTGAAACAACATAAATGAGTCTGTATCACATTCTGTTAAGAGAAATAAGCCAGGCTGAGAAAGACTACTATTGCAAGAATTCACATGTGAAATATAAAATATCTAAAACCATGAAATTGGAAATTATAATGGTGTCTTTAGGAGGACATGGATCAGGGGCTTAGGAACACATTTGTGAAAAGAAACAAAATTGTTGATGGGAGCAACAATTTAAAGAGATTTATTGTACATCATGATGAATAAAGTTAATGATAATAAATTTTATAATTCATATGAAGAGAAAAACAAAAGAAAGATGTGTTTGTAAAATATATTTCTGATAAGATTCAAGTGCTCAAAATATATGAAAAAACAATAGAGGTCCAAAGCAAAATTACACTGTATTGTTGCAATGTGAGTAAGACTTGCAAAGACATTTCTACATAGAAGATAGAGAAACTGCAAGAAGCACTGGAGTAGATACCTAATTATTCCTGAGGAAATCCAAATCAGTCCTAATGAGATACTGCCTCAAATCAAATAAGAGAAACTTATACCCTGGCAGATAGTTTGACTCTGAGACAGCTTAGTAATTGAAAACCAGAATATTCATGTGCTGCCTAACAATCATGTTAGGCACTGAACAAAACTTTGCTGGTGATCCTTGATGTCCACTGTGCACCCACAAGAAAAGACTATGGCTTCACTAAGTAATGTGATGTTATGGGGCTACTTGAGAACATACAGTTTGTCATTGACTAAAGCTTCATTCTGTGGCATATGACTGTACAGGAAGAAATAAGTCTGCATGCATAATCATCTTAGCAGTATTTGTAATAGCTAAAAGTCATAACACCAAAATGTTCATCTATTAATAAAGGCAAAGTTTGTACACACAGCAGGATATTATTTAACCTTGTAAATGAAATGGAGAAAGTTAGCAATACCAAATAGACACATCCAAATGAGGAAGGCAATGAGAAAATGAGGGACAAAGTGAGAGAAAATGAATTCAGAGAAGACAGAAAAATCAGGGAAAAAGAAAAGATGAGTAAAAAAGAGGAAGAAAGGAAGAAGGAAAATGAGAAGACTCCTCATAATCACAGCAGCAGCTCAGAATTACTCCGTGCATTATATCACAATGAAATCCATCTTCAGAGATAGGTTTCAATTTTAATATCGGAAATATAATTACTGTTTTTATAAAGAAAAATTGCAAATATATGGATGTAAACTCAATATTAGGTTCCATCAATAGCACATTCCAAAGTTAGTCTGTTCCCTTGAGATATTATGTAAATGAGATAAAATATCTCAAACAATGTTTTCAGATTTAAATTCATAAGTCTAAAATTACAAGCACAATCCTGATTTGATAGGTACTCTATCTTTATTTCCATTCATCAGTTACAAACAAAATTATAACCATGTTATAGTGAAGAACATTAATATCCAAGCAATTATTTTAGAGAAAACCATAACTGCACTTGTTATACATTTTCCATCATGTTAAATAAAAACTCAGAAATTGCAAAGAAATATTACTAAATTTGAAACATTTTGCATCATGCGTAGAGAGACAAATATAAAGTAATATGGTAGTGGAGCAGTTGAGGAGAAACAATATAAATTATTCAGGACAAACATTTTATTTTGGTAAAATAAAAAAATGTCATTTATTGGAGAAAAATGAGCCAGGCCAGGATATAATTTACAATATTTTCCTTAGGCACAGTAATATTCCTGTACTTCTGAAGACACTAGTCCATGGAAGATAAGAGACTGCTCTCCTGAGGAGTCTTCCCAAGGCCCCCATCATATCCTTGTTCCTCAGGCTGTAGATGAAAGGGTTAAGCAAGGGCGTCACCACAGCATATATCACAGAGGCAACAGAGCTTTTGTGGGAAGAATGGGTCACAGCTGAACTGAGGTACACCCCAAGTGCTGTTCCATAGAACAGTGAGACCACACAGAGGTGAGATCCACAGGTGGAAAATGCTTTATATCTGCTTGCAGTGGAGGACATCTTCATTAAAGAAGAGATAATCTGAAAATAAGAGAAGATGATTCCAGAGACAGGAAACAAACCCAATAGGACAGTTAACACATTAAGAAAGATGTTATTCGTTAGAGTATCAGATCTGGCCACTTTGAGAACCTGAGGAAGTTCACAAAAGAAATGAGGGATTTCAGTGCCTGTAGAGAAGGTGAGCCGCATCAGCAGGAGAATATGAGTCAGATCTACCCATAAGATGATGAACCAGGACATAAGAACCAGAGAGCCACAGAGCCGAGGGTTCATGATGAGTGTGTATCTTAGGGGGTGACAGATGGCCACAAAGCGGTCATAGGCCATCACAGTCAATAGGAAGTCATCCACTCCGAGAAATGTCATAAAAGAGAATGCCTGAGTGATGCATTCCATGTAGGAGATGTCTTTGCTCTGTGTCTGAATGTTCACCAGCATCTTTGGGACTGTGGTGGAAATGAAGCCAATGTCCACAAAGGAGAGGTTACAGAGGAAGAAGTACATGGGGGTGTGGAGGTGGGAGTCACAGGTAATAACCAAGATGATGAGCAGGTTTCCAAGCACTGTGACCAGGTATATAGACAGGAAAGACCCAAAGAGAGTGGACTGAATTTCTGGATCCTCTGAGAGGCCCAACAGGAGGAAGTGTGATAGTCCTGTGTGGTTTGCCTTTTGCATGTCACTGATTTATCATTCAGGAGAAGGTTGAAACAGCAGTGTTCAATGAGCAGCCACTGATCTTCCTGGCTGTCACTCCATAATCTCATCTCTCCATGGATGTCATTCACTCATTGTTGTGTCAGTCGATGAGAGTAGTTCCTTCAGCAAATTGTAGCTCATTTCCCTTTTAAATTTGTGCAACATTTCACACCAATTCACACTACCTTTAACGTATGAGGCATTTCTTCTTTCTCTTTATCATTGGATCACTTGTTTTAATTTTCAAATTTTAATTTATGGTAATGGTAAATTATTGTTAGATATGAGTTTTATAAAATGAGTTAAATTTTTGTTAGCTATGAGTTTTATAACATGATTTAAATTTTTATGTATTTCTTGTACAGTCTCTGCACTTTATTGTACTACCTTCTCAGTAGTGATTAAACAGTGATTCTAACACAAACTTTTAGTTTATGATTTAGTAATTCACTGTGTTGTTTGGTACTATATTTTTTCTAAAAATGTGAATCCTACTGTTATACTGTAAAAGTTAAGTGCATGCTATCATTCTCAGAGGGAATCCCAGTAAATGACAGCAATCATTATGACTCTTCTTATTCTTATTTTCCTCTTTTATTATATTATATTGGATATATAATTCTATCATACTATTTAAAAGAGGTGTGATTTTAAAACTGGGTTCTTCAACCAGACTTTCTTTAATAAAATCTTGGTCATCCAACATAAAATCCTTGTTACCTTGAAAAAATAATTTAAACTCTAATCATTACATATCACATATTTCTACAATAAGAACAATATATGTTCACTACATGGTGGGATTAAGTCAAAATTAAATAAAATTATGTTTTTCCCCACTCTTTCCTGTCTTACAATGAGCATTTTATAAATAAGAATTTTGTTCTTAATGCCTCAGATATATCTCATTTAGCAATATCTCATTAAACTGTGACAGTCACCATGGGAGGGAATTCATATGATTATAAGTACAAATGGTTTGTTACCTTTTTTTTTTTTTTTTTTTTTGGTACTGGGAATCCAACTAATACCCTTGCACTTTTGAGGCAGGTGGTAGAACAACTGAGACAAATCCCTGGCTGTTGTTAACACTTTTGACCTACCATACATCACTTTTAAAATATGAATATGTGTATGGATTATTCTCTCCTAGAATGCCTACCAGGAGAGTTATCAGTAAGGAACAAAACATGTACAGTACAGAGAGAAGAGGAGGAAAAGAAAGCAACCTCCCTTAAAATTGAATAATAGTTATATGTGATCTCAAATTCTATTTTCCAGCCTAGGAATTGTACTCCTTAAAATTAGTAAAGTTAATGGCCATAATATGCATTGATTAAAATTAAAATATTCAAAAGTTATACAGATAGAATTACTGTATACACTTTAAAAGTAAAAATGCATATTTTGAACATTGTCATATTCTTCGTGGCAAATTTACCAATAAACTAAAAAAAAAAAAAGAAAAGAGGGGCTGGGGATTTAGCTCAGCAGTTCTGTGGCCTGCCTTGCAAGTGCAAGGACCCAAGTTCAATCCCCAGTACCAAAAACAAACAAACAAACAAAAAAAAACCACATAGAAAAAAAAGAAAAGCACCATTAGAAGGAATGTCTAGCGATTTGTCTTTGAAAATGTTTTTGGGAGGTTGGGGGATTGAACTCAGGACCTTGCATATGCTTGGCAGGGGAACCACTGAGCAAAATCCCTAGCCCAAATGATTTTAATTAATAAAACAAAACAATATTGTGGAGCAGATTAATCTGAGAAAGTGAGTAGATGAACCTTCTCTAGAACAGGAAGAGTTGGGCTGTCAATCATAAGAGATGAGGAAGGAAGAAATGCTTCAGATTGAAAGGACAGAGTGCATGGCTCCCCTGTCACACACCAACCTTGTGGTTGTCACAGCTGCTGCTCAACATCTGTCTTGTGAGAGGTTTGCATGGCGCCTGTAACAATGTAGGCTCTGAGCAAGCTTGATGTCTATTAAACATCAGGATCAAAGTGTCAGCTATCATTTTAAAAATGAAACTTTCCAGCCTATCCCAAGACAGTACAGACACAAAACTAAGTAGTAAAGTTGACTAAAGCCATAGATATATTTTTAAGAGAACAATATGATTATGAGAAATATCAATGGTAAGAAAGCACAAAATAAGATGTTGATTATCATAATTCACCACAAAAATAGACCAGTGAATATGGACCCTAAAATAGTCATCATAGAAATATATAATTAGAGAAAATTTAACATGTATTTACCGGGTTAGCGTCTGTGTGAGGAGTATAAGTAAAGAATGAAAGCAATTATATTTTTCTAACTCATAGAATGCTATATTCAACAACAGAATATGTCACAGTAAAAGAGTAGAATATTTGTGTTTAATTCATGAAAATGAAAGACAGTCTCTCCAGCCTGAGTCATTCAATATTTTCTAAACATGTACAACAATTGGTAACACGGTAAAAATTAATTTAATTGTTTATAAAACATCAGAAATTAAACATTTTTGGTAGATTCTATTGTGGACATAAAGATTATGTCACAACTACAATAATATGGAAAAATAAGGTCTACCAGAAATGGCAATCTAGCTGTGAAAAATATGTGATGAATATAATAAACAAAAACTACCAAAACTGAAATAAGGTAGATTATACCTCATATGTAATAGATTTTCAGCATGCACTTAATATCTGAATTTTTACAAATGGATGCACCTTAAGCCAGGCATGGTGGTGCATGCCTGTTATCCCAGCACTCAGGAGGCTGAGGCAGTAGGATTGCTGTGAGTTCGAGACCAGCGTGGGCTGCATAGTGAGTTCCAGTTCAGTCTCAACTACATAGTGAGACCCTGTCTCAAAAAACAAAACAAAACAAAACAAAAACAAAAAACAAAAACAAAAAAATGGACTCACTTTGAGAACATAATGTTAGGTGAAATAAGTCACACTCACAGGTTTAAATATCACATGATTTCTCCTATATCAGAGACTCAGTGTATACACAAATTAAAGAAGTAGAAATAGATCATAAGAAGCAAGGAGAGTTTTTGTAAAATTGATTGAAATTGATCAAGGATTAGAGAGAAGGAAAAAGAAGAGTAGAAGAGGAAAAAAGGAAGTAGAATGGGTTATGTACTTGTACAAAATCACAGTGGTGACTGTAAACATTATGTATTGCAAACATGTGCTGATAAAAATAAAAATTTCAAGATACAAGGAAAAGTAATCTGATCAGAGACTATAACTTATGAGAAAAAGTGGTGAAGTGTTGGAGATTCTTGAGAAAAGCAACTCATATTCAGCAGATGTTCTTGTTTCTAGAGCCAGGGAAGAGGAAGGGAAGTAGAGGCAAGTAGAGGCAGGTCTCAACGGAAACAAATGTTGTTTCAAATGTTGAGATATCTATATCTATATCTATATCTATATCTATATCTATATCTATATCTATATCTATATCTATATCACCTCCCTAGACTAAATGTGGAGATTTCACATAATCATTATTTTAGAGAGGAGCCCAGAACCCACTTTGACTTTCCCTCTCCTTTGTCCTCCTGCTTTTCCTAGGACACATCCACCTTTCTGTGGCTGTCACTACAGCTTTCCATTCTACAAGATCTATCCCTCGGAAACCCACTTACCTTTTCACAGAAGGTGACCCCAGAGATAAAGGTGAGTGGCTGCAGCTGTGTTTATACTTTCTGCATTCTAAAGATTTGAGTCTCAAAGCTCCTAATTAAATAAATTGTTGTATGATTTTCTTCATTCCCCAAAGAAATCAGCTCCCTTGGATATGAAAGAAGAAAAGCAAGTGGAAAATTTTTGTTCCATGTCGTGCGTATTGAGATAGCAGGTAATGAGATAATTTTATTTCCTCCAGGAGAAACTCATTGTATCTTTAACAGATTTTAAATTCACAAGTTTTGCATTAAGCAATACCTAACTTCTTCATGAAAACATTTCTAGAAAACTCTTGCCTTAGTATACCTACTGAGAACAAACTTTGGACATTTTATGAGTTGTTCACAATGATACAAAGTATTAGAAGACCTTGTTAATTTTTTCTTCACATTTTTATATTTCATTTTATCTTTTACATAGACAAATAAAATGACATGCATTTCTCTTACAGCATAGACATCAGGAATGTAATATTGTGAAATCACGAAGTCTAGAAAATTATTTCTATTACTGCATATCATTATCATTTTTGTACACAGAACACATGTAGGGATCTGGGAAGGGGACATTACTAGGACCTCTACCTTGGGCTCTGGCCTGTGAGTCACCACTGCACAAAGTGAATTCAAGAACAGACACAAATGAGACTTAGGGTGAAGAAGCTGATTCTTGGTTCCTGGTTGGTGTTGCTCACGGCAGCAAGGACAAAGGCCCCTAAGCCCACCCAGTATTTATTGAATACAATTGTGGGAAGTAATAGGGAGGTAGGGAGCTTTGAAGGGATCTAGTGAAATCCTGCCAAACACCTGGCATGATGGCACCAGGCAGGGCTTTCAGGGAGTCAGCACTGCTAATCTTGTTTGGCTAGAAATAGACCAGTACTGGCACCAGGCACAATTATCAAGTGACTCACAAAGTCAGTGAGAAGGAATAATTCAGGGAAAATGATTTTAATTTGAGGTCATGCTGACCTCAGATGCATATAATTCAGCAGAGCCCTGAAACTTCACAGACCAGAATTTAGGTCTTGGTATCAGCCATTAGCCAAGGAGCAATATTAGTCCAACTCTGCTAGCTGATATGTCCATTTGAGTCATGCAGGGCTTCAGTCTGATTCCTGATATAAAACAGTATAGCCAAACAATGGGAGGTAAGATGTATGTACCACTCATAAACTGCTAGTACTGGGCTAGGATGTCTCCTATAAACACTTAACATTGATTCAGAATTTTTCTATAATAAAATATAATACCATTAATTGTACTTAACATGCTTTATAATTTAACCTTATTTTTACATGTTCTTGTCAGTATATGTTTTTCTTATTTTTACCAGTATGTTTCACAAACATGATATTTACATTCCCAATGAGGAAATGGTACATGCACATACATAATCATGTATGGTCAAAGTTATTTTCCCCTCTTATGTCTGCCTTCCCTTTTTCCCACTTCTTCATATCTTCCAGTATCTATGAAATCCACATCCCTGTTTTTCAACATGTGTTTTACTCTGCTCTTCAAATCATTTGAATTTTGGGGCTCTCATATAGGAGAAAATATGTGATATTAACCTTTTACAATTGCTTTTTTAAAAAAAATATTGTTATGATCTCAAGATGCACCCATTTTCCTAAAAATATCTCAAGTTGATCCTTCCTTATGGCTGTGCAATACTCCATTGTGTAAATATACCACATTGTCTCTATCCCTACACCTGGTGTTGGACATTTTTGGCTCTTATGTATTATGCAGCTATAAACATGGATATGCATGTATCACTGTAATAGAATGTCTTTTTTTTTTTCATTTGGGAAGACAGAAGAGCTATAACAAGGTGAAATCATCAGAAGAGATATAGCAGTTTCTTTTCTTTAAGGAATCTCCTTACTGATTACCATGGTGATGATATTATCTTACATTCTCACCAAAAATAAAAAAGGTTTCTTTTTCCCATAATCTCATCAGAATTATTTACTCAGTTTTTGAAAATAGATTTTCTTTCTTCAGTCAGATGAAATCTCAGTATTGCTTTTATTTGAATTTCTCTAATTCCCAATGATGCTGAATATTTTTCATGTACCATTATGTCATTTGTACTCATTTTGAGAATTGTCTATTCAATTATGTTGTCCCTTTCTTTTGTGTCCTTTATTATTGGGAGTCTACATTTTTAGAGTCCTTTAAGAATTCCTGGGTAGAAAAGCAGGGGTATATATTCAACAGTGTAAGTGGTTTATTGCTGATGCTGAGGGGGCTGTCAGATGTGATTTTGATCTCTTCAGACCTAAGTAGCAGATTAATGATATTCAGGGATGTGGGTCCAATTGGTGTGTACTGGAAAATGTGAGCCTTTTTTTACAGAGGAGAAGTGGGCCTAGAAGGAATGATCTTGAAATTGTGCCACTGAGGGGTGGTCACGATGACTTGAAAGGGCCCTATACATTTTGGTTTTAATCCTTCAAGAGAGTTGGGTGGGCTTTATGTACACCCCATCTCCAGGTTGTAGGATGGAGGAGTGAGGTATTTCCAGACTGCTGGAGGGTTTAGGGAGGATGAAGTCACCATAGCTCCAGATGAGACACCTAAGTTTGTTAAGAAAGAAATGTGAAAGGTGGGGGGTAGGTTTAAAGTAGAAATAGGGAATGTGGAGGCAATGAGGACCTTCAAGGGTGCTGAACATAAGATGTTTGTGTGGAAGAGACCTGAATTTGAAAAGGAGTCCAGTCCTGTCTAAACGGACCTGGAAGGAAAACTTGATTAGGTTCATTAAGAAGGTGATTATCCTTTTCAACCTAGCCTGAGGATTGGGGTCCATGTGGAATGTAGACCTTCCAGGTTATATTTATTATGAAGGCTTCCTGTTGGGTGATCTGTGAGGTAAATGCAGGTATGGAGGTGTGAGTCAGAGTTGATGACAAGGATGATGAGAAGGTTCCTGAGTACTTTGGCCAAGTACACAAACAGAAAGAGTGCAAAGAGAATGGACTGAACTTCTGAATCCCCCGAGAGGCCCAGCAGGAGAAATTGTGATAGTCCTCTGTGGATTTTTGGATGAATGTCTCTGTTCTATATTTAGGAGAAAGAAGAAACAGCACTCTTCCATGGAGAATCACCTGGTCCTTCAGATAGTTACGCCTCATAATGTCATCTCTCTATGGAAACCTTTCATTCACTATTGCATCAGTGGATGCAGCAGTTCATTCAGTGAAATAGTAGTTCATTTGCTTTTCAAATGTGAAGAATGATTCACTATTCTTTTAATGTAGCAGAAATTTTCTCTTTCTTTGTATTATTTACTCACTTATTTCAATATTCACACTTTAGTAATGGACACAGTTAAATTTTTGTTTTATAACAATTTTATAGAACTATTGAAAACTTTTCATCTATTTTTTGATAATCTCTATACTTCTTTGTTTTACAACTGTACCTCTACAATGATTAAATAGCGACTCTTACACATATCATTAGTCTATGATTTGACAAATCATTGTGCTAATTCTCAGTGCTCTATCTTATTTCTAAAATTGTAGTTACTACAAGTTTGATCCCCGGTAGAAATACATATATATATATAT
>NW_022900949.1:14754332-14777654 GCF_012274545.1 Fukomys damarensis | reverse complement strand
CCATAGCTTTTGTTAAAGATGTTCTTTATCATAATTACTCACAAAAATAGGTCAATGAACAAAAACCTTAACCAGGGTCATAATTGGAAACTATGAGAAAATTTTACATTTGTGTGATTAGCATCATGTAAGAGGATATAAGCAAATAATGAAAAAAAAATAATTTTCTAACTCCCAGGGTGCTTATGTTCAAACCCTGGCAAACACAAAATGTTCAATTAGCCTGTAGAATATTTGTTTAAATTCATGAAAATGAAAGATGGTGTCTTTCACATAAGTCATTTAATATTTTCTTGAACATATAAAGTTAGTAATTAGTTAATATTTTCTTGAACATATAAAGTTAGGTAGTATGATGAAAGAAAATTAAGTTGATTATAAAATATAACAAATGGCAATCGCTTTGGTAGATGCTATTGTAGACACTGTGATGAAACTAGAAATACATAGAAAAATAAGGACTATCAGATAGTGTAATCTGCCTGTAAAGATAGATAGGGAGGGGCAGGGAGATTTAGCTCAATGGTTCTGCCACCTCTCTCACAAGCACAAGGACCTGAGTTCAATCCCTGGTACCAAACACCTCTGAAATTAGAATAAGGGAGACAACACCTCATATATAATAGTTTTCAGCATATAGTTAATAAGTAACTGGATGCAGGAAAAAGGATGTTCTTTGATACCCTGATATTAGGTGAAATAAATTAGACACACAAAATTGCAATTCAAATAGTTTTTCTTATATGGGATACCCAAAGTAAAAATAAGTGATGGAGAGATAAAAAAGTGAAGTTAGATAAAAGAAAACTGGGTGATAGATCTTTCACAAAGAGAAGGTGACCAAGTGATAGAGGAGGAAGGGAGAGGAAAAGAGGATTAAAAAAAGGTATTAGGATGTGTTATGTACCACATGTACCAACTCCCAATGATGACTGTTATCAGTATGAACTGCAATCATGTACCAGTAGAAATTAAAATTTGAAGGAAAAAACTTGATAGGAGATTACAATTTATAAGAAAGAGTAGTAAAAAGTTGGAGAATTTCCAGTAAAGCAAATCTTAGTAGACACAGGCTTTACTTTCTACTGCCTGAGAGAAGGAATCAGAACAGCTGGGACAGCCAAGTCTCAATGGAAATCAAAGCTGCTTCAAAATTTTCAATGTGAAAAATAAAATAAACTTTAAAAAGAAATATTTTTTTTCAGACACCTTTGTGCATCTTAGGTAGCATTTATTTCCATCAGGAGGTATTTATTCATTTTTCCTTAGTTTGATTTCAAAGTCAAAAGGTTGGCTTTAAACACTGCAATTTTTTCATGAAAAAAATTCTAAAAATTCCCCTTGCGCTACACTAACTCTGACCAACCTTTGGAAATTTTATAGGTCATTTGTTGCCCACAATGATATCAGAAATCCTTTCTCATTCATTTTTTCCCAACTTTTTAGTTTTTTATTTTGTTGTTTAGATCATTATATAAAATGCATTTCTCATGTAGAACATGGTGTTAAGAATAGAATACATTATGAAAAAGCTGCTTAGAAAATTATATGTATTACCCCAAAATAGTTATCATTTTTGGTAGGGAGAACTATTAACATCCACTCAGAAATATTCAAGAATATAATATTTTCAACCTGGGCATTTTTATTTCCATTTTAAAAACTGGTGTAATAATTTCCAATATAACTAAAATATAATTTTTAAAGCATAAACTTTGGGAGATAAAATATCCATCCTTGACCCTCTTGTCTCACTTGGAAACAATCAGGCCCTATAGAAAGTTACATGACTAAGTGCCTAGTAAATCTGCTTACATATGCAAAAAATATTGCAAAGCCCAGACTTCCTGTTTCTGAGACACTTCCTACAAAGGAGCCCTGCCTTCTCAAGGATTTGCGGGGTTGGGGGGGGTGGAAAACCAAGATATATCATTTATAGGTAAGAATTCCATATGATGAATGTGATCATTATGTATATATAAAGTGTACCAATAAACTTAATAAAAATAAATGAAACATATCATTACCTACCATTAACAAGTTTTATAATTTATTTAATTTTTAATCTTATCAGTATATATATTTGCAATATATAATAATTATTTTCATAATTGGAATGTGGTACACAGACATACAATATCTTGTTCGTTTTTACTTTTCTGTCTTATCTTTCTCCTTTCTCCACTTTCTCACAACCCACATAATCTCTATGGAATCCAAGCCCATTCCTTTTTTTTTTTTTTTTTGGTAATAGGGATAAAACTCGGGACCTTGTGCTTGCTAGGCAGGCTGCAGAACCACTGAGCTAAATCCCCACCCATTTGCCCGTTTCATCACATGTCTCTTTGACTTTTATCTTTATACAGTTTAATGTTGGGATCCTCATACTAGTGAACCCACGTAATATTAACCTTGTGTGGCTGATTTATTTTCCTATTATTATTTTTTTTTTTAATTTTTGAACCTGGTATTGAACTCAGGACCTTGAGCTTGCGAGGCAGGTGGCGGAAGCACTGAGCTAAATCAATTAGCTCTTACTTTTATTATTATTACTGTGATCTCAAGATACATCCATTTTCCTACACATGATTCTAGTTTGTCCTTTCTTACTGCTTAGTAAGCCTTACTCACTGCTCTAGTGTATAATAAAATTATTTTTACCGATTCATCTGTTGATAGATATATAGGCTGCTTCCAAGATTTAGCCATTATGGATTGTTCAGCTATAAACGGGAATATACATGTATCACTGTAATATGAGGTCTGTAATTCTTTTAGGAGGATACCCAGAAAGGGGTATCACTGGGTCAAGTGGAATTTCTGTTTTATTCATTAGAGGAATCACCTTTGAATTTCCAATGGAGGTGTAGTACTTACATTCCCATTAACATAGAAGGAGTTATTTTTTCCACCAAACTCACCAGTATTTCTTGTTCTTTGTATTCTTGACAGTAACCTTTATTTTATATGGTTTTTATTAATGCATATTTGTAACACATCATGTTTAAATTCCTTGTGTAGATTTTTACATCTGGATAAAACTACCTAAATTTCTTCAAACACTTTCCCTCTTATACCTGTTCTCTTTCTTTCTTATTTGTTTTATAAAGGCCAGTCTGCTATTTAAACCTACTATTTATTATTTAGTACATAATTATATATGTATATATAACTTTAAGGGCATGCACAATAATATTATACATATACACATATATATGTATATATACATATATATATGCACACACTAACTTTCAACAAAGAATATAGTTATTATGTAATGCAATCACACAATTATCAAAATAAATTGAAAAAATAGTTTAAAATATTTCATATAATCAAATTAAAAATATTTGCAGAGAAAAATATGTTTAAACATTTTCCTTTTTATAATTTAATTATTTTTATTGGTACATTTTATGTGCACAATGTAAGTATATTCATCATTAGAAATTAGCACCATTATGTAATCTATCTTGGTTCTTATTTCCCCCCCATTCTTCTGCCCCCATTCCTTTCTTTCCTTTCCCCCACCCCTCTATATGCCCTTCCCTTTGCCCCTTGTCTTCTACTTCACATTATCTATTATAACTTTCAGTCCTTATTTATCCGTTCAGTTTCTCACATTGCAGAAACTATTTGGTATTTACACATGTGTGCCCTATTCATTTAATTATTTAATTTAAGGCTATTGCCTCAATGTGCATTGCTTTAGCTATAAATGTCCCTAATTCCTCATTTTTTATGGCTGAATAATACTCCAATTTATATATATATTTAAAAATCATTTTATTTATCCAGTTTCCAGTTGGTGGCAATTGGGCTGCTTCCAAGTTTTAGCTATTACAAATTGTGCTTTTATGAACATGGATGTACATAACTCACTGTGATATGATTCTTTTAATTCTTTGAGGAAGATGCCCTGCAGGGGAATAGATGGGTTAAATGGGACTTCCAATCATAGTTCTTTGAGGTATCTCCAAAATGATTTCCACAGTGGTTGCACCAGTCTACCCTCCCACCAGAAATGGAGTATTTCCTCTTGATTTCATGATAGCAGACATTCTTTCTGGGGTGATGTGGAATTTCCACATTGTTTTCATTTACAACTCTCAAGTGACCAATGATGTTGAACATTTTATCATATATTTAATTTCTACTTCTGTGTCTGTTCATTTCAAATGCCTGTTTTTGGATTGGGGCTTAAATTTGGGAGGACTGATTTTTAAATTCTTTATATATTATAAATATTAGATTTTTCTGAGGAACATCTGGTAAAAATTTTTCCCATACTGTGTGTTGTCTCTTCTCACTACTGGTCTTTTCTCTTGCTGCACAGAAGTTTTTTAATAAGAAGAAATCCCACTTATTGATAAATTGTGTTAGATCATAAGCAAATGAGTTTTTTTCTAAAATCTTTTCCTACACTAATGTCTTCAAGAGTTCTTCCTAACCTCACTTCCAACCAGTTTAGTGTTTTTTGTTTTAATATTTAGATCTTTATTCCATTTTGATTTAGAACATGAAGAAAATTATAGGTCTAGTTTTAATATTTTGCAAATTGAAACCCAGTTTGTCCAGCAAGATTTATTAAAGAGGTTATCTTTCCTCCAGTAAGAGTTTTTGGCTTTGTCAAAGATGAGGTGGATGAATGTTTCTGGGGCTGATTCTGTATTTTCTAATCATTTCCATTGGTCCTAATGTTTGTTTCTTTGGCAGTACCATGTTGCTTTGTTTTTCCAAAGTACCTTTGTAGTATATTTTTAGTTGGGCAATTATGATACCCCCTACCTTGTCTATATTGCCTACAATTGCTTTTGCTATTCTAGGTTTCTTGATGTTCCAAATTAATTTTTAGTTTATTTTTCTCACTGTCCATCAAATATGCTACTGAAATTTCCATTTGGATTAGACTGAATCTATATTGGAGCTTTGGAAGTATGGCCATTTTCACTATGTTGATTCTTCCTACCCAAGCACAGGGATGTTTTCCATTTTCTGAAAATCTCTTCATTCTCTATTTTGAAAGTGTTATAGTTTTCAGAGTAGAGATCTTTAATTAATTTTGCTTGGTTGATTTGTAGGTATTTCAGTTTTTTAGATGCTATCATGAAAGGAATTATTTGCCCCACTTCTCTCTCAGTGAGTCTGTTTTTCATGTACAGGAAAGCTATTGATTTTTGTGTGTTGACCATGTATCCACCTACTTTACTGAATTTGATTATTAAGTCTAGATGACTTTTGGTGAAGTTCTTGAGGCCTTCTATATAGAGTGCCATGTCATCCATACATAATGACAATTTGACTTCTTCATTTCATGTCTCTATTCCTTTTATTTCTTTATTTTGTCTAATTGCTGTGGTTAATGTTTCAAAAATTGTATTGAACAGGAATGGTGATACGGAACATCCTTGTTTTATTCCTTATTTTAGTGTGAAGGTTTTCTTTTTTTGACCATTTAGTATGATATTGGCTGTTGGTTTTTCATAGATGGCTTTTATCAGATTAAGTTAAAGACCATCTATTCCATTTTTTGGTAGGGTTTTTATCATAAATTTGTGTTGGAATTTTTTGAATACTTTTTCTGCATTCTTTGAGATGATCATATGATTTTTATCCTTTGCTTTATTAGTATACTGTATTCCATGTATTGATTTGCATATGTTGAACCATCCCTGCATCTCTAGAATGAATCCCACTTAGTCATGTGTCACGATTTTCAGCCTTTTCTTTGCCAGTATCTTATTAAGGATTTTTGCATCTATGTTCATTAGTGAAATTGGCCTATAGTTCTCCTTTTCAGTTGGGCCTTTCTCTGCTTTGGGGATCAAGGTGATACTTCCAGGAATGAATTCAGGAATATTGCTTTCCTTTTAATTTCCTTGAGTAGTTTGAACAGTAGTGGCTGTAGTCTTGCAGAATTCAGCAGTGAAGATATTTAGGACCCAGGCTTTTCTTAATTAGTTTTTAATTACATTTTGAATTTCTTTGATTCATATTTCATTGTTTAGAATTTTAGATCATCTTCATTCAACTTTAGTAATTCATGTGTATCTAGGAATCCATCCATTTCTTCTGTACTTTCCTTCTTCTTGGCATATAGGTTCTCAAAGTAGGTACTGATGATCCTCTGGATTTCTGCTGTATCTGCTGTAATTTCATACCTTTCATTCCTAATTGCATGGATTTGGGCCTTTTCTTGTTCAAATATGATTGGCTAAGGGTTTGTCAATTTTGTTTATTCTTTTAAAGAACCAACTCTTGGCTTCATTGATTTTTGTATTGTTCTCTTAATCTCTACTGTATAGGTTTCTGCTCTGATCTTTATAATTTCTTCCTGTCTATGAGCTTTGGATTTGACTTGCTCTTCTTTTTCTAGAAGCTTGAGGTTCAGCATCACATTAATTGAGTTCTCTATATTTTCCTAATATGAGTATGCCATGCTATGGATTTCTCTCTTAAGACTGCTTTCATTGTGTCCATACATTCCAATATATTGTACTGTCATTGCTACTGAATTGTAGGAATTTTCTGATTTCTTGTTTAATTTCCTCTGTGACCCACTGGTTACTCATAAGTGTGTTGTTAAATTTCCAAAATTTTATGAAATTCTTTTGGTTTCTTTTGCCATTGATCTCCAATTTCATTGCACTATGATCTGATAATATACCAGGAATAATTTCAATTCCTTTGCAATTACTTTAACACGTCCTATGAGAGAGTATGTGGTCTATTTTTGAGAACAACTCAGATGCAGCTGAAAAGTATATGTAGTATGATTTTGTGGGGTGGAGCAATGTAAACATTTGTTAAATTCATTTGTTCAATAGTTTGATTGAGTTGTAGTACTTTCTTGTTTATTTGTTGTCTAGTTGATCTATCTATTTGCAACAGTGTGGCATTGAATTTCCCCACTACTATTGTATTAGTGTTTTTTGATATTTCCTGTCCATTACTATTGTTTTATATAGTTTGGTGCACTAGTGTTTGGTGCAAGTATATTTATGATTGTCAACTCTTCCTCTTGGATTTTTCCCTTCACAAGGATGTAGTTTCCTTCTTTGTTTCTATTAATCAGTGTTGGTTTGATATCCACTTGATCTGCAAAGAGGGTAGCTACTCCTGCCTTTTTTCCAGGTTCCTCTCACATGTAGTATTTTTTTCCACCCTTTAACTTTTCTGAGTTTCTTTTCATATTGTGTGTTTCTCATCTGCATCATATTGTTTCACCTTGCTTCTTGACCCATTCTGCCAGTCTATTTCATTTGTAAATTGAGATGATTAACACTGATGGCTTTAACTGAAATGTATTGACATCTTTGACATGACTTTTTCTTTTTTTTTTAATTTTCCTCCTTTGTGTTTAATTTATTGTTATTTCTGATGGATTCATTGTACTGGGCTTCCTGTGTTTGTATATTTCATTATCCTTTCATAGGATATTCTTCAAAGGTTTTTGGAGTACTGGTTTGGTATTCATGAGCTTCCTCAAGTGCCCGTTGTCAGGAAAGTGTCTAATTTCTCCATTAACTTTGAAAGATAGTTTTGCAGGGTAAATAAACATGGGTTGGAGGCTATTTTCCATTTGGTCTTGAAATAAGTAATGCCATGATCTTTTTGCCTTGAGGGTTTATTGAGAAGTCTGATGTGATTCTGATGGGCTTTCCTTTGTATGTGATTTGTTTCTTTTCTCTAACTGCTTGTAGAATTTTGTTCTTCTCTTTGGTTTATGAAATCTTAACAATTATATGCCTTTTTGTAGATTTTTTTAGCATTGCTAGTTGAAGTTCTATACGCCTCACTTATCTGTATATCACTTTGTTTTCCCATACTTGGGAATATTTTGCCATTACTTATGTGAAAAAAAATATGTTGTCTGTACACTTTCCTATTTCTTCATTGACTCTGATCAGTCTTCTTTGCATCATCTAGGAGCTGCTGGATTGAATTCTCATGGTCCCTTACTATTTTTAAGAAAATGTTTTGTGGGCCACTCATTGCATTGTTATCTTCTATGCTGAAATTCTGTCCTCACATTGGCTCATTCTGGTACATGATCTTTCAATGGAGTTTTTAATCTCTTGAAAATCTGTTTGAATCACTTTTATGGATTCCATTTGTTTCCTATGTTAGGATTCCATCATATTCCTCAGCTCCTCTATTTTTATATGTGTCTGCTCTAGATGTATTATTCATGTCTTACACTATGGGCACAATCTATGTTGTTATTTGAGTTTCTGATTTTGTTATTTTCCAGATCCTCTTTCACTGACAGTTCACAGAGTCTAGGTTTGTGAGTATCAGATTGCTCTGTCTCATTTTTCTTTGGGGTTCCTTAGGAGAACTGGAAGTCTGGTTTAGAAACTTATTTGTGCGTCTTCTCATTTCAGCAAATGCAGACTTCTGTGCCTTTGTTGAGGCAACTTTTTGTTAACCCATTAGCCTTAAATTCTCAGCAAGACACTGAGCTGCTTTTTCTTTGCTGCTCAATAGTGTACCAATTTCTGTGTTCACAATGGTTTCCTTCTAGTACTGGGCATTTATTTCAGTTTTTCTGCCACCTTCCTGGCAAGCACAATGTCCCAAGTTTGATCCACAGTACAAAAAATAAAAAATAAAAATAAGAAAAGAATGGTTGCCTTTTGGATTCCTTAGCTGATCTATTGACTGGGAGGGTTTCTGGCTAGGGTCTGTTCATACTTGTGATTGTACCTAGGTATGGCTCTGGCTAGATCACCTATGTACTTCCTGTCTGGGAGTTCCTTTGGCTGGGTGCTGTGCACCCACAATTCCTGTTGTCTGTGTAGTCTTCTGGCTATATTCTCAGCACAGTATGGTACTGAGTGAGCCTCTGTTGCTTGTGAGCCTGTGCAGCTGTCTTCTAGGCAGAATCCTGGCTTTGGTCTGTGTGTCCAGGCCACTGAGATCAAGGCAGGGCCCTGGCTGGGATCTGGCTGCAGCCATACCACTCTAGTCCACACCACTGCTCTCAGGATATGAGAGCATTTACTGATGCTAGGGGGCTGGCCTCTTGCTGAAGTTTGTGCACCGTGCAGCTATTTTCTGGGTGGGCCTTTGGTTTGGGCATGTGTGCCCAAGCCTCTGGGGTTGGAGCAGAGCTCTGGCTCATATCTTCTTGAAGTTGAGGTGCTTTTGTTGACACAGCTGTTTCCCAGTATCATGTTTAATCATTTTCAAAAATTGCAAAATAAGTAACATTAACAATACATTAATGGTAAGCATCAAAATGTGTAATTTTTATTTTTCTATGTTTCAACTATGGATAAATTTTAAATAAAATATGATTAAGAAAATTGAAACAAAATCAGAAAGAATAGATATTATGACTGATTCTACATGAAAAAAATTAATGAAAAATGAATAAAAATAAAAAATGTGACCTATGATAAGACAAAGGCAGAGATCTCCAGCTGGCCATGCCCACAGAGGTGAAACTGAAACTAAGTGAATGTTGCCTATAGAGGGAGGACATCCTCCAAGTCTTCAACTCCTTCACTCAGTGACAAACTAAACAATTTAAATCATAACAAGGGAGCTGCCCAATGAGTTGCACCAGTGGATAGAAGTCTGATAGGATGGGGGAGTAAAAGAATGTACATTGAGGCCATATTCTTAAGTGAAATATGTAGGGCACACGTGTGAATCCCACATAGTTTCTCTGGTATGAAAAACTGAAATTGTAAATAAGGATCAAAATATATAATGGAAAATTAGAAATAGGAAGAAAACATGCAGAGTGGAAGGGGAAGTAGGAGAGGTAGGGGAAAGGAAAAAGGGAATGAACATAATATGAGCAAAGGAAAAAATGGAAACAAAGCCTTTGTAAATAAGGGAGGGGTAGAGAGGTTCAATGAAGAGCATGGGAATGAGGGAAAAAAAAGAGCTAAGGTATATTATGTAAAGGTACCAATTTCCAACAATGAATATCAACATAATGTATACCTAACATGTAGTAATAAAATTAATGAATTAAAAATAAAAGAAATGGCGAAGACTTTCTTAGTTTTATTTTTTTGGTACTGATGATCTATCTCAGGACCTCATGCTTGCTAGACAGGCACTAAGCCTCTGAGCTATATCCCTGGCCCATGGAGAAGACTTTTGCACTCCACAACGCATCACTGAGTCCACAGAGTGCTTTTTTCTCCTTCCTCTTTGTTTTATTATGTTTATTGGTAGAATTTAGGTATAAAATAGTTACGTTCATCATTGGGATCAGTAGGCAGTGCGATTTCCACACACAGTTGCTTTTTTGTTTGCTATATAATTCCTTACAATCATGTCCAATAGAAGTAGAAAAAAGAGAAAACAATGCTCTGTATGTGTGCAACATGAATTTTCTGGGATGAATCTTTTTCCATTTATAAGAATCTTCAGCAATCAATTATAAGAAGTCATAGATTTTGACAAAAATGAAAAAACAAAACAAAACAAAACAACAACAACAACAACAAACAAACAAAGAAAAACCAAAAAGAAGTAAAGGGAAGGCAAAGACATACAAACAGAGAGAAAAACCTGGGAAACAGATACTTTATTGCATGGATTTAGAAACATTTTAAGATTTTTATTCAATGAATGACTTCTGTAGAGCACTACAGGCTTCTAACTTTCTGCCATATAAAAAAAATCTCTAAATTTTATTTGGAATATATCTTCCACTCCAATATTGCTTACGATTTTGATTTAAAAACCACAATGAAATATTTATTATATTTATTGCCACCTATGCCTCTAATGGGCATTACTCCCATCATTTCTAGGGAACAGATGAGAGCAGAGAGTCATCAAGTGACTTACATACTTTACAGAAAATATAGATGAGGACAAAAGCCCCTCTTCTAGGGCTGTCACCACTACATGTGGAATTATTTTTTTCAGCCTTATTTAATATCTGTTAGTAAAAATATGCAGCACAATGCTTCTAACCTTTGGGATTTAATAAGTTCATCTGTGAATTAGAAGATTGGGCTAACTGGTTTAAAAGAAGCTTTATTATCTAAATAACAGATTATGAGATTTTCTAAGATAGTAATGATTTTGTATTCCTTTTTAGGATTGCAGTTTATGGCAATACTATTCTCAACTTAATAAGGCATTTTCAGGTGGATCTAGCATGAAATGACCATTACTACAAAAAAAATCAGGGATCTTTCTGTCTCTATGTTTAATTTAATCAGCAGATAGCTGATTAACTGATTTTTTAAAGTGGGAAAAATATTAGTAAAATTTTTTACTATTAGTAAAATTTAATATGCATCTGGTACTGCCAAAGAAACAGACATGAGGGTAAGTGGAATAGATTGAAAGATACACAAACAACTCCAGATATACTCAGCTACCTCATCTTTAACAAAGGAGTTGACCATCCTCACTGGATGAAGGATATCTTCTTTTAATAAATGGTGTTGGAGAAACTGGATTTCAACCTGCCAAAGATTAAAATGACCCTTATCTTTCACCATGCACTAAATTAAAATCTAAGTGGATTAAAGATCTAAATATAAAAAAAGAGACAATAAATTTGCTGGAAGATAAGTTAGGTAGAACTCTTGAAGACATTGGCATAGGAAAATACTTTATAAACAAATATTCAGTAGCAGAGGAACTAGTAGAAAGATTCAACAACTGGGATCTCATCTCATTAAAAAGCTTCTGCACTGCAAAAGAAACCATCCTCAGAACTAAAAGACATCCTACAATGTGGGACAAAAATTACCAGATGCTCCTCAGACAAAGGACTATTATCTAGAATACATAAAGAACTCAAAACAATCAGCTCCCAAATATAAAGTCCCAATTGAAAAATTGGCATCTGAAATTAACAGACATTTCTCAGACAAAGAAGTAAAAGCAGCAAGTAAATATATGAAAAAATGTTCTACATCACTGGTCATTTGAGAGATGCAAATAAAAACAACAATGAGATTCCACCTCATCCCACAAAGAATGGCTGCTATCAAGAAATTGACCAATAACAAATGTTGGCAGGGTTGTGGGAAGAAAGGAACCCATCTCCATTGTTGGTGGGAGTTCAGACTGGTGCAACCACTATGGAAATCAATATGAAGATACCTCCAACAGCTGGAAGTAGAGGTTCCATTTGACCCAGCCACCTTTCTGCTGGGTATCTTTCCAAAAGAATTAAAAGAATCATATCACAGTGATATACACACACCTATGTTAATAGCAGAACAATTTGTAATAGCTAAAACTTGGAAACAGCCCGTTTGCCCTTTAGTTGGAGAATGGATAGAGAAGATGTGGTTTTTCTCTGAAATGGAATACTGCTCAGCCATAAAGAATGAGAAATTAGATTTATTCATAGGAAAATGGATATATATTGAGGATATAATCCTAAACGCAATAAATAAGTCACACATGTGTAAATACTAAATAGTTTCTCTGGTGTGAAAAACTGTAATAAGTACATAAGATCCTAATGAGATAATTGACAGTGTGAAGAAAAGGGCTAATGGTATAGGGGAAGTGGGAATGGTAGGGAAAAGGAAATAAGGGAAAAGAAATAAATGAGAAAATGAAAAAAATGGAAATAAAGTATTTGTAAACAGGGAAGGGAAGAGGGTGTGAAGGGAGGGTAGGGATAAGGGGAAAAATGAGAACCAAGACCTGGCATGTAAAGGTACAAGATTCCCATAATGAATATAACTGTACTGTTTACCTTAAGTGTACCAATAAACTCAATGAGAAAAAAATGCTGATGAAGAAGACATAAATACAAAATATCCACAGAGACTTGGGTTCAGAGTCTAACAGATGGCTACCAACCTGTCATAGACTGTCACTGTCAGAAGCATGTCATCTATAAAGGCAAAGATGAGAAACAGAGATAGCTGCATCAGGCAGCCCACAGAGATGACTGTGCTCTGAGAACGAATGTCAACAATCATCTCTGGGACTGTTGTAGAGATTAAGCAGATGTCAGAGAAGGACGGGCTTGAGAGGAGGAAGTATATGTGGTATGGTGTTGGGATTCAGAGCTGATGACCCACATAATGAGCAGATTTCCAAGCACTGTGACTAAGTACATGGACAGGAATGGACCAAAGAAAATGTGTTGCAAGTGAGGATCCTCTGAAAGAGACATAATATGAAATTCTGAGACATGTGTTACATTCTGTGCTTCTATATTTTTGGGGAACCTTTGAGAAAAACAAGAGGAATAGAAAAAAGAAAGAATTGGCACCAAGTAGAAAGTAACAGTAAAATTTCCTTTGGCTTTTATCATTTAAAACAGAATGCAAGAACTAGAACTATTTCCACACTAAAATAAATTTGATAGTTTCCAATCAGAAAGCATTGCCACTCATCTTCTAGGGGTGTTCATTGGGGTTTCCATTGTGCTTTTTTATTTTCTTCTTTTTTGGATAATGTTCTCTTTCAATATTTTTTTCCTATTTGAATCATTAATATGTAATGTGTGTGCCTAACTTCTTCAGTTTTTTGATAAATTTAAGTAAAATATATCTAAACAGTATTATTGTAGAACATAAGTTTGGCATTTGTGTACACTGCACTGTTGATGATGAAAAAACATAATACAACATTATGAACACTTTTCATTTTTTAATTTTTCTACATGTGTCAACACCATCTTACCTCAATAAAGTATCCTTGAAGGAAGACATCACTCCCCACCCACATGTGTATTCTATTGTGAGTGCTCTAGGAACACTGCTTTCTTTTTTTTTTCTGATTGGAAAAGTCATTCATGTCTAACTAATTTACCACCAGGTTAGAATGCAAAGCTTAAACTGGAGTCCCACCATTCTTAAGCCATTTAATAGGTTTTCATATCATCATGTTCTTCCGCAGGCATTACAATTCTCTAAACTAAATTACTTGAAGGTAGGTAAGATTTGTTGTTTGTTCTTTTCTCAGTATGAGTAAATGAGAAAAATGCAAAGAGTAAGCACAGAATATAAAGTAAATACATCTGGGAAATATCCTCACCTATAAAATGGTGTCAACAATTACATTGTTTACAATTATTGCAAGGAATTAAAAAAATATTTTACCTATAAATATGCCCACTAATACCCATAATTTTAAAATGAACATTTACTAATACCATATGTGCTTCAGAGGTCATATTTTAGAATGCTTTAGGAGAACAACTCTGAAATTAGAGTTATTAATATATTTGCATCACTCTATTATCCTACATGCATGTTCCTCAAAGTAATCTGCTGCCTTTAAATCACCTGGTTATTTTAATGTCAATGCACATGTGTCAATAATATTTTTGCCTTCATAGCACTTTCATATATTTCTAATCTACCTAGTGCCTATGGGACACCTCTGTAGTTTATATTGTAACAATATCTAGTTACATACATAAGATTAATTAAAATATTGTTTTAAGTCTGTGAATCACATACATAAGCTATAATACTAAAATTTTTAAAATGCCCTATTTAAAATGTGACATAGTAGACTCAGACTGATTTAAATCTATGTTTTCTTGCCACCATTACCCTATACATTAAAATCCATTCCTGTACTTACACTTGTTTATTAGGCCTGAGATTATAAAGAGTTAAAAAACTCAAAAAATTCTTTGGAAATATAATAGACTTTGTCTTGGATCATATTATGGGCATAACATTTAGGAGTCTTCTGTGTTTTGATTCTGGTCTAGATGCAAAAGTCTATGGTGATGTTAGGTGCATAGGAGTGTCAGCAACATCACTTTTGGTCAACACACAGTTGGTTTCCTCAGGGATAGGAGAGTCTGGGTTGGGAAATCTCTTCCTCTGGCAAAACAACCTCATGTGAACCTAAGAGATCAATGTCCTGTCCTCCTCAGGATCCTCCCAAACATTTCTATTCCAGTTTCTGGGATCTCATTCTTTTCCAATCATTGTCTTCACCTTAACTTCAGATAACCTTTGAGCGTGGGCATTAAATTTATGCTGTGGGTCAGCCAGTTGAATTATGAAATCCATTGTTTGGGATTCATCAATCTCAGCCCTGTGGTTGAAGGCGGGAATAGTCCTTTTCAGAGCACACTTAGAAAGTTTTAGGTTCTTTATGTGTGTATGATGCTTGGAATTTGAATCTTTGAGCTTTTTGTGCCTTTACTATTTTTTTTCTCAGAAGACTTTAGATTTTCTATGCATGCTTTATGCTCATTACTTTCGTCCATTAGTTTGTCCAGAGATGTTAAGACCAAACCTGCTGGCATCCTTATATTTTGCTCTCTGTCAAAAATATTCAAGAGGAAATGTGTGGAGTCAGTAAATTCCTCACCTCTCATAAGTGGTGAATTAGGATAATCAAATTGATCTACTTTATATGTTACTTTAAACAGTTCACACAAGGGAATATTAGTACTCTGCACATTATTAGGAGAGACTATGACATCTTTTGGTCTTATCAAATTAGAGAGTTAAACCTGAGAAGCAATAAAGCCATAAATAATTCTATTATTATAATTTTATTTGTCTAGAGCCACTCCTTGTACAAACTCAGCACCAATCAGTGATCATTAAAGAAACAGATTTAATAAAAGGTGAAGATTGACACTCCTTCAAAGAAATAGAGTGAGTCTTCCTTGTTCTTTACTGTTTTTATTCCATTTGGGCTATTGCACAGTGCTACTTACACCCAGGGTGGGTTTTTTCTTTTCAATAAATCCATTCAGGAACAACACAAACTATGCTAAGCCAACCAGTTGGGCATTTCTTACCCAAGTTGACACAGTGGTTAACTAAAATATACTTAATATAGATTAAGTGATAATAAATAATTTTCTTAATAATTTATGTTAAGATTACATAATGATCTTGTAAATAGTGAAAAACACAATAGATATTGCCCTGAAGTTTAGTAGTTTACATACACACACACACACACACACACACACACACACACACACACACACACACATATATTCTTTTTATTAAATTTATTGGCAAAATCTAGGTATACAATACAGTTGCATTCATTATTGGGATCCTGTACCTTTACATGATAGGTCTTGATTCTCATTTTTCCCCTAGTCCCTGCCCTCCTTTCACCCCTTCCTCATTTACAAACACTTTATTTCCATTTTTTCAATTTCTCATATTTTTCCTCTCCCTACTACCTTTCTCCCACGCTTCCCACTTTCCCTACACCTTTAGCCCTTTACTTCCTATTTCACATTATTAATTTTCTCATTAGAATCCTGTGTAATATTATAGTGTTTCTCACCAGAGAAACTATTCGGTGTTTTGGTTAAATAAATCTCTGTATGAACATTAAAAATAGGGAAGCCTAAAATAAAACTAAAAGAGGAAAGTAAAAGAGAAAAGGCAATGATGTAATATTAAAATATTCCTTAATTCTGAAGATGGAGATGGTCCTTGAACATATTTAAATTGCTTCTTGCTCTTGAAGTCTTATCTTATTCTTTTTTTTATTATTTAGAGAATGCTTTATTAGTTTCTGTAATCAAACCCATGTATATATAACCTTACATATTTAATACAGCACATTACCCCTCTAAAAATGGAAAAAATAAAATAAAAATAAAAAAATTAACAATTCTAGACCAATATTGCTGTCAATTTCTATACAATGCCAACTCAACACAGTAAATTGGAATAACTTTTTCCAAAGTTGACAGCACAGTTAATGTTTCCAAAAATTCAAATTTTATATATATATATATTTGTGTGTGTGTGTGTGTGTGTGTGTGTGTGTAATTTATATAAAAAGACCAATAATAGCAGTATGTTATGCATCAATAGTAGCAACAAGCTTCTCCAGGTTCTGCAGTCATCTGAACAAAATTGTAGACATTCAGCATCCTTTAAAAAAAGAAAGAAAAGAATAATATCCAGAAAAGAGGAAAGTTCTGTTGCTGTTGTGGTACCTGGCACCATTTTTTTATTAGCATCTTAATTATCATCTGGAAAAAGAACATTCTAGAGTAATATCTTTAAAAGTAGCTCTGGTAAAGCACGGTCACTACTATGCATCATAAAGCAGGTACAAAATATTTTACATTCACAGAGGTATGATACAGTACTGTCCTACATCTATAATACTAGAATCAGTTTTAGTTTGAAATTTACTTTGTCTGCAAATAAGATTGCTACACCTGCTTTTTTCTGGGCTCCTGTTACATGGAGAATTTTTTTCCACCCTTTCATTTTCAGCCTATGGGCTTCTTTTTGCACTAGGTATATTTCTTGTATACAACATATTGTTGGATTTTGCTTCTTATTCCATTCTACCAGTCTATTTTTCTTGATTGGTGAGTTGAGGCCATTGACATTGTTGGTTATAACTGACATGTACTGACTTATTATTATCATGATATTGGCCTTTTGTTGATTCTTTTTACTTTTTCACCTTCTCCTTTTAGTTTCTTGCTTTGATTATTGAATTTGCTCTGTTGGGCCTCATGGTATTGTTGCCTTCATTGTCTTTTTCTAGGATCTTGTTTAGAATTGCTTGTAGTGCTGGTTTGGTATTTCATGTAGTTTCTCAGGTGTTCTTTGTTGTGGAAGTATCTTATTTCCTCATTCATTTTGAAAGAGAGTTTTTCAGGATACATCAGTCTAGGTTGGAGGTTGTTCTCTTTTAGTACTTGAAATATCTCACTCCAGGCTCTTCTTGCCCTAAGGGTTTGTGTTGAAAAGTCTGCTTTGATTCTGATGAGCTTTCCTTTGCATGTGATTTGTTTCTTTTCTCTTATCTCTTGTAGTATTTTGTTCTTCTGTTGGGTTTCTGGGATCTTGATTATTATATGCTTAGGTGCAGATTATTCTTGATTGTGGTTAGTTGGTGTACTATATGCCTCACTTATGGGTATGTCAAATTCTTCCCCTCTGTTTGGAAAGTTTTCTGTCATTAATTCTGTGAACAGCTTTTTAAGTCATTTGTATTTTCTCCTGCTACTTTATGGATTCCTATCAGTCTTATGTTACTCTTCTTTGCATCATCTAGGAGTTGTTCGATTGATTTCTCCTGATCCCCTACTGTTTTTAAGAGGCCTTTCTTTTCACAGTCACTGACTGCAAACTTATCTTCTTTACCTCAGATTCTATCTTCACATTCTTTTATTCTCTTGTGTACACTTTCAATGGAGCGTTTAATCTCCTAGATATCTGTTTGAAACTGTTTTATGGATTCCATTTCCTTCCTATGTCGGGTCTTTATTTTTCCCATTTCTTTCTTATGCTGAGCCTTCATGGATTCTATCATGGTCCTGAGCTCAGCTATTTTTTTGTCAGTTTCTGCTCTAGAGTCTCGAATCATGACTTTCATTTTGCTCACCATCTCTATGGTTGTCTGGGAAATTATTTGTTTTGAATTTTTCTAGAGCCTGATTGATCTGTTTTGTTACTTCCTGTCCTTTGAGTTCAGGGTTCCCTGGTGGTTCGCTATCAGGCTTTTCATTCTCATTTGTCCTACTGTTTGCCATCGGTGAACTGGAAGTCTGTCTTTGTTCCTTGCTTAAATGTTTTCTTATTTTTATTTTTGTTGTTGGCCTGCCTTTTGTTTAATCTCTGGGTTGTCACTCAAATCTTCCTGATATAGTTTTACCCTCGCTTCTGGGTCTCTAACGACCCACAGATATTCTCATCTTCACAACATCAGAGAAAACTGTTCATCAAATCAGCCACTATTCTTTATCGATACAATAAGCAACACAATATGATCAAGCACAACTTGGAAACTGACCACCTGTGGTAGTCACTAGTCTATCACCCTTAAATCATTTGAATTAAATTGAAATCAAGAAGCAGTCCAGAACATGTCTGCAGTGAATAAACTCTTCCATATAGCATATTTACCATTTAATGGCTCAGACAGAGCTAGGACTCAAGACCACTGATCTCAGTTAGCTGATGGCTGAACCTCATGATGCAGACTGACCTCAAGCTGCAAGGCCCAGTTTGAGTTCTCCAACCTTCTGAACAGTTGAACTCCACACCATTCTACTACCAGTTTCCCACGCCCTTTCTTTAAAGATGTTCAAAGTTGGGAATTCAGAAAAATACCCTTTATGACCACCTCTCCCTCTGCAGAGTGGGTCCAAAGACTGGCACAATCAGGAGGTCTGAGAGTGCATGCACACTGGCAATTGGGTAGGGGTAAGTGGAGTTATGGGGGTTCAAGCGCATCCACAAGGCTACCTTACTGGTAGCGATGGTGGCTCCAGGCAGGAGACGGCATGGCTCTCCACATATATATTTTTAAAATTAATTTTATTGGTACATTTTAGATATACAATATGACATTCATCACTGGAAATTTGTACATTTATATAGTCTATCTTGATCCTTACTTTTTCCCCATTTCACTGACCTCCCTTCGATCCCTCCAACCCTCCTGATTTACAAATGCTTTTTTGCCACTTTGGTATTTTCTTATATTAATTCCATTCCTTTCTTTTCTTTCCTAATTCTCTCCCACTTTATGTTCCCCTTTAGATCTTTTCTTCCTATTTAACAGTATAAATTATGCCTTTTGATCCTTAATACACTTTCAGTTTCTCACAGCAGAGAAACTATTTGGTATTTACACATGTATTTCCCTTTTTTTCACTTAAGAGTATAGCCTCAGTGTGCATCCATTAACTATAAGTGTCTCTAATTGATCATTTTTATAGCTAAGTAGTACTCCATCTCATAAAAATCTATATTATCTTTATCTATTCTCCAGTTGATGAACAATTGGGCTCTTTTCAAATTTTAGCTATTAGAAACTGTGCTTCTATGAACATGGATGTGCATATATCACTATGATATGATTCTTTTAATTCTTTTGGGAAGATACAACATAGCAGAATTTGTGGGATACAATAAAAGTAGTCTTATGAGGGAAATTAGTAGAAGTGAATATTTGTATTAGGAAAACAGAGTGAGCTCAAATAAACAATCTGATGATGAACCTCAAGCTTCTAGAAAAAGAATAGCAGAATAAGCCCAAAGCTCATACAAGGGAGGAAATTATAAAGATCAGAATAGAAATCAGTACAATGGAGACTAAGAGAATGGCCCCAAAACTGAATGAAACAAACAGTTGGTTTTCCAAAATAATACACATGATTGACAAATCCTTAACAAACCTTAACAAAACAAAGAAGAATGAATAGACCCAAGTCTAGAGGTTCTGGAAGACCTCTTCTGTGAATCTCTGTAGTTGCTCTGGATTCTGACATGTCCTCAATCAACTCTTTACCTTTCATAGACATTGTGACATAGGAGGAAAGACAGAGGCCACAGGACCAATGAATAAGGTGGATGAGGTTATGCCATGATGACTTTGTCAGCCTGCTTCATTCAGTTCTCTTCATTATCTTCACTTTTGCTGTTGTTTCTTTTATTCTTCCTTGATTCCTGGAGGTATTTTTTCTCTGTTCCTTAAGTTGTTGTTTCCCAGGTGCCTCAATTTTAGTGCCTGGAGAGGCTGTAATTTCCTTCTTGCTTTTACCTTGCCATTTTTTTTTCTTTTGTGCTTTATTAAACATAGACAGGAGATTGTGATTGTATTTATCAATAAACTGACTATTCTTACAATGATTAAATTCTGTATTGAAAATCACTAGTTGGCTATTTATCATTGCTTTGCTGAGATATATCAAGCCTTTCCAAAAGAATACACTAGTCTCTGCACTCACCTTTATTTTGAGTCTCCTTTCTGTAGCCTGAGATTCAGACAAATTTTTTTGCTCACTCAGAGGCATAAATTTAAAATCTTAATTCAGAATGTACTTTGGAAAGAGCAATGGAGCAATTGCTAGAACTGTGTAAACTATTTCTTTGCTCATATTATTTTTATTACTTCATGACTTTGTAGTCATTATTTTTTTAAAGTTGAAATTTTATAGCTGCGGTACATACTGATTATATTCATCTTGAGAATGTAGTGGCTGTATTTTACACATTTGAATTTTTTTCTTCCCCTTCTCCTTCCTTTCAATCCATTCTCTTCACATTATGGTTTCCTTAGCATTTGAAAAAAAACTATCTCCTTTCCCATTGTTTCTCTATTTTCTTCTTTTAATGACTTTTACTTATGGGTTTCTCAAAGAAAGCTATGCAACATTTAAACTTGCATGTCTGATTACTTTTACTTACCAGTATTGTCTTTAAGTACTCTGTTTTCCTTAAAATGACTCAAATTTATTCATAATGGCACTTTTATTATTTTCATGTTGGACTTTGTTTGCCTGGCTTTTATAATATTATGAAGAGGCCAATTTAAAAGTGTATACATTTTTAATTATGAAAATTAAAACATTTGTTACATTCATGATATAGTTTTACAATACTGTTAACTCCACTGCAATGAGTTTTCAGAATAGTCACAAAGGTAGGTTTTATGGTTATTTTACTTCAACAAAAATGGAAATTAAAAAAATGAGGCTGATCTGTGAAAATCATGTAGTAGTTGAAGAGGTCATTGGCCCACATGAACTTTGCCTGAGTTGAGGAACAGTCAAAGACATATCAGAAACATTCACTGTCTCCTCTTCTTGCCCATTAATAGTACGCATTCCTTATAGATTGGAATGACCTTTATCAATTTGACTAATTATGAGTGATGTACATTTAGTTTCTATGTTAAAACAACATCTGCTTGTGCCTTCAGCCCTTCCATTGGTGGTTGCAGCCCAGTTCATTCTCACCTGAGTCTCCTCCTTTAGGGTTGCATCCACGAGGAATACCTCATTTGACAACATATTCATATCCATCTCAGAGACAGAACCTGAGCCTTCACTGGAAACCAGACCCAAGAGATTCTTCATACCTGCAGTCCTTGCTCATGGATCAGCAGAGAAAGCACTCATCAGTAAGTGCAGAGAGAGCCCAGAGGTGCAGAAAAGAATTTTGCAATATACTTTTAAAAATCTTAGTGGCTGAGCATTTGCCTGGTAGGCACAGCACAAGAACTGTACGAGAAAAATACAAAATATCTCTGTTAAGCACTTAATAGACTTTTCTTTGGTTCATACAAATTGGCTTGAGACACAAAAGACATTTATATCTGCACTTTAAGCCCTCTCAGTAGTGTCTATTAAAAAAGAAAAGCTCTACTTTGAGTCTTTTGAGTCTATGTCACAGAAATGGATTCTATAATAAAGAGAAAATTATTAATACGTTCTTGATACATAATGAATGCATTTCTTCTGGGGGATTAGGACATATGCATATCACATCTTAATACTTTTCAGATCCCCTTCTTCTGTCCAAACTCCTCTCTCTCCTTTCTGAGATACCCTTATCATTTGCCAAGAGTCTACTTTCTTGTTTCATGTTTATTTTAGTCTACAAATTATTTATACTTTTGATTTATCATATAAGTGAAAGTATTTTTGATAATAAGACATAAAGATCACCAACAGGTATGTAAAATTACTTTCAACATCACTAATTATCAGTGCAATGCAAATTTAAACCACAGGGAAGCACTAATTTACACTTGTTAAGCCATCTTCTGAGAGATAAATAATTACAGATGTTGATGAGGATTTCTAAATAAAACATCAAACAGCATTAATAAAAGGGTAAGTTGATGTTGCCCTCAGAGAATCACGTGTAATTTCCTCAAAAGATATAGAACTGCCATATAAGTCTAAATTTCCTCTACAGTACAGGAGGAAAAATAACAGAGCAATGAATTCTGGAGGCTCAGCTTCTCCAAGAGTCTTGAAATCAGCAGCCAGGAAATCCCAAACAAAGCATATGTGGTACTCAAGAAACACACAGGGGAAAACTGGCAGAAGAGAGGAAGAAAATAGGCTACATGCTACAGAAGTAATACATTACTGATATTACATACTTGTTAAGGGAAAAGTACAAGGAGAGATAACAGTTTTAAATCACATGAACCAAACAATGTTGTACCCAAATATGTGAAGCAAATATTAATGAACATGAGAAATCTAATAATTATGAACACAATCATAATGGGGTAGCTTAATATTCCTTTGTCACAGATAGACAGATAATCTAGTCAAAAAACAACCAAAAAGTAATATCAGAACTGAACAAATTTTTGAAATGTACTTAGTGGATGGATGTCTACAGATTTTTTTTTTTTTAAACACTTTTCAATTTTTTTTTTTGAGTTTATTGGTACATTTAGGGATACAGTACAGTTACATTCATTGTTGGGATCATGTACCTTTACATGGCAAGTCTTGATTCTCATTTTTTCCCCTTACCTCTGCCCTCCCTTCACCCCCTCCTCCCCTCCCCATCTACAAACACTTTATTTTCATCTTTTCATTCTCTCACATTTTTTTCTTTTCCCTTTTTGTTCTTCCCCTACGTATCA
>NW_022900949.1:14733023-14751707 GCF_012274545.1 Fukomys damarensis | reverse complement strand
AAAGCAGCAAGAAAATATATGAAAAAATGTTCCACATCACTGGTCATTCGAGAGATGCAGATGAAAACAACACTGAGATTCCACCTCACCCCACAAAGAATGGCTGCTATCAAGAAATCACACAATAACAAATGTTGGCGGGGTTGTGGGGAGAAAGGAACCCTCCTCCATTGTTGGTGGGAGTGCAGACTAGTGCAACCACTATGGAAATCAATATGGAGATACCTCAAAGAGCTTGGACTGGAGGTGCCATTTGACCCAGCCATCCCTCTGTTGGGTATCTTTCCAAGAGAACTAAAAGAATCATATCACAGAGAAGTATGCGCACCCATGTTTATAGCGGCACAGTTTGTAATAGCTAAATCTTGGATACAGATTTTTTAATAAAATGGATTATTACTCAGGCATTAAGAAAGATAAACTTGAGAAATTTATAGCTAAGTGGATGTACCTTGAGACTATACTCTAAGTGAAATAAATTGGACATGCATGGGTAAATATTGCATTGTATCTCTGGTATGAGAAACTGAAAGGGTAAATAAAGACTAAAATGTTCAATAGATTATGTAAGATATGAAGATTTGCACAAAAGAAAAGGGAACTGGAAACAAACTGTAAATGAAGGAAGGGAAGGGAGTTGGAAGAAAAACAGAAATCAAGACATAACATGTAGGTTGGGAATTTAGCTCAGTGATTCTGCTATCTGCCTCATAAGTACAAGGACCTGAGTTCAATCCCCAGTACTCCCCTCAACAAAAAAAGATGTAACATGTACAGGTATGAATTTCCATTCATGAAAGTGATTGTTATGTATATTTTTAAATGTATCAATAAAATTAATTGAAGTTAAACGATTAAAAATAAATTCCCTGTATAGCATGTTCATCAAAATAATCTGAAATCAGTATGTTAACACTAGGCACTTTCTCATTATCCTAGCAGCATTATCAGTACTATCCAAGATATGGAATCAAATTATTGCCATAAGATGAATGTACTAATGAGTCTGGTATATTCACTCAGTGTAACACTAATTAAGCATAAAAAGACAAAAATCATGCAATTTGCAACAAGAGGTTTGAGCTTGTAGAACACTGTATTAAGAGAACAACCTCCAACCTAGACTGATGTATCCAGCAAAACTCTCTTTCAAAATGGATGGGGAAATAAGACACTTCCACGACAAAGAACACCTGAGAAACTACATGAATACCAAACCAGCACTACAAGGAATTCTAAAGAAGATCTTAGAAAAAGACAATGAAGGCAACAACACCATGAGGCCCAACAGAGCAAATAAATAGGCAAGGCAAGAAATTAAAAGGAGAAGGTGAGAAAGTAAAGAGTCAACAAAAGGCCAATAACATGTCAATAATAAGTCAGTACATATCAGTTATAACGAGCAATGTCAATGGCCTCAACTCACCAATCAAGAGAAATAGACTGGCAAAACGGAATAAGAAGCAAAATCCAACGATATGTTGTATACAAGAAACACACCTAGTGCACAAAGAAGCCCATAGACTGAAAGTGAAAAGATAGAAAACAATTTTCCATGTGGCAGGAGCCCAGAAAAAAACAGGGGTAGCAATCTTATTTTCAGACAAAGTAAATTTCAAACCAAAACTGAATTTAGTATTATTCATGTAGGATGGTACTGTATCATACCTCTATGAATCTAAAATATCTAGTACCTGCTTTATGATACATAGTAGGGACTGTGCTTTATCAGAGCTACATTTAATGATATTACTCTAGAATGTTCTCTTTCCAGATGATGATTAAGAGGCTAATAGAAAAAATGGTGCCCGGTACCACAACAGCAATAGAACTTTGCTGTTGTCTGGATATTATTCTTTTTTTTTTTAATGGAATGTGCTGAATGTCTATAATTTTGTTCAGATTACTGCAGAACCTGTAAAAGATGTTGCTGCTATCTATGCATAATATACTATTATTAGTCTTTTTATATATATATATAAATTGAATTTTGAGAAAATTTAATGGTGCTGCCAACTTTGGAAAAAGTAATCCCAATTTACAGTGTTGAGGTGGCATTGTACAGAAATGGACAGCCATATTGGTCTAGAAATGTTAATTTATTTTTATTTTTTATTTTTTCTTCCATGTGTTCAGGGGTAACACATCGTACTAAATATGTAAGGTCATATCCACGTGGGTTTGATTACAGAAACTAATAAAATATTCTCTAAATAATGAAAAAAAGAATAAGATAAGACTATAAGAGCGAGAAGCAATTTAAATATGTTCAGGGGACCATTTTCATCTCCAGAATTAAGGATTATTTTAATGTTACATCATTGCCTTTTCTCTTTTAGTTTCCTTTTTTTTTTTTATTGAGTTTATTGGTACATTTAGGGATACAGTACAGTTACATTCATTGTTGGGATCATGTACCTTTACATGGCAAGTCTTGATTCTCATTTTTTTCCCCTTACCTCTGCCCTCCCTTCACCCCCTCCTCCCCTCCCCATCTACAAACACTTTATTTTCATCTTTTCATTCTCTCACATTTTTTTCTTTTCCCTTTTTGTTCTTCCCCTACACCTTCCCTACACCTTTAGCTCCTTTCCTCCCTTACTTTCCTTTTTAGTTTTATTTTAGGATTCCCTATTTTTAATGTTCATACAGAGATTTCTTTAACTGAAATACCGAATAGTTTCTTTGATGTGAAAAACTATAATAGTACACAGGATCCTAATGAGATAATTAATAATGTGAAATAGGAAGTAAAAGGCTAAAGGTGTAAGGAAAGTGGGAAGGGTGGGGGAAAGGTAATAAGGGAGAAGAAAAAAATATGAGAAACTGAAAAAATGGAAACAAAGTGTTTGTAAATGGGGAGGGGAAGAAGCGGTTAGGGGAGGGCAGGGACAGGGGAAAAAATGAGAATCAAGAACTATTATGTAAATGTACAGAATCCCAATGATCAATGTAATTGTGTACCTAGATTGTACCAATAAACTGAATAAAAAAAAAAAAAAGAAGAGAAACCAGACACACTTAGAAAGACAAACACCATGTGAATTCACATATGGTATATAAAATTGTCAGATTAATGAAAACATAGATTTAAAAAGTTGTGAACAGAGGCTGTGGGACAGGAGATTAAAGTATAAAAATTTGTCAGGAGAAATAACTTTAAGAGATCTATTTATGTTGTGAGTTCATAACATTTGATTTTAAAATTGTGAATAAAATATGATAAGACTCAAGTCACCAGAATGTGCCAAGAAATATATTGATCTGAAGCAAAATATACCCTACTCTGTGGCAAAATGAGAAAGACTTGAAAGGAGATTTCTACACATAAATATATAAACTGTAAGGAGTGGAAATATTTTAATAAATCACAAGAAAATGTAAATAGAAATTATGATGATATACTACTTTACACCAGATTACAGTTATGTTTTTAATAAAGCATAAAATATCAAGTACTGGCAAGGGTATGAACATTTCAGAAACTTTGTACATTATATCATGAAGTGTGTTTGGCTATTCAAGATGTTAAACATAGAATTACCTCATAATTCTATAGTTATTACCCCTCGTAGATGTATTACTTAGTAATTCAATAAAAAGCATATGTGTTTGCTGTTTACAATCCAGGTTATGTACTGAGAAAAATGTTGCAAGTGCTTTCTGTCATTTTGTGAATGTCATAGAGACTGCTCACACAAACAAAGATTTCTAGGACTTCACTAGGTCATATAGCAGTAATGGATCACTGGAGCACATGCAGTTAGTCATAGACTAAAGCATCATGTAACATACAACTGTACTAATAATAGAAATGGAAATGGCATTACTCACATCATTTAAATGTCCATCAATGGATGAATGGATAAACAGTTTGTGCACACATTTAGTAGAATATTATTTATCCCTACAAAAGCAGCAATTTCACATTACCCAATAAAGTGTCCAATAGACTGATAAAGTGGAAGAAGAAAATAAGGGAGGACATAAACACAGAAAGCATGGCAGAAATGAAAAGGGGAGGAAAGAAAGACAGAGAAGAGAAGGGCAAAAGGGGAAAGAACAAAGGTAAGAAGAAAAGAAAGGAGAGGAAAAAGACAAGAATCTTAAGAAATACAGTAACATCTCATATTTAACCTAGGCATGACATAACTATGAAGCAAATAAAAAAAATCTCATGTCCAAAGACAGATTCCATCTTTCATATTGAAAATGTAACCATTTTTTAAAATCAAAAGTAGGATAGCCAATGTAGAAATCAGTTTTTTCATTTAGAAACTATGGGAATGAGAGATAACATCACAAATATATATTTTGAGAATTAAATGAATTCATGCATATAAAACTACAAGCATTGCCTTGATATGGTAAGAACTTTAATCATTTCTGTCCTCTTTAATCTCAAAAATTATGATAAAGACTATTAATACTCAAGCAATAGTTTTGGAGGAAAACGTGTAAGCACTCGATATAACTGGTTTCTTCATGTTGGAATTTTCAAAAAGATCTAAGAAATATAAATAAACATGAAAATGAAGATGGCATGCATAAGAATTACAAGTACAAAGGTAACTACAGAGGGAGTTGTTCAGGATAAAGAACCAAAAATACTTTTTAAAAAAGTCTTCATAGTTTTGTATATGCAAGTATTTAAGCATGTTATTTAGATGAGAAAAGGAGTCAGGATACTGAAATTTGTACCATTTGCCTTGGAGTTTCTAACATGCACATAATTCAGAAAACACTGGTCCATGAATAATAAGAGGCTACTCTGCTGAGGAGTCTGCCCAGGGCCCACTTCACATCCTTGTTCTGCAGGCTGTAGATGAAGGGGTTCAGCATGGGGATCACCACAGTGTACATCACAGAGGCCACAGTGCTACTGTCAGAAGAATGGGTCAATGCAGAACTGAAGTACACCCCAAGTGCTGTTCTGTTGAACAAGGAGACCACACAGAGGTGAGACCTACAGGCGGAAAATGCTTTATACCTGCTTGTGGTGGAGGTCATCCTTATTAAAAAGGATACAATCTGAGAGTAAGAGAAGAGGATCCCTGTAATGGGAAATATACCTAACAGGGCAGTTACCACATAGACAGAGACGTTATTGATGAATGTGTCGGAATTGGCCACTTTAAGAACCTGAGGTAGTTCATAGAATAAATGCGGGATTATTGTGCCTGTGAAGAAGGTGACCTAAAGAAGGAAAATTTGAATCATGGAGACACAGAAAATGATGACTCAGGACATCAAAACCAGGAGGCCACAGAATTGGGGGTTAATAACGATCATGTATTTCAGGTGGAGACAGATGACCACAAAATGGTCATACGCCATCATGGTGAGGAGAAGATCATCCATTGAAGAAAAAAACATTAAAAAATACACTTAAGTGAGGCGTTCTCTGTAGGAGATGGCTTTGTTGTGTGCCTGGATGTTCACCAGCATCTTGGGGACTGAAGAAGAGATGAAACAGATGTCCACAAAGGACAGGTTGGAAAGGAAGAAGTACATGGGGGTGTGGAGGTAGGAGCCAGAGCTGATGGCCAGAATGATGAGCAGGTTCCCTAGCACCCGAAGCAGGTACATTGACAAAAACAGTCCAAAGAGAAGGGGCTGCAATTCAGGATCCTCTGAGAGACTCAGGAGGAAGAACTGTGATGCTCCACTATTGTTTTTAGTTTCCATGTCAGTGGTTTATCTTCAGGGGAAGGGAGAGGATATTGATATTCAATAAACATCTACCTGGACCCTCATTTAGCTTCTACTTTATGATATAACCTGTGGATGGATGATTTTCACCCTCTATTATCTTCAGACAATGGCTATGGTTCATCTAGAAATAGCAGAGCTCATTGTATTTTTAATGTGTATAATCATCACAGCCCTTAATATAGCATAAATGCATGCTTTTTATATCCCTGACTCACATCTTTTATTTTTTTAGCAAATAAAATTTTTCTTTAATTTTTAGCTTGCTCCTTTTACTTTCCCTTTTGTTTTCTTGAATTTATTTACATAAACTCACATTTTATTTGATATTATCTTTCCAAAATAATTAAAGACTTTGTACATATTTTCTTTGATAGTCCCCTACCTCTTTCATTTAAAGTTTTTATGATACTGATTAAACATTGATTTATAGCTCAAAGAACCTTTATTCTATGACTTGATACATAATAATGATGTAAAAGTTAACTCTTAATAACATATTTTTCTCTCTAAAATATAGTAATTATTGTTTCAGTTTGTGAGGCTGAAAATATCTTTGTTTTCAGTAGGGGTTTTAATAAATGATGGATGTTACTATTACTATTGTTATTGTAATTCTTTTTATTATAATCACTAAGTCTCACAAGGTACAGAATAGGGCTATGATTTAATAATTGGAGTCTTGATTCACACTTTTGCAATATAATCTTGACTCACCAATACAACATCTTTGTGATCTTGAGAAAGGTATTTAAACTATATTAACTATGAATACATCTCTGCTGCACTTGGAGTATTAATGTTCACTACATGGCAGGATGAAAGGTGACATTATCTTGTTGTAAAAAGGCCATCTCATGAATGCAAAATTCTCCTTTACGTCTGAATAAATAGTTCCCAAATAGCTATCACTTAGCAATATCTTCTTAAACTGTGGTTTTCACTATGTATGGAATTCTAATCATCACAATTACAGCGGCCTTCTTACCTCTTTTGATTGCTATATAGTGTGTCATAGTAGCAAAAGTCACTATGATCTTTCTTTTACAGAATTCCTTCCCAGCATATTCTTGCAAGTTGAGGAAAAACCATGTGAACTATACAGATAAGAAGAAAAATGAGGGCACACTAGCATTAAAATCAAACACAAGGCATGTGTCAGAGTTTCCATGTATTTCAGGTAAGTACTGGATTAAATATGTTAAAATTAGCAGATTAATAGCTAAAGTTTGCATTGATGAACTTGATTTAAAATATTTAAGATATGTACATATGAAATCATCCTATAATGATTAAAAGGCAAAATAAAACTTAACAAAGTAAAAAAACTTAACAAAATAAAACTTAACATACTTAAAAGTTATAAATATAGAGTGATTGTTAACTAATTCAAGGAAGAAAAATGTTCATGTGAAGCAGTTTAATCTTTGATGGTGCATAGTTTCTATGAAACAGAAAAGTTTGAGCCAAATTCATTGTCAGTCAGAAAAGAAAGAGGAAAAAGGAAACCTCTAGGCTCACATTACAGATTATAAGTATTTCCTTTCAGATAATGAGCTCGGTGTAAGAGGGAAGTTTAATTGTACATTTGCAATGCTGTTAGTGTGAGATTTTTGACTCAACATTTGTATTATTGGGGACTAAAAGAGTTTCAATCTTTTTGTAGGCTTGCACAAGGGCATATGTTTGTTTTATAAACACCACTACCAAAATAAGTACTATAAAACAAAAGGAAAATATTTTAAGCTCATTATAAGACTGAATATAGATACAAAAATAGTAAAGTAAAATGTAGTCATATTTATTTTAAAAGAATAACACATTTCCTGATTATAGGATACTCTACATTGAAGACCCAAAAATATCCACCAAAAGACTTCCAGACTTAATTGACATATTCAGTAGAATATCTGGATACAAGGTGAATAACCAAAAATCAATAGCTTTCTTATACACAAATAACAGACTCTCAGAGAAATAAGGGAAAAAATTCCTTTCACAATAGCATCCAAAAAAATGAAGGATCTAGGAATCAATTTAACAAAAGAAGCAAAAGATCTCTACACTGAAAACTACAGCACTCTGAAAAAATAAATTGAAGAGGATATAAAAAAATGGAAAGATATCCCCTGCCCCTGAGTAGGAAGAATCAACATAGTGAAAATGGCCATACTACCAAAACTGCTATATACATTCAATGCAAGGCCAATTGAAATTCCAACACTATATTTCACATAACTAGAAAAAAGAATCCAAAAATTCATTTGGAACCAAAAGAGACCTAGAATAGCAAAAGCCATTATAAGCAAAAGACACATGGCACCAGATATAACAATTCCTAATTTGAAACTATACTACAAAGCCACTGTGATAAAAACTGCATGGTACTGGCAAAGAAATAGGCCTGAGGATCAGTGGAACAGACTGGAAGACACAAAAACAAACCGAGATGTACTCAGCTACCTCATCTTTGACAAAGGAGCTAACCATCCTCAGTGGAGGAAAGATAGACTCTTTAATAAATGGTGTTGGAAAAACTGGATGTCAACCTGCTACAGATTAAAATTAGATCCTTACCTTTCTCCATGCACTAAATTAAAATCCAAATGGATTAAAGATCTAAATATTAAAACAGAAACATTAAACTTGCTTGAATGTAAGTTAGGCAGAACTCTGGAAGACAATGGTATAGGAAAAGACTTTATGAACAAATCCTCAGTAGCACGGGAACTAGCAGATAGAATCAACAACTGGGATCTCATCTTATTAAAAAGCTTCTGTACTTCAAAAGAAACCATCAGCAGAACTAAGAGACAATCTACAATGTGGGAAAAAATTTTTACCAGCTGTTCCTCAGACAAAGGGCTATTGTCAAGGATATATAAAGAACTCAAAACAATCAGTCCCCCCAAATATAAAGACCCGATTCAAAAATGGGCATCCGAAATGAACAGACATTTCTCAGGCAAAGAAGTAAAAGCAGCAAGTAAATACATGAAAAAATGTTCCACATCACTGATCATTAGAGAGATGCAAATGAAAACAACACTGAGATTCCACCTCACCCCACAAAGAATGGCTGCTATCAAAAAATCACACAATAACAAATGTTGGCGGGATTGTGGGGAGAAAGGAACCCTTCTCCATTGTTGGTGGGAGTGCAGACTGGTGCACCCACTATGGAAATCAATATGGAGATACCTCATAGAGCTTGGACTGGAGGTTCGATTTGACACAACCATCCCTCTGCTGGGTATCTTTCCAAAAGAACTAAAAGAATCATATCACAGAGAAATATGCACACCCATGTTTATAGCAGCACAGTTTGTAATAGCTAGATCTTGGAAACAGCCCATTTGCCCATCCGTTGGAAACTGGGTAAAGAAGATGTGGTTTTTCTATAAAATGCAATATTACTCAGCCATAAAGAACGAGAAAATAGATTCATTCATAGGAAAATGGATACATATTGAAGATATACTCCTAAGTGAAATAAGTAAGTCACACATGTGTGAATACCAAATAGTTTCCCTGGTGTGAATAATCTGCAATAATACATAAGATCCTAACAAGATTACTGACATTTAGAAATTTGAAGAAAGGAGCTAAAGGTGTAGGGAAAGTGGGATGGATAGGGGAAGGGTAATAAGGGAAAATAAAAAAATGTGAGATAATGAAAAGATGAAAATAAAGTATTTGTAGATGGGGAGGGGGAGGAGGGGGTGAAGGAAGGGCACGGGTAAGGGGTAAAAATGAGAATCAAGACTTGTCATGTAGAGGTACAAGATCCCAACAATGAATGTAACTGTACTGTATCCCTAAAATGTACCAATAAACTCAATTAAAGCTGAAAAAAAAAGAATAACACATTTAGAAGAAGGAATGTCAATGTTAAGAAGGAACACACACAGCATAAGGATTTTAGTTAACAGAATTAAAAAAATCATAACCATTATCACAATAGAAAATGTGTTTGAAAAATTTGTTAGACATTTACCTGTTTAGCCATCAGGGCAGAGAGTATAAGTATGCAAATAAATCAAAGAAGTGTTCGTAATTCAACAAAGAACAATTCTTTCCAAAACAACCAAAATGAGACATTACATTAAAACACTAGAATATCTGTATTAAACTCATGAAAATATTGAGGATGTCTCTCCAAGTTTAATCAATAAATATTTTCCTAAATAATTAAATGAATTGTTGATATGGTAAGAGGAAGTTGATTTTTAAACATCAGAAATAGTTACATTATTGGCCAATACTATTGTGGACATTAAGATGAAATAATACCTGAAATATGCCACAAGTAGTGCTTATGAAGAGGTGGAACCAATCTGTTAAATAGGGAATATAGGAAGAAAAATCTCTCATTAAAATGGAGCAAGTTAGGTTGTACCATGCGGATAATAGAATTTCAGTGAGTTGATAATGAATACACAATTTGGTGCAAGATATCTAATAGGCTACAACTTATAAGAAACTTTGTAGAAGACAGACTCTTCAGAAAATAACTTCTTTGAGAGAGGCCCTGTGGTTCAAAGATTCTGAGATAAGGAAACAAAAGAATAACTAAGGAAATATAGATCTTAATGGAAATTTCAAAAATCACTAATTCTTTGAAGTGCAGAGATTAACCTTCATAGATTCAGGAAATATTTGAATTTTATAGTATTATTTTTCTAGAGGAAAATCCCAGTGCACAACGTGCCTCCATGTTTCACTTTTTACAAGTCCTGCCTTCACCAGGACTTATCCATTCTTTCTGGTGATATTTCTTCTCCACACTCTGCCTGTGGGAAGCTGTCCTGTTTTCATCCAGTGTGCGATTAGAGAATTGCAAATCAGGGCTGGCAGGAGCACAGATTTAGTTTCTTGCATCCAAATATTTGAAATCTCAAAACTTCTAATTAAATAAATTGTTCTGTTGTCTTTGCATTATCCAAATATTCAGCTCTATTGGGGATACAGAGAAAAATAGAGAATGAAAAATATTTAAATTGTTGTGCATCTACAAAGGTTGCACAGTATGAAAGAAATCTATTTACTCCAAGTATAAAAATTTTCTTCTTTGGTTTGATTTCTCATTCACAATTGAATTCAAATTCACATTTTATCTAATGTGTAATTTCTTTTAAAAACCACACCAGGAAATTATCTGTGATACACCTCCATAGAAATTTTGGTGATTTTATAGACAATTTGACAACCACAATGTTATGGAGGAAAAGACTGTTTTTAAATTTTTTTCTCATTTTAAATTTTTCAAAATTTATTATTTTAAAATTTTTCAGATAAAGTTTTATGTGATTCCAATGCACAGTGTGATGTTTGGAAATATTCAGCATTCTGAAATGGTTAAATATAGAAAATGAAGAGATGCATTACCTTTCATAGTTATCTTTGTTGTTGAGAGAACATTTAATAGTAATTCAGACTATTTCAAAAATATAGCATGCTGGAGCCAGGGATTTAGCTCAGTTGCACCACACGTGCCTCACAAGCACAAGGTCCTGGGTTCAATCCCAGGTACTGAAAAAAAAACAACAAAAAAAGTATGCCATTATTAACTGTAGTTGCTGAGCTGTACAATTATTTTTAATTGAGTTTATTGGTACATTCTAGGTATACAGTACAGTTACATTCATTACTGGGATCTTGTACCTTTACATGACAGGCCTTGGTTCTAATTTCTTTCCCCTTGTCCCTACCCTCCCTTCACTCTCTCCTCCCCTCCCCTTTTACAAACACTTTAATTCCATTTTTTTCATTTTTCTTACATTTTCATTCCTTATATCTGACTGGAATTTTGTATGCTTTACCAATAAATATTCCTAACACTACACCAGCCTTGACAATCACAATTATGCTCTCTATCAGTGAGGCCAAATTTGTAAAGTTCACATGAGTTTCATCAGGTAGAATTATTTTTTCTTCACATAGTTATTTTACTTGATATGTGATATTCTAGTTCCCACACGTTGAGGGTTGTAGAGTGCTCTTGTATATTAGGGTGAGTTTAGATAACAAATATCTACTGTGTATTTGAGAAAGCTAGAAGAAAATAATTAACTTTTCATCTTCAAAGAATAGTAAATTTGAGAAAACCAATATGCTTAAAGTCTTTCGAACACTACACAGTGCATACTTATGTCAAAACATAGGATATTCCAGCCTAGAAGGTACTTTCCAATGCCTACTTGGCCTAACCTTTTTCTTACTGACAGACAGAGCCCATCCAGTGATATTCACAGAAGATGTGCCCCTCAGATTAGTGCCATAAGGAAGGTGCAAGTCACATTTAGAATGATAAAGCACTAGGAACATCAAAGAACAGGGGCACAGACCTTTCCAAGACCTGCAACCAGACATCCAGGTATCTGTGGAATGATGAGTCCAGGTTGTGACTGGTGTGATCTGAGGTAAGAGGAAAGATACTAGAGCAGAAACAGGGTGCCACTGCCCCACCAAATGCAGCCAAGCTTAATGCAGGTGTAGTATCCCCCTCCAAGAAGGGCACTTTGAGGCCATGCTGCATCTATTCCACTGTAAAAAAAAAAAACTGATGAGTTCAGTGCCTATGTGGGCACCATCTCATGGGCCCCCAAATGCTACTGAATTTCCAGCAGGGGGGCTTTTCTCCACTGAGCCTTAAATGCTGTCTAGACTCCTGGATAAGTGTTCTGAGAGACTTGGGTGCAGGTGGAGAGTTGAGGACAATGATTGAATGAGAAGAAGATGAGACAATGATCTTGCCCAGAGAGACATGGGGGAAGTGCACACAAGTGACAGGATTTCTCAGGAAGGGAAAGGACAGAGGTTGAACAAGCCCCTTCAGTAGATTAGTAAATGACTGTGGTCTTGCTAACTCCTGAAATGTGCTCCCACCTCTTAAAAAATCAAAGTTGTCTGATCATAAGACAGAGTAAAAACAACTGTCCAGTCAGGTCCCAGGAAGTAGCTGTACATTGACAGAGCTCTTCTTCAAAAGGAAATCGATCTTTGTATTTGGAGGTTCTGATTTTTTAGTTCTTTATATACTCTAGAAAGTAGTCCTTTGTCTGAGGAACAGCTGGTAATTGTTTTTTCCCCACTTTGTAGGTTGTCTCTTAGCTCTGTTAGTGGTTTCTCTTATACTGCTGAAGCTTTTTAACAGATGTTGATTCTTTGTGCAAGTTCCTGTGCTACTGAGGATTTGTTCATAAAGTCTTTTCCTATGCCAGTGTCTTTGAGAGTTCAACCTAACTTATCTTCCAGCAAGTTTAATGTTTCTGTTTTGATATTTAGATCTTCAATCCACTTGGATTTTAGTTTAGTGAATGGTGAGAGATGGGTATAGTTTTAATTTTTGGCAAGTTAAAATCCAGTAATATATAGCAATATATATCATATACATGTTTAAATAAGAAAGAAATAATAGTAGTAGCATTCTTCTTGCTCTATAGAGACACAGCCCCAACACATTTGTGGAAATTCACTTGCTTTGTTCTTCTTCCCCAATTAATATTACTATGTCCTAAGAGTCTGTGACAACCTGAGCCAATTATGCTAATTAAGACCTCTGTACATTTCACTTTAAAGCTCATAAAATAGTCAGTAATCAGACCAGACCTGCCGCCCTTCAGTGGTGTGTCTTTGTTGAAACTGACTTCATATGAGTGTCCTCCTCCATGGATTTTCTGCACTGGGAAGCTCCCATCACAGATGCACTGATGTCAAGCCTGAGGACAGAACCACCATCCATGCTTGATGCCAGGCAGTAGATAAATTTGAGATCCACACTCCTCCATCATGACCAACTTCAGCCGCAGTGCTCATCAGTAAGTGCTGAGGCAGATGAAGGGTGGAGAAAAGACTGCTTGGACCTTTGTTTTGTACTAATCAAGGCAAGCAGGCACTTTGTTTCTTACTAATCAGGACAGAAGAATTTGTGTAGGATGATTGGAGGACAATAATGTGACAATGTCAGATATAAGGGCTGAAAAGTTTATGATCTGGGTTGTGGGTTCAAATTTTTGCTTTCCTCTTAGAGTGGTTCTACTTCCCAGAAATAATGCATAAGTGACAGTAGCAAGTAGATCAAATTCAACTGTTTACTAAACACTGTGGAACATTTGGGATGGTGATGATGCAGGCAAGGAGCAGGATGGAAAAAGTATTCATAACTTTACTGTCAGATCTGTCAGTGTCAGGTGCTTGTTTCTCTGTTCTTTGTTGAGTGGATCAATTCAGCTGCATAGTCTTCCCTGGTTGTAAATGCCAAGTCATATTTATTTTACCAATACGATAATGGCACAACATTTAAATCTAACTTGTTCTGCAAGATTAGGTAAAAAACACTAAAGGCACATGATAGCTACAGCAGGAGGAAGGGAAGGAATAAAAGGAGATCAACAAGCCTTATATTATGTATGTACTAACTCCCTATGAGAACTGTAAAATGCACATGCTGTAAACAATTATCCAAAATAAGATAACATAAAATAAATACAATAAAATGAGAGGTCTAGGGGTAGAGGGAGCCTGGGTAGTACAATCTGAGATGGTGGTCACATTCACACTTCAGGCCTTTCACATTCCTGACACTCTGGCATGAGAATCTTTTCTTCCTGTGTTCTTCCTTTGAGCAGTTCCTGGTCAATGATGGGGCAGATCGGTCAGTGACAACCACTGCAACCATTGTAGGAAGGACTGAGATCACAGAAATGATCAGATAGAATGCACATTCATTCTGCACAGACTTCTGTCTTCCTTCTTCTCTAAGATACACTCACAGGTGTCCACATGCACCTTCATTCATGCAATCAATCTGAAATCTGAAAATGATATTTAAAGGCAGGTATAACATATCACTTCTATAAAATAGAGCAGGCTGTTAGTATCTCTGAGACTCAGTGTTGACAACTGATGTGATTTCTACTTGAGACAAGTGCATTGAGGAAGGACTGAACAAATGATGGCTGCTGCCTATGTGATTAATATGTGAATAAATGATTAAATCAGAGCAAAAATAGATGTTATTATTCATTATAAAGAGAAAATTAATTATCATGTTTTTCCATGTAAATATGTTAAAAATTCAAGTTTCTTATTTCTTACTTGTTTAGATGACATATGTTTTGTATTGTATAAGAGCATGCAGAGTATCTGGAGAGGAATGATTAACTTTCTATAATTTATGATTCTGTTGAGCCTATACCACTTCTGACACAGAGAATATATCAAAAATAAAAATGGGTGTCAATAAGTTACTGGTTGGTTGACCACAGTCATGTGGCATCAAATTACTTGATGCCTTCCTGCACATACTTTTACCCCTTTCATTAATGATCCATCAAACTAGAAGTGAGATTAAATAGGTCTTTTGGAGTACGTCATAAATATGGACCCAATAATTCTATTTAACTGCAGTGGCAAGTTAAAATTACTCAAAGAAAGTATCAGTGTTTCATGGGTACCAAAAAGTAAAAACGACTTACAAAGTGAAGCACTAAGATTAACTTAAGCCTTGAACCAAAACCTATTAATTTTTTCACATTACTTAATAGCACCAGTGACCTTTAACAATTGTAATTATCATCAAACTCACCATTTTTAATGTAGGAATATTTTATTAAAAAACCCACCACGACCAAATATTTATTCATTCCCAAATTTAGATTATGTGGTAACACATATTCTTACAATGTTAGTTACTGTATTTTCATTATGCAGTATGAACACACAGAGGAAAGATTAACAAATATTCAGCATTTTGTAGCAGGGCAAATATTCATTATTGATATGTTTATATCTGGAGATACATCCCAGATGGATGTCTATTCTACTGGCGCCAAACAAAAAGAAATTAAGGTAAAATGAAAGTTTGTTTAATTATTTTGGAAATATTATTTCTACCCGGGTCTTGGAATACTTGTGAATATTAATAATATGAGGACATAGATCTAGTTTTAATGGCTGAATTGTTAATAGAGATATCATGTGAAGTTCACTACTACCAAACAATATAGTTATTTTAGGAAGTCAAGGAATTTTGCATACATATTTTTGGGGATGATTGAAATCGTGTTTGTTATAGAGAGAAGAAAATAAATATTGAAGGGACTGTCCTAGTAACCTTACCAATTGTATCTTGGCTTGCTTTCCGGTAATTCCACTTATCGTTTAATTCATTTGAGTTATTTGTATGTACTGCACACCCACACAAAGTAGCTCACACACTGACTTAAAGTAGAATATGACAGTGTCAATAGGAGTTATATACTACTTAGATGAGCTATAGGTATTTTTATGTAAGTCCCTAAGAAAAGGTGTACTTTTGTTGTTGTTTTGTTTTGTTTTTTGGATCAGAGATCAAACTAGGGTCCTTGTGCTTGCAAGGTAGGCAGCAGAACCACTGAGCTAAATTCCCAGCCCAAGAAAAGATTTTATGGATACTGATGATGTAAATTAGAAAATCTCAGGGGCAATATATGAGCTTTTGTACTTTTCTGGTAAGTCCTGAAGTAAAGGCTTCATAGATAAAATAATCAGTACTAATATGGAAACAAAAACAGGAAAACCTACCTAGAAATTCGTGACAATAGTTGCCTTTGGGACATGCTGTGCAGAGAACAGAGTCATGCAGAGATATCAAGAAACCAAAAGTTCACAGATTATAATTACAACCACAATTAAATTTTGAATCTGATTTGTAAATATCATACAATGTTCACATTGTAATATAGATAGTATGCATTATTGATAGTAAGAGAATCAATGTTAACAAATTTTTTTAAAAATTCTAATGGCAGGAAATACATTTCAGCAGTTGTTCTCAATACTGATGTAGGAAAGAACCTCAAAGAAATTCACATGCAGACATTATGATCAAAGTAGCTATTATTTTAGAAAAGAGTATCTGTATATATCAGTATTTAGGAGGTAAATATATTGATAAAATGGACAAGTAACTTAAACTCTGCAATTGAACAGTTGTAAAATACTCATAAAATAAATAACTACAGAAATTGTTACAATTGGTGAAGCAGATATATTAATTCATTTTTCTAGGTTTTACTGCTTTCCACTGTTTCCAAATTATATTACAGTGAGTACTGTCAAACTACACACTTATTTTGGCTCACATCTTCTATTTTTATGAATACTAACTGTCAAAAATTAATTGACTATGAAATGATTTAAGTTGTAAACATTTTATTAATATTCAAATTATTGGACTATCAGACCTTGATTTTGATAGATCTATGGTAAATTTTAGTGCTTCTTGATTTACTTTATAATGTTTTTTAAGAAGGAAAGCTATTGCTTCATTTTAATTTTCATTTAAATAAGCTTTATTTTAATGAGATTATGAACTTCTTGTTTCTAATATTCTTAGTCTTATGGTATTGCTCAATCAGTAGCTCCTAAGATGGACATGTGCAAGAGTAGGTGAGTAATATGGAATAAATAATGGAAGATTTATAAAATTTTGTTCAGTAAAGTGCAAAATTTTACTAGAGATGTAGAAGATGTGAAATTCTGTACTTCTGGATATTCAAGTATAAAACTCATACAGTCTGCTAGATGCCTACTTATTTATTTCTTTTTCCCATGCTTTTATCTTTTTCTACAGATGTCTAAACAATACAGATAACCAGAATTTAACAGGTGTGTTAGAATTCTATCTAATGAAAATCTCAGAGGATCCCAATCTTTGGCCCATTCTCTTTGTTCTCTTCCTCTCCATGTACCTAGTCACTGTGCTTGGGAATCTGCTTATTATCCTGGCTGTCAATTTAGAGTCTCAACTCCACACCCCCATGTACTTCTTCCTCTCCAACTTGTCTTTTACTGACATCTGTTTCATCTCCACCACTGTCCCAAAGATGATTGTGGACAACATAACTCACAAGAGTGTCATCTCCTTTGTGGGCTGCCTGACACAAATGTCTTTGCTGATTCTTTTTGGATGTATGGATTATATGCTTCTGACTGTGATGGCTTATGACAGGTTTGTGGCCATCTGTCAACCCCTACAATATTCATTGATTATGAACTCTTGCTTTTGTGTCTTCTTAGTTTTCATATCTTTTTTATTTAGCCTTATGGACTCACAACTGCATAATCTAATTTTCTTAAAGTTCACTTACTTCCAGGATGTTACAATTTCCAGCTTCTTCTGTGAACCTACTCAAATTCTTAAACTGGATTGTACTGAAAACTTTACCAAAAACATCATCACTTATTTTGTTGGTGCTATATTTGGTTCTGTTCCCATCTCAGTAATATTATTTTCTTATTATAAAATTATTTTCTCCATTCTCAGAATCCCATCATCAAGTGGGAAGTATAAAGCTTTCTCCACCTGTGGGTCTCACCTGTCAGTTGTTTGTTTATTTTATGGAACAAGCATTGGGATGTATCTTGAATCTATTCTAGCACATTCTCCCAGGAAGAGCATGGTGTCTTCCATAATGTACACTATTGTGACTCCTTTGCTGAATCCTTTCATCTATAGCCTAAGGAATAAGGACATTAAAAATGCCCTAAGAAGACTCTATAGCAAAAAATTCTAGTAACAGCACCTGAGGCAACCAAAAGGAATTTACACTGAAAGTAGCATCAGTACTAAACATATTCTGTAATGGTCTACATTCTGGGCATTGCTTTGGTGGTTTGATTATTTTAATTTCTCAGCATATTTTATATCACAATGGTAGATAAAAATTTCACAAGACTGGAAGAATACAGTATGATTTAAAAAAACAAGATATATCACGTAAAGGTACAAATTCCCAATGATGAATGACATACCCCTAAAATTTACCAACAAACTTAATGAATAAAAAATGAATATGAAACTTTAGTTTTGGAGAATAAATATTTTAGGATATTCATAATTGTTATGCTCATCAATGGTGATGTAATGAATGCTACTGAAGAAATTATTAAATGTTCATTGTTACATGTATATATATATATATATAT
>NW_022900949.1:14709319-14732958 GCF_012274545.1 Fukomys damarensis | reverse complement strand
TATATATATATATATATTCACCACAATAAATTATGGTAATGCAAGGAGTTGTTTTTTTAATTAAAAAAGCAGAAACCAAGTAAATAGTACATGTAAACTTCCTTCAAAATACATAAATATACCTAAACTACATAGATAGTTCTTTTCTGATCCATCCAGTCCTCAATATACATTAAGAATTTCTTAATGATTCAGATGAGTGAAATATGTTAGTTAACCATGACAGCTGGTCATTGTTCCTTCGAGGTAATGTTATAGTAAGTGATTAACCTATGTCTACAGCCCTTCCATGGCTACATAAACCTATCTCTGCTTCTTGGATTTGCTGAGGAAGGCTTTTGATTGCACAAGGAATCTCTTGCTTGACATAGTATTCACTGAAATGCTAAACGGGCTGAGCTTCACTGAAATCTTGGTGGGGAGAGACATACTGAGTCTCCATTTCCTTGTTCATGGAGCAGGCAAAATGCTGAGTAACCCAGTGAGTGCTAGTGAGACTAAGGATGGAAGAAAGACTGCCTAATGTATTATTTCATTTCCATGAAGACAAACATGACACATTTGGTGGACAAAGAGGACTTTGATATGCAGTATTCTAGCTAAGTGTACCATGAAGTATTGGTTCTTGGGGACCACATTGAAAAATTATCCATAAAAATTCATTTGCTCTCCTGGGACACTGGGTCTACTTCCCTTCTACATAAATTCCATGGTCCCAGAAAATATGTTCTACTATTTTTTCTAATACTATGAAAGTATTATTAATGTGACTAGGAAAACAAAAATCATCAAAATAATGATGGCAGGTACTATTTTACAAATATTTCAACATGCCAGGTTTTAATTTTTGCATCATGTATAGCTTGCTCCATTTTATCCACAGTCCCGCATTGTTATAGTTTCATAGAAAAGGAGCTCAGCATTTTTGTAGCCTCTACTATGCTTTAATTGAGAAAAATGATACTTTAAAAATATTAATCTGTTTGAAGAATGACATAGCTCATTATAACTGGAGAAAGTATAGCATAAATATGCAATACAAGCAGTCCCTTCTATTCCCTGTCATTGCAGGAAACAACTTTTTGTTCACTATGCTCTTCACATTAGAAATTTGGGCAGCTGACAGTGAAGAATGGTGGGTAGCACCTGCTGTGTCTATTATATGAAGGACTGCAATGCAACACAGGGAAAGAAGAGAGATATGAACATAATTTAGCACATACAGCTATCTTAGTTTTAATTATGTTATAAATATGGGCTAAGTAATTTCATCTCATAAAAGTAATGATGTTTCTATCTCATTAGAGGAGACTGTGGCCTGGGATGGCAATCAGAAAAATGAACACATTTGTTTTGTGTCCCTCTCTGCTTCTCTATGCAGAATGTATGCAATGTCCCAGTCTCTCTGTATTATTCCCTGTTGGAAATGGGGACAATAACTCCCTCTTCCACAATATATGTGCCATGTAGTCTAAGTGTGCAATTTTATAAACACTGGTGCACTGTGGTTTCTTAAAATAAACAATTCACTTATTAAAGATATAGTAGATCTATGAAAAATACAATTAATGGAGCCTGTGATGTTGTAAAACTCTACAGTGTGTCTTAGTGAAGGCAAAGGAATAAGATTTACTCAACTTTCACTTTTTGCTTTTTTGTTATTTGGTTTTTCTTTCTCTATACAGGAAAATTCTTGGCCTGGATTTCTGGAATGAATATTGGAGATTCTGTTAAACAGAAGCATTGTTCCACAATCCAGTGACATAGATGTGAACAAGAGCAAATTTCTCATCTTTAGTTCTATAGGACATTCCTGAAAAGAATAAATGTGCAGACAGGCACGGAATATTTTGAAGTCTCACTGTTTATGGAGACATTTTGAGGTTAACACACAGTTCTAATTTTCTTTTTTTTTTTTTTTTTGGTACCGGGGTTGAATTTTGGTCCTTGCACTTGCAAGGCAGGCTACAGAACCACTGAGCAAAATCCCAGGCCCTAGACAGTTCTTATTTTTATACTTTTGTGACAAACATGGTATAGACTCGGGATAAACTTTAACAAAAGTCACTACACTTGAATTACAAACATACAACTTGAGAAAGAAGATATGGTTTTTCTATGAAATTTTATACTATTCAGCTATAAAGAATGAGAAATTAAATTCATTCACAGGAAAATGGATACATATTGAAGATATACTCCTAAGAGAAATAAATAAGTCACACATGTGTAAATACTGAATAGATTTTTCTGGTATGAAAAAGTATAATAGTACCTAAGATCCTAATGATATAATTGACAATGTGAAGTAGGAAGAAAAGGGCTAAAGGTGTAGGGAAGGTGGGATGGGTAGGGGAAAGGTAATAAGGGAAAATAAAAAAAATAGGAGACAATGAAAAAAATGGAAATGAAGTGTTTGTATTTTTATTGAGTTTATGGGTACATTCTAGGTATACAGTACAGTTACATTCATTACTGGGATCTTGTACCTTTACATGGCAGGTCTTGGCTCTCATTTTCCCCTTGTCCCTATCTTCCCTTCACCCCCTCCTCCCCTCACCATTTACAAACACTTTAAATCAATTATTTTTCATTTTATCACATTTTTTTTCTTTTCCCTTAGTCCTCTTCCCCTACCTTTCCCACTTTCCCTACACCGTTAGCCCTTTTCTTCCTATTTCACATTGTTAATCATCCTATTAGGATCTGTCAGACAGTATAAATAGATCACCCCATACCCATTTATCCTCTATTCAATGCAGTTGTAATAAACTAGAAATCAGCTGAGGTCACAAAGCTGAATGTAGGTGACATTAAACACTGCTCTGTGTCACCAAAACACATAAATAAATAAATTGCTGTTTTACTTCATTTTTCTGAAATATCAGAATATTTTTAAGAAACTCCTGAGGAATATCGTGAAACACCTTCCAGTTTCTTGACTAGGAAGGAAACCATGGAAAAATAAATACCTTCCCTTTCAGATTCTGTGTTATTGGTCTTCTGCAGTTGTTCACCTGAGTGTTTATGAGGTGGCAATTTATAAAACGTATTGAATTACAGAGGATCTTATACTGAAAGTGTTCTAGGGCACTTGGGTTCGATAGAACTGAAAAATACTATATGTTAGAACTGAAGTCTGAATACTTGAATGTGAGTACTTTGTTTTCTCCTTTTCTTCTCATTAAGTTTATTGGTACCTTTTAGGTATACAATACAGTTACATTCATTATTGTTGACAGGTCTTGGTTCTCATTTTTGGTACATTTTTTCCTCATGAGTTTATTGGTACATTTTAGGTATACAATACAGTTACATTCATTATTTTTTTGAGTTTATTGGTACATTCTAGGTATACATTACCATTACATTCATTACTGGGATCTTGTACCTTTACATGACATGTCTTGGTTCTCATTTATCTCCATGTCCCTGTCCTCCATTGATTATTGAGATCTTGTACCTTTACATGACATATCTTGGTTCTCATTTTTCCCCATGTCCCCTCCCTCCCTTCAAGTATTTTGAAGTCTAAATATATTCAAAATGTTGGGAGGCTCCTTTTTACAAATGTCTTTCTTTTTCAAAAAGCATCAAAACAATACAAAACCACAAACTCTTATGTGAGTCTCAGAATTGTATCTCATGTGCCTTTTGGAGAATCCAGTAATGCAACTCTTTGTATTTTTACTATTTCTATACATACATCTGGTCATGAGGCTCATGAACACTTCTCATCCTGGCCATAGGCTCTGGCTTCCAACTCTATAGCCCATGTTCCCTTTCCTGTTCATCCACTCCTCAGCTGAGGTCTGTGTCTTTTTTACCATTATCGTGAAAGTAACTGTGGACTTCCAGATTCACTGTGGAGTCATTTATTTTATGGTTTGCCTGACACAGATGCATTGTTTTATCACTTTTTGATGTATGAATGGCATGCATGTGATGGTCATGGCCCTTGACAAGTTTGTGACCATTTGTTACACCCTGCATTACATTTTCAAAGTGAAAATTTTTCCTGAATTGACTTTTAGTTTGAGTTAATTTTTATTAACTTTGAGAGTCCAAGCTGCACAATCAATCTGTCTTAAAATTTCCCTATTTGAAAGATGTGTAGCCATCTGTAAGTGCTACAGATCCCAGTAAGAAGGCTCTATGGACAGGTACCATCCAGGGCCTTGGACAGAGAAGAGCTACAGAAGCACACAAGCAACAGCCAGAGGCCCTTCCTGATACTATCTCAAGTGAGCACAGGCTCCTACCAAAAGCCTGTTGGGACAACAGGGCAGTGCAGGGATCCAGAGGCAACCATTCTAAACCCAGAAATTGCCACAGTGGTGTGTAGTAGAGAAAGGGCCTCTTGGTGGCTTGCTGAGAATTAAAGGCCACTAGGTGAGCAAAAATCACCTCAACAAAGGTGCAATAGGCTGTATCTGTTGAACTGAGAAGACACATAAACAAATCTCAAAAACGGACTTCCAGATCACCTAAGGCAATCACACAGGGAAATGAGATAGAACAATCTGATACTCAACCACCTGGACTCCTTGAACTGGCAACAAAAGAGAATCTGAAAAAAATGAAATCCGAAATAATCTTTCCGATAATGGTACAAATTGTGTCCATAGTCCAAAACATGTTTAATTACGCAAGAGAAGACACACATAAAAAAGTACAGGAGCCAAAGAACATGATGGAACCCCAGAGTAAAAAAACAAATGGGATCCATAAAGTAGATGCAAACAGCTATCCAGCAAATCAAACATCCCACTGACAGTTTACCTAGCAGAATGAGCCAATGTGAGTACAGAATATAATGTATAGAAGAAATGATTGAAATTAGTGGTCAGAAAAAGAAAAATGTCTTAAAAAGTAATGGACCATAAGGAATACATCCAGCAGCTGCTAGATGATGCAAAGAAGAATAATATAATACTCATCAGAGTCAAAGACATAGGAGAGTACACAAATGATATTTTTTAAAAAAAACTGTCCACAGAAATAATGACAGAAAATTCCCTAAGCAGGGAAAAAATTTGATATACAGATATTTGAGTCATATAGGACTCCAGCAAGCCATGGTTTAAAAAAAAATCTTCACATACACATACAACAGTCAAGATTCGAGAAACCCAACAAAGGAACAAAATTTTATAAGCAGTTAGAGAAAGAAAGAAATAACATGCAAAGAAAGTCCATCAGAATCACAGCAGACTTCTCAACACAAACTCTTAAGTCAAGAAAGCCTGGTGTGAAGTATTTGAAGATCTAAAGAAAGCAAACTCCAATTCAGATTGATTTACCTTGCAAAAATCTTTCAAAATTGATGGAGAAATAAGATACTTCATGAAAACAAAATGCCTGAGTAACTTTATGACTAAAAACCTACACTTAAAAAATTTTTAAATGATATCTTAGGAAAAGACAATGAGGACCAAACCCCAGCAGAATGAATCCATCACAAAGGAGAAAAGATTGAACCCAACAGGGTAAAATCCAACAAAAAGTAAAAGCTGTGACAAAGATAAGTCAGTACATATTAGTTATAACCATCAAAGTTAATGATTTCAAAGCTGGGCGTGGTGGTGCATGCCTATAATCACAGCACTCAGGAAGCTGAAGCAGGAGGATCGCTGGGAGTTTGAGACCACCCTGAGCTACATAGTGAGTTCCAGGCCAGTCTCAACCACACAGTGAGACCCTGTCTCAAAAAAATCAAAAAGAAAAAAAAAGGAAAAAAAGTTAATGGTTTCATTTCATCAATCAAAAGAAATAGATCCGCAGATTGGGTCAAGACACAAGATCCACCAGTATGCTATACACAAGAAACACACTTAATTCAAAAATAAATTTATAGACTGAAAGTTAAAGCGTGGAAAATAATATTCCATGTGACAGAAACCTGAGGAAAAGCAGGAGTAGCTATCCTCATTGCAAGTTGGATTTCAAACTAATGCTAATTAAGGACACTATATCCTTGTAGAGGGAACAACCCAAGAGGAAAAGATGACAATAATAAACATATACATGTGCCAAATACTAATGCAACTTACTATATAAAACAAGTATTAATGGAAATAAAAAATCAAATAAGCACTAGTATGCTAGTAGTGAAAAAACTAAATGGTTATGTCTTTCACTGGTCATGTATATTTGATTTATTTTTCTTTCTCCAGGATAATTTTATCTTATTATTTACTTCATTCTGACAACTCCATATTCAGGTGGGAAGTATAAATCTTGTCTACTTACAGGTCACACCTGTCAGTAGTTTTCTCATTTTATGTAACAGGCATTGCAGGGTAGCTTGTCTAATATCTGTCATAATTATCAAGAAAGTGTTTTGTTGGCCTCAGTTATTACAAGGTGATCATCCCTATGCTGAATCCTTTACCTATACCATGAGAAACAAGAAAATTAAACATTCCCAAGAGAATTACAATAGTCTTACAGCAGAACAGTCTAAATTCAGGCCTAAGACAATGAGTTTAAATGTAGGGTCATATGAGAAATCCAAAATATTAATGACTCAAAGAGCAAATTAAAAGAGATGATAGAAAGAAAGGAAGTGGACTTTGTGACTATGGGAAGGAGGCCTGGGAATGGCAGGAAAGGGGATGATCAGCGGGGGAAGGGTAATTAAAATCAGTTAAATGTGACAGACATGTGCCAATTTTCAAAAGTGAAGATAAATTTTATATTTTGCAAACATATAAAAAACAAAAAGTGAAAAAAAGCTAAACTTAGAGAATTCTATATCCTGCATTCTCAGTTACATTATTTGGAAATAGAATGGTTTTAGTAAGTGAAGATGGAGGAATAACCTTTGGATGCATTGTTTTGTCATAATGAAGGCACACATGATAGTCAGGAAATATATTAATGTGCATTTTAGCAACCATCAATGTCAAAAAAAGAAGTAATTTTAGTGTGTTTTTAATTCATACTCATAAAGCTGGAAAGTGTCTAAGAATATAACTCAGGCATCAAAAACCTAGTTTTGAAACCAAAATATTTTAATTAGCTAGAAGAAATATGGGAAAACTATTGAATCTGTAGGCAGTGGCAGAAACTTCCTGATTAGCACTCCAGTGGTTTGAGTAATAACATTGAAGAACAACAAATGTGACTACATCAAACTTGAAAGCTGTGCACAGCAAAAGAAACAACAGAGTGAAGAGGTAATGTACAGAGTGGGAGAAAATTTTGCTAGCTTGTCTTCTGCTAGAGCATTCATATCTAACATATAAGAGGAACTAAAAAAAATAACTTCAAGATAAAAAATACATACTCAGTCAGCAAATTGGCAGATGAAGAGACACTTTCAAAAGAAGTACAAATGTCCAATTATATGAAAAAAAATCATAGCCATTAGTGAAATGCAAATGATAACAACATTGAAATTACATCACACCCCAGTTAGAATACAAAAAAAAAAACATTGAATGCTGGTCAGGATGTGGGAAAAAGGAAACCTTGCACCCTGTTGGTGAGAATGTAAAGCAGTGCAGTCATTAAGGAGACTGGTATAGACATCACCGTAAAAATTTAAACTAAACATATGCTTGATCCAACTATACATTACCCTTTGGTATATTAAAGTCAGCGTACCATAGTGACAGATGCGATGCCATGGTCAGTGCTGCATTATTCACAATGACTAAGCTGTGGGGCCAGCTTAGGTACACATCAACACATGAATGATTAAGGAAAACAGTGTCCAACAGATGAATGGTGAAATGAACAATGGTACATTACTCAGTCATAAAGTAGAACAGAAGCATATTTGGAGGGAAATGGATGGAAAAAGAGGCCATAATATTGAGTACAACAGGCTAGGCTCATAAAATTAAATATCATATGCTTTTCTCTTATATGTTTAGCTAAAAATAAAGCTAATGTAAAGGAGTGATGACAGTATAATGAAACATAGATTTTGGAAATGAAGGGACATAGGGGAAAGGTGGAAAGAAGAACAAGGAGGCCAAAATGAAAATGGGAAAATAATAGTAAAAATATGTCAATGACTATGTACCAGCATACCATATTATGACTACCCAGCAGTATCTCATTATTCTGTATGGAGGGAGGGTGTGGAGCAAAGGGAAATGAAATGGTCCAGATTCCATATGTATATGTACTGATACAATGAGATAAATTAAATTAGTATGTACAAAGTACAAAGTATTAAAAAATACACCTTAGATGCATCAGTGGTTCAGACCGTGGACTTCCTCTTAAATCTTTCAGATCATTGGGAAATAATGAATAAGATTACTACATCTGACCCAGAATTTAAGTATGTCATTTTGAATCCTGTCACATATGTGCTTTCATTGTAAGGAAATAATGCATCCAAAAGTTGTTCCTCCATCCTTAATCTCCATCTGCACTTACTGGGCTAATTTGTGTATCTACTGTGTTATGAACAAGAAAATGAATAACTAATGTCTCTCCCCCACCTCAAGTTATTCAATGACTTACAGGCACTGTCTGTAAGATAGATGGAAATATTATTGGAGACAGTTAAGATAGTTAAAAAATATTACAAAGCAATTAGGCAAGGCAAGGAACTAATCACAGAACACAATTGAGGCACACTTGCTAAAAGGTCAGGATTCAAAAAGGAAAAACTAAGACACCCACATACTTCCTAGGGATAAACAGCAGTAATTGCTGGTCTAAATACACATCAAACACCTTAATTGTAGATCACCCAAGAGAGTATTTCCTTTCTACAAAATCATTATTCATTCACTACATGCTTTCTAAATGACTTATTCTCCACTTGATCCCCATTTAATCAGTCTTACCTAAGCAACAATACTTATAATTTTATTGGTTGATCATAATTTTTCCTTAACACATACCCACCTAGCAATTTTCCAGTTGGGTCTAATTACTGGACTATAGTTTTGTCCCACCTTCAACTCACCTCACCTCATGGCTTTGATTAATGAAACACTTAAGAAACACAGTGAGTGGACAATCCACTTTCAGGTCCTAGTTCTTTCTCTCTTACACAGAAGCCATCTTTCTTGCAATAAATTGTTCTCACTCTTAACCTCCATTGTTAGTAGAATTCATTCTTTAACTTTAGGGAACAGAAACACAGCATTTCAAATATCTAATTATAATATTTCCTTTAAATTATTTGAATTACTTGGAGGTCTTATATTATACATAGATCTTATGCCCTATATCAATTTCTTGTCATATAGATGTATCATTAAATATTGAACTTCAAGAGGGGGAGATACAACTATGGATCTTAGTAGATTGGTGCTAAAAATGATAAAACTGTAGATATTGGCTCATTATTCTAGATCAACTTGAAGGATCAATGCACAGAACTCATTGATAGCCAAAACATTCCATGCTATCTGAATCATTATGAACTTCTTAATTTAGGAAGATGAGAGGGTGGGTATTCACCTGGTTTTCATCTCTTGTTCTATTCAGGAGGAATCTGCCTGTGTGGTATTCACTTGACATTTTTATTTGCTTCTTAAAAAATAAGATAAAGCTACTTTTGCTTCATTATTTATTGTGATAAAATATAAGTAATGAAAGGTAAGATAACTGTTTTTCATTGCCAATTGAATAGTTTAATGGTACTTACATCAATAACCAAACATTTTCAAGTCCCAAACTGAAACTTAGTATTCATTTTTTTTGTACTACCAATTAAATTCAGGACCTTGGCTTGCCAGGCAGGAGTGGTACCACTGAGCTACAACCTCAAACCCTAATACTCTGTGTTTTTCCTACTTCAAACCATTTTAAAATTCCCTTCTTCGATTAACTATAATACAAAATTAAAATCCTCAAACTACAAATGCAAAATGACAGGAGGCAGAACTTAAAAGACTATATATTTAAAACTTATAGAGTTTTTCTGTGGGGGTCTTCAATATAGAATATCATATTATCAGCAAATAATGACAGTTTAATTTCTCCCTTTCCTATCTTTATTGCTTTAATTTCTTTCTCATGTCTAATTCCTGTGGCTAATGTTTCCAGAAGTATATTGAAGAGGAGTGGTGATAGTGGGAATCCTTGTCTTGTTCCTGATTTTAACATGAAGGTTTTCACTTTTTGGCCATTTAGTATGATGTTGAGATGTAGGCCATGTATTCCAATTTTTGCAGGGTTTCTATCATGAATGGGTGTTGAATTTTGTCAAATGCTTTCTCTGAATCTATTGAGAGGATCATAAGGTTTTTGTTCTTGACTCTATTAATAGAGTGCATTATATTTGTTAATTTATGCATGTTGAACCATCCTTACATCTCTGGAATAAGTCCAACTTGGTCAGGGTGTATGACCTTGATGACTCTCTGTATTTTGTTTGCCAGTATTTTATTAAGGATTTTTGCATCTATATTCATTAAGGAGATCAGCTTGTAGTTCTCTTTTGAAATTGGGTCTTTGCCTGGTTTGGGAATCAAAGTAATATTTGATTCTTGGAATGTATTTGGAAGTTTTGCTTCCTTTTCAATTTCATTGAAAAGTTTAATGAGTAATAGCAGTAGTTCTTCACTAAATATCTTGTAAAATTCAGTGGTGAATGCACCAGGGTTTTTCCTTGTTGGTAAACCTTTAATTACATTTTTAATTTTACTGATTGTAATTGGGGTGTTTAGAATTATTTTATTTTCTTCATTTAACTTTGGTCATCAACTTTTAATTACATTTTTAATTCTACTGATTGTAATTGGGGTGTTTAGAATTATTTTATTTTCTTCATTTCCAGAAGTATCTAGAAATCTGTCCATTTCTTCTGTGCTTTCCATTTTATTAGAGTACAGATTCTCAAAGTAGGTGCTGACTATCCTCTGGATTTCTGTTAGATCTGTTGTGACTTCACCCTTTTCATTCCTAATTGCAGGGATCTGAGCCTTTTGTTTCCTGTGTTTGACAAGGTTAGCTAAGGGTTTATCAATTTTATTTATTCTTTCAAAAAACCAAGTCTTCAATTCATTGATTTTTTTGTATTGTTTTCTTAGTTTCCATTGCATTGATTTCTGCTCTAATCTTTATAATTTCCTCTCTTGTATGAGCTGTGGGATTTTCTCACTATTCTTTTTCTAGGTGTCTAAGATCATTAGGTTGTTTATTTGAGCTCACTCTGTTTTCCTAGTGTGGGCATTCAATGCTATGAATTTTCCACATAGAACTGCTTTCATTGTGTACCATAGATTTCTGCATGTTGTATTGGCATTATCATTTATTTGTAAAAACTGTCTAATTTCTTCTTTAATTTTCTCTGTGACCCATTGATTGTTCAGGAGAGTTTTGTTTAATTTCCATGTGTTTGTGAAGTTCCTACAGTTTCTTACACTACCGATCTCCAGCTTGATTGCACTGTGATCTGATAATATTCAGAGGATAACTTCGATTTCTTTGCATTTATTCAAACCTGTTCTATGAGCTAGTATGTGTTCTATCTTGGAGAAAGACCCATGTGTGGCAGAAAAGAATGCATGTCCTGATTTTGTGGGTTGGAACATTCTATAGGTGTCTATCAAGTCCATGTGTTCAAAAGCTTGGTTTAGTTCTAGTATTTTTGTTGTTGATTTTTTACCTAATTGATCTATCTATTTGTGATAGTGGGGTATTTAGGTCCCTCACTACAATTGTATTAGTGCTTACTTGGTTTTTCATGTTACTTAATATTTGTTTTATATAGTTGGGGCCTTAATATTTGGTGCATATATCTTTATGATTGTCATCTTTCCTCTTGAATTGTTCCCTTTACAAGGTTGTAGTGGCCTTCTTAGTCTGCTTAATCAGTTGTGGTTTGAAATTTACTTTGTCTGCAAATAAAATAGGTATCCCTGCTTTTTTTCTGGTCTCCTGTTGCATGAAGAACTGTTTTACATCTTTCACCCTCAGGCTATGGGCTTCTTTATGAATTAGGCGTGTTTTTTTTTGTATACAACATGTTGTTGGGTTTTGCTTTTTAATCCACTCTATCAGTCTATTTCTGCTGATTGATGAATTGAGGCCATTAACATCGATGGTTATAACTGAAAGGTACTGATTTTTTATTGTCATATTATTGTCACTTTGTTGACTCTTTTTACTTTTTCACCCTCCTCTTTTAGTTTCTTGCATTTCCTATTTGATTTGGTCTGTTGGGCCTCATGGTGTTGTGACCTTCATTGTCTTTTTCTAAGATATTGTTTAGAATTCCTTGTAGTGCTGGTTTGGTATTCATGAAATTTCTCAGGTGTTCTTTTTCCTGAAAATATCTTATTTCCCCATCCTTTTGGAAGGATACATTAGTCTAGTTTGGAGTTCATTTTATTTTAGTACTTGAAATACCTCACTCCAGGTTCTCCTTGAGCTGAGGGTTTGTGTTGAAAAGTCTACTGTGATTCTGATGGGCTTTCCTTTGCATGTGATTTGTTTCTTTTCTCTTACTGCTTGTAGTATTTTGTTCTTTGGTTGGGTTTCTTGGATCTTGATTATTATATGTCTAGGTGTAGATTATTTTTTTATTCTGATTAGTTGGTGTCCTATATGCCTCACTTATCTGAATGTAAAATTCTTCCCCTCTGTTTGGGAAGTTTTCTGTCTTTAATTCTGTGAACAGCTTTTTTAGGTCATTTGTATTTTCTTCTGCTACTTCATGGATTCCTATCAGTCTTATGTTATTCTTCTTTGCATCATCTAGGAGTGGTTGGATCAATTTCTCATGATCCCTTTGTGTCTTGCTTAAGTGTTTTCTCATTTTTGTTTTTGTTGTTAGGCTGTTCTTGGTTTAATTCCTGGGTTATAATTTAAATTTTCCTGATTTATTTGTGCTTTAGCTATTGAGTCTCTAATAACTCATAGACATTCTCATTTTCATAACATCAGAAAAGAAAACTCATTAAATTAATCACAACCCTTTAGCCCAATTGTTACAATCAGCAACACAATAGTATCATGCACAACTTACAAATTGACTATCTGTGGTAGTCATTAAGCTATTAAATTTAAACCATTTGAACTGAAAAAATTATGGAGAAGCCCAAAATATGTTTGCAGTGAATAAACTCTTCAATATCAGTTATTTACCATTTAGGATGGGGATTTAGACAGAGTTAGGATGAGAGGAGTAGATAGGTAAAAGAATTGGAGATGGTTTCTAATGAAGCCAGAGGACACAGGATAAGCACACAAACTTTAGAAAACTGTTGAAGACAAGAGGCAAACAGAGTGCAAGAATAAGGACAAGAATATAACAACTTAACAATAATAGGATCTCAGTTTCCTTTGAAATGATTGACCCTTGAGTGAAGCAAAAAGAGAGAAGGAAAGAAAATAAATGAGAAAAAAGATAAAAGTAGAAATGTGAATTAGGTCAGGAACAGGAACAGAAAGGGAGATGAAGAATAACATGTGGGAGCAAGAGACTGTTGGAATAAGAAGACAGAAAAAAGAAAGAATTTGCAGTGGAATGAAGAAAAGAAAGAAGAAAGAATTTGAAGGTCCTCTTTCTTTTCTTTCTTTCTTTTTCTTTTTGGTTTTTGGGGACAGGGCTCATTATGTAGTTGAGACTGACCTGGAACTCATTATGTAGCCCAGGCTGGTCTCAAACTCACAGCAATCCTCCTGCCTCAGCCTTCCAAGTGCTGGGATTATAGGCATGCACCACCATGCCCGACTTGAAGGGCCTCTTTCAAACTGTATCTCTGCTGTTATAATATACAATGTGCACAGCCACGTGCAGAACTAAGTCTTTTAATCTCTGCTAACCAGTGGTTGACCGCTGAGATTCAGGCTGAATTCAGGCTGCAAGGCCCGAATTGAGATCTCTCACCTCATGTACGGTTGAACTCAGCAAGGTTATACCACAAAGTTCTAGCCATGTGTGGTGTTGCATGCCTGTAATTGCAGCACTCAGAGTAGCTACCTATAGTAGGTGCCACTGTAGTTTGTATTTAGCATGGGGATTGCAGAGCAACCAGGACACTGGACTCTAATGTACTTCAGAAAAGACACAGGGAGCAGCTGTGTTTGTCCTCCTGGTAGGAGGTCTTTCTAGCTGCACGTGGAGATTTCCCCTTTTGAAATGTGCACAAGAAGACATTGTGACTTTCATTTGCTATTTTTCCTCAGCACTTAAGTAAGCACTGTTGGCAAAGAAGCCTTTCTTCTGGGCCTAGCACCCTGGGAATTAGTGCAATTATCCTTCCAGTCATAACTGACCTTCTGTCCTTCCTGAAGAGGAGGGAGACAGGCCAGAAAGAGGACAGAATGGCCAGCATTGATTCAGGGAATGAGACCACAAGGCCACCATTTTGAAATATTTGCACTTCTTTTCGAGAGCTTTTATATATGGTGTGTGCATTATAAAGCTGATTGAAACATTTAATAATGATTTATAAAATATTTAAAACTTCTCAGAATAATAGAAATATTTATATTTCTCACTGTGCTAAGATAATATATATATGTATGTATGTATATGTATGTGTATATGTATGTGTATATGTATGTGTGTGTGTGTATTTATATATATATACCTAAATGTACCACTTTGAAATGAAGTGTGGTTTGACTAAATCCAGTGCTATTTTCTTTCATTTTTTTCACTTTATTTATTTTTTCTTTATCTCTCATTGAGTATATTGGTACATTTTAGGTATACAGTATAGTTACATTCATCATTGGGGTCTAGTACCTTTACATGACTGGTCTTGGTTCTCATTTTTTACCCTTGTCCCTGACCTCCCTTCACCCCCTCCTATCCTTCCCATTTATAAACACTTTGTTTCCATTTTTTCATTTTCTCGATTTTTTTCTTTTCCTTTATTACATTTCCCCTACCCTTCCCAATTTCCCAAAACCTTTAGCCCTTTTCTTCCTATTTCGCATTGTTAATTATATCATTAGGACATTATGTGCTGTTATAGTTTTCCACATCAGAGAAACTGTTGGGTATTTACACATGTGAGACTTATTTATTTAATTTAGGAGTCTATCCTCAAAATGTATCCAGTTTCCTATGGATGATTAATTTATCATTCTTTATGGCTGAGTAATATTTCATTTTATAGAAAAAAAAACCCACATCTTCTTTATCCTGTCTCCAACTGATGGGCAAACAGTCTGTTTCCAAGTTTTAGTTGATACAAACTGTGCCACTATAAACATGGTGTGCATATATCACTGTGTCATGATTCTTTTAATTCTTTTGGAAAGATACCAAACAGAGGGATGGCTGGATGAAATGGAACCTCTAGTTCCAGCTTTTTGAGGTATCTAAATATTGATTTCCATAGTCGTTGCACCAGTTTGCACTCCCAGCAACAATGGAGAAGGGTTCCTTTGTTCCCACAACACTGCCAACATTTGTTATTGGTTGTTTTCTTGACAGCAGCCATTCTTTGTGGGGTGAGGTGGAATATCATTGCTGTTTTCATCTGCATCTCTCAAATTTCCAGTGATGTGGAACATTTTTTCATATATTTCCTTGCTTCTTTTGCTTCATTGTCTGAGAAATTTTTGTTCATTTCAGATGGCCATTTTTAAATTGGGTTTTTATATTTGGGGGGCTGATTGTTTTGAATTCTTTATATATTCTAGATAAGAGTCCTTTGTTAGAGGATCAACTGGTAAAATATTTTCCCACATTATCGGTTGTCTTTTATTTCCATTAATTGTTTCTTTTGCAGTGCAGAAGCTTTTTAATAAGATGAGATCACAGTTGTTTCTTTCTGCGAATTCCCGTGCTACTGAGGATCTGTTCATAAAGTCTTTTCTTATGCCAATGTCTTCAAGAGTTCTGCCTAACATATCTTCCAGCAATTTTAGTGAATCTTTTTGAATATTTAGCTCTTTAATCCACTTGGATTTTACTTTAGTGCATGGTGAAAGATAAGGGTCTAGTTTTAATCTTTGGCAGGTTGAAATCCAGTTTTTCAACACCATTTATTAAAGAAGGCATCATTCCTCCAGTGAAGATGGTCAGCTCCTTTGTCAAAGATGAGGCAGCCAAGTACATTTGGAGTTGTTTTTGTATCTTCCAATCTGTTCCACTGATCCTCAGGCCTTTGCCAGTTCAATGCCTTTTTTATTCAATGCTATTTTTGTATAACCATCATTTATCTGTCTACAGAAACTTTTACAACTTCCCAAATGAATTTTGCACTGATATTAAACCATAAATTTCACCATTCTCGGAATCAGACACAATTCTTCTATGAACATTATATAAAAGTAAATAAATCAAACTTTTGAAGTAATATAATCAGGCAGGGAATGTTTACATGGAGTTTTGTGTGGTCAGTTCAGCTACATTTCTACATTTCAAATGAACCACAAACATCCAGGTATTAGATTCGCCAACTATAAAGCCTCCTGAAGGCACTGCCAATGTCTCTGCTCCTCAAGCTGTAGATGAAGGGATTTAGCATAGGTGTGACCACAGTGCACATCAACGAAGCCACCATGCCATTCCTGGGGGAATATGAAACATCTGAACCGAGATAGACTCCAATGCTGGTTCCATAAAATAAGCAAACAACTAATACATGAGAACTACAAGTAGAAAAGGCTTTGTACCTCCCACCTGATGCATGGATTTTGAGAATGGAAGAAACAATTTTATAGTAAGAGAAAAAGATCCCTAACATGGGAATAAAGCCAAATATGGCACCAACAAAATATATGACCATGGTTTTGAACAAGGTATCAGAACATGAAAGACTAAAGACTTGAGAAGGATAACAGAATAAATTAGCAATTTCCACATCTTTGAAGCAGGTAAATTGCAAGGCAACCAAATTGTGCAGCTGGGAGTCCAAAAGGCTCACAAAGACAGAAAGCAAAAGTAATAAGACACAGAGGCGAGCATTCATAATGACTGAGTAGTGCAGGGGTTGGTAGATGGCCACAAACCGGTCATAGGCCATCACAGTCAGAAGCACATCCTCCATACTTGCAAAAAAGGCTAAAAGAGACATTTGTGTGAGGCAGCCATAATAGGAGATGACTGTGCTCTGAATTGAGATGTCTACAATCATCTTTGGGACTGTGGTTGAAATGAAACAGATGTCAATCAAGGCCAGGTTGGAGAGGAAGAAGTACATGGGGGTGTGGAGGTGGGAGTCAGAGTTGACAACGAGGATGATGAGCAGGTTCCCAAGCACTGTGACCAGGTACATGGACAGGAATTGCCCCAAGAGGATAGGCTGCAGGTCTGGATCCTCTGAGAAAGTCATAAGATGGAATTCTGAGACACATGTGAGATTATACGTTCTGATAGTGCTTGAACACCTTTTCAAAAATAAAATTCAGTAGGAAAAGGAAACGAATAAGTAGTGCAAAAGACTCAATATGTTAGGAATCAAGTATTCTTAGGCAAAGTATTCCCATTTGAAGTCCACAAACCTCAATGATGCCAATTGATGGTGATAAACCTGATCCTCATGAGCTCTTTCATTATCAGGTTATTTGTTTCCCATGTCCTTCTTTACACTACTAATTTACAGACATTGTAGTGGCAATGTTAGAACATTCGAGTTCACAACTCTATGACCACAGTACTATACAGCCAACTCTTTTCAAAAAAATACTATATTGCTCTATTGGAAGAAAATTAACAAGCATTTAATATACCTTATTTTGTTCTCCAAATGCTACAAATTCTCTTAATTATGTTGTCTATAACTAGTGTAATATATAAGACTGCATTATCTGAACAGTAAAGTTAATTGTTCATTACAAAAATATATAGTATTGAGCCAGTTATCTCGCAGAAATTTTGCATCCTCTGGGGGGTTTTCTTATTTCCATTTTGCAAAGATATAAATGCTCACATAGATTTTGTTATGTATAAATTACTTAATATGACTCTCCCATATTTGTCTAAAGTTTATATATCATCATATGAAGCAAATTCAATTACACACATGATTTAATGACATAATGAGGAATATTTCCTTATTGAATACTGTACCTGTTAATGATTAGAAATAATAAGTGATAAGAATGACTGGCATTTTTCATTTTAAATTTTATATAGGTTTATTTTAATTAGTCCATACAATGTCACTATAAGATAGCTCTTTGCTCCTTTTTTGGATGGTTTTGTAAAGTAGCATCATTTCTCTTATAATTATAATTACTCTATCTCCAGTGGAAAACCTGAGAAACAAGGAAAGTCCCAAAGCCATGGATGATTTCAAAGTTTTTAAATTCTTATCTACAAATTTTCCACAGCAATATGCTCTAGTACATGATTAGAATTTCTCCTATTTTAGGTACTAAAAATTGCATACTTTATTTGATCAGGCAACATTATAATTCAATTGAGAAAAATGAAAAATGGAAGTATATAAAATAATGTTGACACACCTGAAAATTTATGTAAAAAAGAATTACATCAAATGCTGTAAACACAGCTGTAAATAATGTAATTCCCCATCATATTTAAAATGAGTACAACAATCACCTGACTTTTATGGTTGCTGTATGAAAGTGTTTAAAAATTAACTTACATCACTCATGATTAACACCTACTTGTAGATAGATAATAGATATTTTAAATTATTAAGACTCCCTAGACTCATAAAAATAATTTTAAGCACATTAACAATATGTTGAGCTTTTAAATACTTCCTTATATCTGAGTCAACAACTGTTACCTTAGAATATTTGTTTGATTTCATAAAATGCTCCCTTCATATGAGCTCTCCATGTATTATTAGCCTATAAATATTTACTGAGGCTTACATCACAACTGATATTTTTAGAGACCTGGACTGTTACCTATGAAATGTGAACTGTTCCTATCTGTCTACAATTCCACTCTCTTACTCTCCTGTCCTCAAACGAATGTGTTATGAATTTCATGCAGCAATCTTCCTGTTACAATTTTGAGGTAAGAACTGAGTTATGAATTCAGAATTTTCTTAAAAGGTTATCTAAAATTTCCTGAAACATATGTGAGTTTTATACAACGCAAACCCATTTTCCCTGGGAGTGGGCTAAATACACAAGCGACTCTAATTTTCCTTTAACTAATGCAAAACTTTAAGAGGAGAACCTTCATTTAACATCTAAGTTCATTATTATTATTATTATTATTATTATTATTAGTAGTAGTAGTAGTAGTGTTAGTATTCAAAATTCTTGTGCCTCTCTGTCACACAACTGCAAACCGATGTAAAACATATTGGTGTGAGATCATTCTCTGGTTTCTTATAAATACTGTATGTAAAATTTTACACATTCCTCCTACCAGAAGTCAGTCATGATTTTGTATACACTTTTATTCTTTGAGAAATCCCTTCAAAACACCCAGTCTGCACAGTCATGATCTCATTATGATAAGACTCAAAGAAATTTCAGCACCTTATTGGAAAAAAAATTACATTTTGCTCCAGTGGAGGAGGCTGTTTCTTGGGAAGCAAGCTTGGAGATGAACATTAGTGATGTGTCACTAACCTGCAACTACATGTGTGTGAGAATCTCTGCTCTTCTCTGTTTTCATACTGCTTGTTGAAAATAAGGAGAAGAACCTTCATCTCCATATGTATGGCCACTAGAGGAATTTTGGAACTTAGTATGAAGTCACTGTGAGTTTTTTTTCAATTGAGTTTATTGGTACATTTTAGGTATACAGTACAGTTACATTCATTATTTGGATCTTGTACCTCGACACGACAAGTCTTGGTTTTCATTATTTCCCTTTGTCCCTGCCCTCCCTTCACCCCCTCCTATCCTCCCTATTTACTAACACTTTATTTCCATCTTTTCATTTTCTCACATTTTTTCTTTTCCCTTATTACCCTTCCCCTACGCATCTCACCTCCCCTACACCTTTAGCCCTTTTCTTCCCATTTCACAATGTCAGTTATCTCATTAGGATCTCAAGTACTATTACAGTTTACTCACACCAGAGAAACTATTCAGTATTTACAAATGTGGGACTTACTTATTTCACTCAGGAGTATATCCTCAATATGTACCCATTTTCCTATGAATGAATCTAATTTCTCATTCTTTATGGCTGAGTAATATTCCATTTTATAGAAAAACCACATCTTCTTTATCCAGTTTCCAGTTGATGGGCAAATGGGCTGTTTCCAAGTTTTAGCTATTACAAACTGTGTTGCTATAAACATGGGTGTGCATACATCACTGTGATATGATTCTTTTAATTCTTTTGGAAAGATACCCAGCAGAGGGGTGGCTGGGTCAAATGGAACCTCTACTCCCAGCTGTTTGAGGTATCTCCATACTGATTGTGAGATTTTGTTTATAAAATAAAGAACTCTGTTATGCAAGTAGGAAGACTACTGAGAACACAGTAAACAGTATTCCAGTGGCAGTGGAGCCTGAAATGATGTGAAGCTCTAGATTTCACATCAGCCAGAATCATACATTCACCTACCCCATGCTATTTTTATTTTTAACTCATGAATATATTTGTCATGTTTTTTAGTACAATCAAATGGATTATAGGGCCCATGTGTCTATGATGCAGATATAAACCAAATGCATTTAATCTTGTCTCTGTATCTATGGGATATCCCAGAAAGGAATGGACATTCAGATTGCAACTGACCACATATGTTTATGTCATGCTCAGTGAGAATTTTGTTGTGATTCAAGGAGGAGTCGACTCAGTGCTTAGCAGAGGTTATTATTTTGATGTCTCCTTTATGTCAAATAAGGTGTGGGCTCTAGGGAGTAAAGGACAGCAAATCATTCCTTTCCACAACACATGTATATTTATAACACTAATCAAATAACCAAGTCCAGAAATCAGAAAAGTGTAATTTCAGGTCACAGGACATAATGGGTATAATGATCATCTTATCATTTATACTGATGAAACTGAAATTTATTTTGCTGTCATGTTACACATGTTATCCCATGTGGAGCAATTTAGTGATGTTGTTGCAATTAGAAATTAACATTAAATAAAATTCTGCCTCAGAGAAATTAAAAACCCACCATGCATTGAGAACAATATGTGAAGACAAAAGATTAAATATTAAATTGACAGATGTTGTCCCTACTCGAAATTTTCATTTTTTTCCCCTAAATCACAGAAAGCTTTGAGCAGAGGCTCAGAGATCTTAACCACAATTGCGTTTTGTAGTCAATTTTTTTCTCTGTCATATTTTAAGTGGATATGAAATCCATTCTCTTCAGTGAAATAAATAAGACACACACATGTGTATGAATACTGAATAGTTTTTCTGGTGTGGAAAACTAAAAGTGTAAATGAGATATAAATTGTATAATGAATATGTGAAATAGAAAGAAAGGGGCTAAAGGTTTAGGGGAAGTGTGAAGGGTATGAGAAAGGAAATAAGGGAAAAGAAAAAAGTGAGAAAAGGAAAAATGGAAGCAAAGTCTTTGTAAATAGTGTGGGCGGGGGGTTCAGGGAGAGCAGGGGTATGGAGAAAAAATGAGAACCAAGATATGTCATGTAAAGGTACAAGATCCCAATGATGAATGTGAATGTACCGTATACTTAAAAAATACCAATAAACTAAATGAAAAAAAATAGACTTGACATAGCCCCACTTAAGACTGGGTGAAATAATTACATGTGTTGAGAATGATGTGAGAAAGATGTGAGAAGCTACAAGAATATCTTGTACTGGAGCAAATGAGAAATCTGTGCTGAATTATTAAGTATGCACACTTGGTGATCTTTATTAATGATCCTTATCTGATTCTTCTATGTTGGATACAACTGGTGCCTCCTCCTGCTCTGCTCTGGGAATCTAGCAAGAACCCCAAAAGAAGGTGAAGAAGCGGTGTCTTCCTGGAGTGACAGGGAAGGACATGGCTGCCTGTGTCATTAAGGAAACCTGCTAAGATTAATCCTCCCTTGCTGCCCCATGTCTGTAATCTGACAGCCCTATTCAAATGTGGATTAACAGTTTCTAGCTTATAACCCATTGCAGATTTCATTAAAATAATAGGCTCTTCTACTTACTATAAGGAATAACAATGTAGCTACTTATCTTTGTAGGAAGACAAAAATCTATGAAATGAAACAGGCAGCATAAAACTCATTGCTCAGTGTCTGAAATGCAGGAAGTCCTCAGAAGCAGTTCCTGATGCTGTACTCACTGTCTACCTCCACTTCATCCTTACCATCATTTTTACCACCCTTTTTCAGTGCCTAGAAGACACTGCAGAAGAACAAATTTTCTTTTCTTTTTTTTTTCTTTTTTTGTTTTTCCTGGGTTCGAACTTGGGACCTTGCTCTTGCAAGGTACGCAATGGCACCACTGACCTAAATCCCTGGCCCAAGAACCTGTTTTCTGCTTCTATGATTAAGACACCAGTGGGAAATAAAAACAAGATGGATAGAAGGAAATTTTGCAATAATAATTCTATTTTCCCACTAAAAAGGAAAACATATAATTCCCATTTACATGACAAATATTTTCATAATCGTGATTTTCCATTTTCCTACCTAAACTGTCATGTTAATCATTATGGTAGGGATACCATACTTAATGCATGCTTTCTTTATCCCCGAAGTCCCTTTGCACTTAATTTATGATTCTGTTTCTCTGCTGGGTCACAATCAAGGAGGGCAGATCACTTGTCTGCTTCTTACATCTGCTCTCTGTTGAAACCTCAGAATCTGTCCTCACGATTAAAATGAATGAAAAGTCAGATACGAGCTTGCTGACACAGACAACCATGGAGCCTGGTACACAGGTGTGAAGGTAACCAGACTGGCATCAAGAAACTGAAGGGTTCATGCTACCCCAGTCACTAAGGCCTTCCTAACACTAATGGGAGAAAGAGACAAAAGGAATATAATTCTCCCAAGAAGCTTCTGGATCTCTCTGTATTCTGGTTAAACCACTGTGTCCTAATCTCTTCTATCATTTGTGTATATTTTCTACTTTTCTTTCACTACTAAAAATATTTTAATCACATACACACAAAAATAACAATTTCAACCATATTACTACACATTTCAGTGGCCCTAATTGCATCTCCTCAGAAAAATTAAACCTCTCGAAGCTGGATGTGGTGGCGCATGCCTGTAATACCAGCACTCACGAGGCTGAGGCAGGAGGATCACTGTGAGTTCGAGACCAGGCTTGACTACATAGTGAGTTTCAGGTCAGTCTCAACTACATAGTGAGACCCTGTCTCAACCCCCCCCAAATAAACCTATCACACTAAAAGATCTAATAGAAAATGGGTAATACTAATGAATAAACACTTCTCAAAAAAGTTCTTGTGTTCAATATGTACAAGAAAAAGTGTCTCTCATTATTAATCTTTAGAAAAACAACAATCAAAATTTCAATTAAATTCCATTTTACACCAGTAATGATGGATAACATCAAGAAATCAAAACAATAATTAGTGCTATGCATGCAAGGAATCATGGAAATTTTTTATATTGTTTGTGGAAATGTAAACTAGTGAAACTGCTATGGACATCAGTATGAAGAAGTTTCACAAGCTCAAAATAGAAATTTCATTTGATCCAGCTATGTATGTCTGGGTATCCTCACAAGAGCTAAAGACAGCATATTATAGTGATACATGTTTACAGCAACATGATTCATAAGAGAAATTTTAGAAGCTGACTATATGTTCATTAACAATTGACTGGGTCAGAAATGTGATATATATATATATAT
>NW_022900949.1:14662946-14709094 GCF_012274545.1 Fukomys damarensis | reverse complement strand
TACACACATACATAATGCAGTACTACTATGACATAGTGAAAGATAAGGAATATCACTCATTGTAGGTATATGGCTGCAGCTCAAAAATATCTTGCAAAGTTAAATAAATCAGATGCAGAAAGTACAATATTGTATGGTCTTTCTTACATGAGAAACCCAAAGTATAAATCATATGCAGAGAAAAATGAAAGATAGATTATAGGAAAAGGCTAGGTAGATCTTTTATGAAAGGAATGGAGACCTTATCATCGCTGCCCAGATACATGCATAAAATTATGCAAATATTAAGTGTCTTGACACACACACAAAAAGGAGTCACTTTATATAACAGAACACACTGAATTATATGAAGACAAACCTGGTCATTACTACTAATAATAATGATTTAAAAATTTTATTTGGTTCTTATTTTATATATTTATCACATGTTATTCACAGAGATAGCATCCATTATATGTATATCACTACCTTAATGCAGTTGTATCAGTGAGAAATTAACTCAAGGGACAATGCTGAGTCTCAAAAATACAACCGTCCATCACTGGTACAATAATAATTGTAACAGATAGGGTTGAAAATCAAACAGACAATCTCTAGACCTGATGCTCAATATTATTATTTTCCAGTCTGCAGAAAGAGTTATGTAGAGGTCCAGGGGTCTTAACTACAAGGACACTTAAGAGACTTTTTTCAAGTCTTCAGTTTTCTTTCTGCTTTGCTCTGAGCAAAGGAATTGTCACAAGAAAGAGTAGAGTGAGGAAGAGGGGTCTTTTCTTTGAATGACATAAATTAAAGGGCTTGGGTCATCATGGGGACAATCTGCCAAGATTTCCCTGAAAAAATGGCCAATATCTATCATCAGGCAGTCCGATTCAAATCACATTTAGTTATTTCTGCCTAATATCCTAGTAAAAACTGCACAGTATATTACTCTTTCATTTTTGTAAAATAATAATTCAGGCACTTACAGCTAGAGAAAGAATATGGACGTGAAATGAAACCAGAAGCTTAAAAGTAAAAGATCAGCATGTGAAATTCAGGAAACTAATGATTATATTTTATGGTACTATGGTTACTGCCCCAGTCCTCTCATCCTGACCATCATCTTCAGAAGCCCTGTGAAGTGCCCAGAAAACAGTGTGAAGAAACCTGTATTCTGCATCATGGTCCAGATTCCTATTGAAAGTAGACCAGTGTAGTCAGGAAGCTAAGCCAAGTAAGATTTCTGTGCACATGAACACAACCAAGAACCTAAAAATAAATTTTGATAACTGAAAATTTCCCCAATGGTGTCTTCTTATCTGGCAAACAAAACTGTAGTGTTTGTCCTTGTGATGAGGTACTGGCATTTTTCATAATCTTTCCCCCTCCATTGTCTCCATCTAACTGCAGGGCTGGAGGAGCAGCCACATCACTGACTGTTACATGACCTTGGAGGATCAAAGCACAGAGCTCACAGTTCACCAAATAAGTGGCATGCTCCAGACCTCTAAGCACTCCCTAGTATTAGTGTAGAAGAAGAAGAGGAAGAGATAGATATCCCCTAATGTTATGGACCTTTCTTCTCTTCAGCAAGGATATCATTTGTAATATTCAATATTTATTGTTTGTGTTAACACATATCAATTGTAGCTATTAACAGGATTCAGGGTGATTTTTTAACTACATGCATAAAGTCTGTATTTCTCATATACATGAACTATTATTCTAATCCAAGTCCCCTTCCCAGAGCCTCTATGAACCTAATTTCAGATGGTCTTTTTGTGTTTGTTTGTTTTGGTACTGGGTATTGAAGTCAGGCCCTTGTGCTTGCAAGGAAAGCAGTGAAACCACTGAGCTAAATCCCCAGCCCCTATACACCTACTTTAAGAATCAGCTTCTTCACATGAGGCAAAACACACAATACTATTTTTTTCTGTTTAGATTATTTTGAAAGAGTTATCTATATTTTATTTCCATTGTTTATTGTGATAAAATGTTCAGTAAAATATCATATTCATTATTTTCAGTTAAGTGGCATAAATGATATTTTACTTTGTTGTGGATCTATCAATGTGATGCATTCCGAATAGATTTTTCACCCTCTGATATTCAATGAGCAATTTTGAAATATTTTCATGCATGCCTACCTCAATGTGAGCTGTCTTTATTCTAATAAGAAACAATGCAGAATTAAAATTTTAATATTACCAAAAAACTTGAACAATGAGGCATCATTTTTACATCTAGAAGTTTACTATTGCTCATTCTTTCAACCTACAATGGAAATGGTTGCCATAGGACATGGAATTAAACTATTCTGCTTTGGAGGCTCCTCAGGCCACTTTTCATGTCCCTGTTCCACAGGCTATAGATGAAGGGATTCAGCATGGAGGCAGCATGATTGTCATATTACCCTGGAGGGAAGGGAAAAGAGAGACTAATATCGAACTATTATGTGTCTACTCTTTCTTTTAATCTTGACTGTGGTCCACAGGTCTCATGTAGGGGTGGCACTGGAGCCACCAAATGCTCTGTCCACCTGTGCTCTCTCAGCAACACAGGAGACAGGAACACAGTGAGCAAGGTTGTCTCCCTGGACTGGCAGGGGTAGAGAAAGTTGTGATAGCAAACAGCATGAATCTGGGCCAGACATTTAGCTTAGTGCTGCCTGGTAGGTGCAAGGTCCTGAGTTCAATTCCCAGTACCAAAAATATAAAAAGAAAATCCTGAATCTGCAATCAGTGCACCTAATTGAAATCTGGTTCAGCCATGTCTAACTAAAATTGCAGTACAAGTTATAAAAAATACTACTCCATTCTCTTAGGTGAAGGGATAATAATGTGGGAAATGTGTAACACGTGAAAATCAATATAAATACAATGAAATGTCATACACAATACATGCGACTATTTGATGGGCTACTAAGAAGCTCTCTGTAATGATTCCATTGTAGGTAATTTGTTCCTTATGGTCTTTACCATCCATTGCCTCTGGGAACCTTTCAGAGGCTTACAGAACAGGTTGAGGGTTCCATTTTCTCCTGAAACAGGTGTCCTGCCTAAGGGAAGTAGAACTGATGGGGAATGAAAGAAAAGCTTGGAAGTGATTTTAAGGATCCCTACACTAACACAGGTTCATAGAAAGTAGGTTCAGAGTGCACATGGCTCAAATTGCCCTCCATCATGGCTACCAAACTCCAGAAGATTAGGAAATGGTGCCTCTGCTAGATCCTTCTCCGTCCATGGTCTCCCTCAGCACTCATTGCGTATGGTGCATCTCTGCCTAGTTCTGACTCAGGGATGAGCATCAACAGCACATCTCGCAGTCTCTAGTTAAATCTGGGTCTCTGTCCTCAACTTTGACATGACTACAGAATCAGATAGGAGTTGCCTGGTGAAGAAACTACAAACACACTGTAACCAACAGCACCTATCTTACAGTACTTACTACTCATTTTGCTTAGCTAAATTTTGAAACCCATATTATGAATGCATAAAAAATTCCTCATATTACACTGCTGTGGTGTGGAACTCTTTTGGGACATTTTTCATGTCTTTGTTTCTCAAGATGCTGTGAAGGAAACCACACTGCACACCACTGAAGCCACCGTACCATGTTGGAGGGAATATGGTACACCTGAAGCAATATACACTCCAGGCCTGTGCCATAAAATAAGCTAGCAGTTGACTGGTGAGGCCCATAGTAGGACTAGGTCCTATAATTCTTTCCTGATGCTATATTTTTCCAATTGGAAGAAAGGCTTTTACAGTAAGATTAAAAAAAAAAAATCCCTGAGATAGGAAGAAATCCCAAAATGGTAAAAGGTAAAATACATGATGACATATTTGATGATAGTTTAATAACAGGCAACATGAAGCAATTAAGAAGAGTTACAGAAGAAATTGGCAATTTCTATCATGTGAAATATCAGTTGTGAGACACTCAAGTTGTTCAGCATTAATTTCAAAAGAATCAAAATACACAACCAGCTAAGCCACAAAGGGAGGATTCATGGTGACCTGATATTGGAAAAATTAAAGATGGACACAAATCAGAGACCATTGTAGTCAGTAGTGTCACCCATACATGTAAAAATGACACCAAGTGGCATCTCTGCAACATGAAGTGTCATCTGTACAGTGGAAACATTGATAATGAATGACTGAGAAGTGGTTAAGGTGAACATGTATAAATACACAGGGACAAGGGGAAAAATGAGAACCAGGAGCTGTCATGTAGAGGTACAAGATCCCAACAATGAATGTAACTAACTGTACTGTATACCTAAAATTTACCAATAAACTCAATTAAATATTTAAAAATATGTACAAGCGCATACAACAAAGCTATAAGACCTTTGGAAATAGAATAAATGAAGAAACAGATTTCATAGGAAGAAAAAGAGACAGCATATTGAAATTAACAGTGCTTTCCTAAGGGACAACAATGTCTGTTTTGTTCTGAGATCAGTGTTCCTTGAATGACAAGCAAGTACTCTGTAGAGGAGTCTGCCCAGGACCCCTTCACATCTTGGTTTCTCAGGCTATAGATGAAGGGGTTCAGCATGGGGTCAACACAGCATATATTACAAAGGTGCTCATGCTTGCCTGAGAAGAATGAGTCACAGCAAGCTGAGGTACACCCCAAATGCTGTTCCACAAAAAGGAGACCACACAGAGGTGAGACAAACAGGTGGATAATGCTTTATACCAGCTTTCAGAGGAGTACATATTCAGTAAGAAGATGATCTGAAAGTAGAAAAGGAAACACACAGCAGGGCTGTTGCTATAAGCAAGACGATGTTACTGATAAGAGTATCAGACTTGGCCACCTTGAGACCCTGAGCTAATTCACTGAAAAATGTGGGATTTTAGTGTTCAGTGTGGATGCCCAGTGGCTTCTTCAGCAGAGTATGTTTCCATAAGATCAGGAAAATGAGAAGCCAAGACATCAGGACCAGGAGTCTACAGTGTGAGTGTTCATGATGACCATGTAAGTTAGGGGATGACAAAGCCATGAAGTGGTCGTAGGGCATCACAGTGAGTAGGAAATCATCCATTCCAACAAAAAGCATCAAAAATATACGCTAGAGCAAGGAACATTCTAGGGACTTTGGTGGAGGTAAAACAGATGTCCATAAAGAAGGTGCTAGAGAGGAAAAAATAAGTGGGGATTTGGAAGTGGGAGGAAGAGGTGAAAGTGAGGATGATGAGAAAGTGAGGATGATGAGAAGGTTCCCTAGCATGGTGACCAGGTACTTGGACAGGAACAGTCCAAAGAGGACAGGTTGCAGCTCAGGATCCTCTGAGAGACACAGCAGACTAAATTGTGATTATCCCTTGTGGTTTCATGCTTTCATGTCAATTTTGCTGCTGGGAAACAAGCAAGAATTCAAAATATCTAACTAAAGCTCCAGTAGCTATCACTTTGCATTTTCACCCCTGAGTTGATGTGCCTCCTTCTTCTAGATTCCCACTCTGTAAAGTGGTTCCCATAGGCATTGGGAGCTCACATTTCTCCTTTAAATATTCATAGTTATTCTGACTTTAATTTGGCAGAAATATGTCTTGATTTATACACAATCCTTCAATTTCACTTTATGAATTTATGGACATCAGCTTGTTTCTTCTTTGTTATTAAGCTTCCAGGGCATCACATGTAGTTTCCTGATTGTTCCTATATTGTAAAAGTCTGATATTCATATACCAAGGTTGAAAAATAGATATTTATAAATATTTTTTAATGTATGATTTGCCAAGTTCTACAGACATGTCTGCACTTTCCTACAATTGTGATAATTATTTTTATTATTATTTTATTTCCGAGGATAAAAAAATTTATGGTAGGAGAATCCATAAGTGATAGCTGTTATTATTATTATTATTTTTGTCATTATTATTTTGGATATGTGCATTTTCCAAGGCACATAATAAAACTGAGTTTAGATATTGGATTATTCAGTCAGATTTGATGGGTTAGTTTTAGTCCTGCAAGTTATCATCTATATGAATCTGAGAAAGTTATTTGAACTCACTACCTACAAATGCTTTAATTCTCCACCATGATTATAAATGTTCATGCATGGTAAGACTGAATAAAAAAGCTAAAGAGAATGATCATACAACTTTTGTTTTGTGTTCCCTATGCTATACAATGTTTATTTTACAAGTGTGAGCTTATTGATGGAACAACAATCTGTCTTGAATGAATGTCCTTCAGCAGAGTCTTCCCCAAGTAGTGCAGCCATTGTGCACTGAGTCACTACCTTCACACATAGAAGTTTGTTAACCCTTCCAACCACTATGTAGTATTTCTAATTATGTTGATCTCTATGAATCCTTCTGTCAAAAAAGACTTCCAGGTGAGTTCTCCTAAGTTAGGAAAAGGAATATGAACTACAATGACCAAAGGAGGAAACAAATCCATACCAATATTAAAATTAAACATGAAAGGCCAGAGATTTAGATCAGTGGTTCTGCCACCTGCCTTGCAAGTGTAAAAACCCGAGTTCGATCCCTGGTACCCCCCAAATAAATAAATAAATAAACAAATAAATAAATAAACAAACTAAAATTACACGTGAGCCATATTTTAAGTATTCAGCAGGTGTCCATGCTCCTGAATTGGTGAATATCACATTAAGATCAACAAAGCTTACTGAAAAAACACATGTCTAATGCATTTGATGAAAATACTCAAGACTTCTGTTAATCCAAACACCTTAAAATATTAATGTCAAATGTAAGTTTTGGGAAAAAAATGGTTACAATTTCCATGACAGACATAAAAGTCAGTATTATTAATGCCTATAGATTGGAAAATACTTAGATACAGAAAAACAATCCTTAAAAACAATTTATCATGGAAAAGTGGATAGGACAGTCATTTCAAATACAGGAATGTGGGGTGAGGGATTTAGCTCAGTCATTCTGCTGCCTGCCTCACAAGTACAAGGTCCCAAGGTCGATCCCTGGCACCCCCAAAATACCCCAAAGAATAAAAATAGTAATTTAGGGGCCTGAAAGAAAGGTGAGCCAGTATTAATAAGGAAACAAACAAGAAATATTGTAGGATGAGAGACCAGAAGTGCAGCTGCCCTACCAAAGGAGAGCTTGGCTTAGATGGAGATTTGAGAGACCCGTGTGACAGAGAGCAGGAGGTAAGGGTCACAAGGGTCAGAGTGTGTGAGGTCCAGAGTAGATGTTCCCATTCCCCTTAATGTCTTTTTCACATTGACAAACTCATGTGTGTGGGCCTGAGATTGTTGCAGTTTTATTTCATCATTTGTCTTGCCAGATACTTGTGTGGTACCTGACAATTTGTATATGTTGAACAAATATACATATTGGATGCGTAACAATTATTGAAAGAAATACATCCATATATCACAACAAACAGTCTTCAAGCTGACAGTATATGTAAAAATAGTCACAAACTTGAATAATAAATTTAAATGAAACTAATTTAAAGCTCTTTTAAAAAAACCACACCTGAACAAGAAAAGCCAAATCTAAGAATAAAAATCTGCTTAAAATAGAGGTGTTGATTAACATAAGTCATCACTAAAGTAGGTCAGTGGATAAAAGTACTGATCATGATAAGCAGTATGCATGTGAGGATGTTTAGCATCAATCACTGTGTTAGCAGTGAGGGCTGAATCTGTCAGAAAAGGAGGAAAACAAGCACAGTGCTCTACACCAAAGGAGAATGGCTATTTTCATACAAATCCATAAAGAAATTTACATTCAGACATTAGCGTACTTGAGTTCAAATTTTGAATGTATCATGACAGTCTTCCAAATACATTCAGAATTTTCTTGATTATTTCAAGGGATTATTAATATGAAACGACAAAATAGGACTGAGCTCTATCACTCAGGAGTAATTACATCATTGATAGGTACCAAGATGAAACAATAGCTCTAGGTGAATATCAAGGAATATCAGCTCTACAATTATGCCAACAACAGCAGTTACTGCCTAGAACAAAAAAACCCACTTAGGTAGAGTGAAGGAGACAGTACCAAGTGTGCAGTGGACTGAAATATGGATTATGCCAAAAGTAAGCTGTAGGCAGCCCCCAAATGCCTTGTTTAGAGAAAGGAGTCCTGCCAAAGCCTTCATGATGAGATCAGAGTAACTCCTACATAAATTTCACTTCAAGAATTAAAACCTTCTTAGCTAGAAGGGTAATGTTCTAATGACAACTGCATATTTTGCCTGTTTTGTTCCTTGTTTGAGAAAGTTTTTCTTCTCTTTTACCAGCCTTGCCTCCCTCAGTTTCCATTCTCAGCACACATAGTTGCACCCTTGTATATACTTTGCCTTATCTCAGCAGATGACCTCTAAAAAACACTGGCTTGGATGGACCAGCACCTTTGCTAACTGAGCAACATTTAACCTTCCTGGCTCTCTGCTTACTTGGTCTCTTTGTTCCGTCTTTTATTTTCTTTTCAACACCCAACATCATACACTGGCAAGGGGATTGGAGCCTACTGCTGGGTTTACAGTAATGTTTTAGAGGTTTCTAGTACTTGTGCACAGCAGGTTGTAGTGATTAGATAAAAAAATAAATAATCTGATGCAGTGATTCTGGCAAGAAACTAGACCTTCTGGAGAAAAGGAAGCTTTGGAGACTCCTGACAATAACTCTTACTGCGGAGTACTCCCAATTACAAAAGTGCAAGAAGGAAACAAAATAAAGATTACAAACAATGATCTGAGAGAGAGAGAGAGAGAGAAAGCTAAATCCTTCTGTGTACATAGACTCAGTTTCACAGACTAAGTACACATGCAGCTTTCCCAGTATCATAATTCTGGTGGCCCAACCCAAACTCATGTTCTGTACTCAGTTCCTTTCATTCTAGCAGCTGTGTGAACCATGCTGACTCCCTTTCAAGGGTATCACACAACTTTCTCTTCTCCACAATTGATCCCTACAAAGCCCACTTGGAATTTTATGAAATCTGGATCTGAGTAGTACAGGTGAGGGGCAACAGGGATATTAGGCTAAGTCTTCTAGAATCTCAAGCTTTGATTTCTCAGAAGGCCTAATTAAATAAATGTTTTCTTGTTTCCTTGTCATTCCAGTCTCTGAACAATTTTTCTCCCTAGGGATAAAGAGCCTGCAGAGGAACATTTTCAGTCAATTTCCTGTCCTCTTTTTCTTTGTTTGAAATCAAAGGTATATCTGGCCCCTAGGCAAGATTAAGTTGTACAAGGAATCAATCCATGGACCTATCTCTCTCCGCCTCTCTCTTGATTACTCATTGGAGAATTAATGGATCATTTGGTGTCCACATGTTATGAAAAATCCTTTCTATCTTTTTGTTCTAATTTCTTTATTTTCAAACATATTTATTTTGTAAATTGACACATTAAATTGTATGTACTCACTGTGAAAAACATTGTAAGTATAACACATTGTGAAATGGAGAAATCGAGAAAAGTTACATATACATCACCTTATTTAGTTATCATCTTTGTATTGAAATATTAAATATCCCTTCAGAATTTCCATATGAGTGAGACCATACAATAGTCATATTTTTGTGCCCTTAATATCATTTGTCTATAATAAGATTGCCTTCCCTCTGCCTGAATACTGCTCCATTGTGTATATATTCAGTGTTTCCAGTGTCCATTGACTATCCACAGATGGTGTTTTAGATTGATTTCTAGTCTTAGCAATGGTGAAAGTCACTGCAATAAATATGGGAGTGCAGATATGTTTCCAAAATTATATATATGTATATATATATATTTATATTACATGTTCCTTTGAAATACACTCGGTAATGGGATCACTATGCCATATGGCTGTTCTGCTTTTTACCTCTTGAGAAATTTCTGGTTTTTTTCTATATTAGTTGTACTAAGTTATGCTCATGCCTCAAGCAGGCATGGATTTCTTTTCTCCATGTTCTCATTAACCTTTGTCTTCTATCTTTGGTATCAGCCATTTTAATAGGTGTGAGGTGCTATCTCATATAGGTTTTGACTTGCATTTTCCTGTGGGATAGCCATACTGGGTATTTTTTTAACCTATTATCATTATTTTAGGCAATGTCTAATTGATCATTTTTCTAATTTTAAATTGTGTTACTTGTTTTCTAATTGCATATTGAGTTCCTTATATGTTTTGGAAATTAACCCTCTATCATATTTATAGTTTTTAAACACCTCATAATTTTTATGTTGTCTCCTCAATCTGTAGACTTATTTTTGATGTGTTGAAGCAGTGTGTGTGTGTGTGTGTGTGTGTGTGATTCAGTTGTTCTATTTTCACTCTGTTGCCACTTACTGTATTGTACAACTAAACTGTGGCACAAGCCCCCTGTCTTTGGAAGGTGATTGGACCTTAACAACATTATAGTAGCTGACTTGGTGTTAGGAAGTGGATCTGGTTGGAATGCTCACTAGACACATGACCTAGACAGATGTATTTGCGTTTCTATTTGCTGCTTCCAAACCAAAACAGGCTGAGCAGCTCTCTATACTGGGCCTTTCTTCTATGCATTTTCTTCCTTGGAGCCAGAGAAACATGGACAAAAAATGTGAGTCAAGTAAATCTCTCCTTCCATTTGCAGGTGTTGGCTAGTTAGTCTCTGTCATGCGAAAATTGACTGGGACTTCCCTTTTCTGAGGTCATAGCCAAAAGGTCCTTATAAAGAGCAAATCCATGCAGCCTTTATCCTGTTTTCTAATAACGTTATGCTTTCAGTTCTTGTATTCAAGTCTTTAGTCCATTTGATATCAATCTTGTATATGATGTGAAATAATGAATATGTAGCTTTGCAACAATGTTTTTTAAAGAAATTCACCTTTTCACTGTATATTTTTGGCACCATTTTCAAAAATCATGCCTTTATGAGCATGACATAAATATATGCATATATATGAATAAATCCTGGATCACTGATATATACTGTTCTAATGGTCTGAGTGTCTTGTTTACTATAGCTTTATAATATATTTTCAAATGGGGCAGTGATGCCTGCAGCCTTGTTCTTTCTGTCCAAGATTGATTAGGGTATGGTGGATCTTTCAGGAATCCTGGGTTTTCTCCCATTTAACTGAAGATTGTATTTGAATTTTGATAGATACATGAATTTGAGTACACTGCAACCATGCACAAATTAAATGAAATAATAATATTAATTCATCCCATCTATGAATGTGTCATTTTTTTCTTTTATCTGTGTCTTCTAAATTTTTTGCATCATTGCTTCACAGCTTTCACTGTAGACAACAGTGAACTCCTTAGATAAATTCATTCAAAGCATTAATTTTATTGTTATAGCAAATAGAATTTTTCCATATTTCTTATTTCACATACTTCTCCCTTTATGGATAGAAACACTTCAAATACGTAGATTTTGGTTTTGTATTCTATAATATATTTAATTATTTCATTATTTTTCTCAGTATTTTGTTGAATGTTTGGGTTTTGTAGATGCCAAGTCGTGACAATGGCATATGAAGAAAATTTATCTTTTTAATCAAAATGTGCTTATGTAGCTGGTCTTTCTTTCTTTCTTTCTTTCTTTCTTTCTTTCTTTCTTTCTTTCATTCTTTCTTTCATTCTTCTTTCTTTTGTTCTGGGATAGAACTCACAACCTTGCATTTGTGAGGCAAGCACAGTGCCACTGTGGCTTATCTTTCTTTGACTGATCTGGGGAGGATATCCAGTGGTGTGCTAAGTGAATATGCAAGGGGTATATATCATCATTGGAAATTCTTTCAATTTCTTCCAATTGAACATGCTGTTAATTGCGAGGTTTTTCAAAAGTTGCCTTTCTTGGATTTTAATTTAGTGCACTGTGAAAGATAAGGGTCCAGTTTTAATCTTCGGCAGGCTGAAATCATGCCCTGAGACACAACACTGTCCACATAATTTTGTGTTTCGGCAAAAGGAATGTAGAATTCTGTGTAATTTTTTTACATTAAAATTGACATATGGTTTTGTACTTCCTTCTGTGAATGTTATATATGACATTTATTACTTTGTATGTGTTGACACATTCTTAGATACCTGAGATTAATTCTCCTTAATCATTTTGAATGATGTTTATAATGTGCTATTTAGTTTATTTCCTTCTTTTATGCTGGGGAAGATTTTTGTACCTAGCACATTGGGGTATAAACCTGCTGTTTTTAATTTTTCCCATGTCTGTTCTAGGTGCTAATTTAAGGTTGTCCTCCCAAAATGGTCCAGAAATATTCTCTAAAGTTCTCTTTTCTTCAATATTTGGGCAGGAATTGGTATTAGTTCTTTAACTGTTTAATAGTAAGCAAGAAACAATTTACTGGAGATAAAATAGAACTCTTTAAGACATAGATGTAGGAGAAGACTTTCTGAACAAAACATGGTTGAAAATAAAATGATACAAAAATCAACAAATGGGTTCACATTAAATTAAAAAATTTGTGCACAGCAAAGGAAATGTCTGACAGAGTGAAGAGACATACATACCTACAGAAGGGGACACATTTTTGTCAGCTACAGTTCAAGTAGAGGACTAACATCTTGAATATATAAATAGCACACAAAAAATTCTCCCAAATTTAAAGACTCAACACAATGCTGGACCTCAGAAATGTATACACATTACGCAGATACAGAAGTACAAATTAAAACAATTCAGGAGGCTGGGTATTTAGCTCAGTGGTTCTGCCACCTGTCTTGCAAGTGCAATGGCCCAAGTTTGATCCCTGGTATGACCCCCCCAAAAAAAACAACAATGCTGAGATTCCATCTCATTGCAGTGAGAATGGCTATCATCAAGAAGTCAAGAAAAAAACAAAATGCTGGGGCAGCTTTAGGGAAAAAGAAACCCTTCTCCATTGTTGGTAGGAGTGCAAATAGGCACCCTGAAATCAGTATGGAGATTCCTCAGTAATCTAAAAGAAGAGGTTACATTTGCCCTAACTATTCCCCTCCTTTTCCAAAAGAGTTAATGTCATCATAGTACAGTGATACATGCATATACATGTGTATAGCAGCACAAATTGTAATAGGTAAATCTTAAACATAAAAATGTGATATTTTATTGAATGGAGTCCTACTCTGCCATAAAAAAGATAGACATTAGGCAGTTTCAAGTAAGTAGGTGAATGTTGAAACCATAATTAAGAGAAATATATCAGAGACATGAGTTTAAACATCACATGTTTTTTTCTCATATGAGAACTCCTAAGTAAAAATAAAGAGGAAAATGAAAGATAAATATTAGGAAGTAAGGAGAAATTTTTCTAATGGAAAGGAGAACAAAGGATGGAGGGACATGGCAGGAAGGAAATAAAGTTATTTTATTTCTGGGGTTGAAGGAGTCATCCATGGTGGTGCATGACTGTAGTTCCAGCACTTGGGAGGGTGAAGCAGAAGGATTGCCATGCGGTTGAGGACAGTATTTGCTACATAATGAGTTCAAAACCAGACTGAATTTCAAAATGAGATCCTGTCTCAAAAAACAAAACAAAACAAGAGCCGGGTGTGGTGGCACACTACTGTAGTCTTAGCACTTGGGAGGCTGAGGCAGGAGGATCACTGTGAATTTGAGACCAGCCTGGGCTACATAGTGAGTTCCAGGTCAGTCTCAACTACATAGTGAGACCCTGTCTCAAAACACCAAAGGGGAAAAAAAAGATTTGAAGAAAGAAATAGAGGGAGAAGAACAGTTGGAGTGAGCAGGAAGTGAGAGGACAAGGGGAAAAGAAAAGAATTAAGATGTGCTGTGTCCATGTACAAACTCCACGTGATAAATATAATCATGAGTACTGTAAATATATACTAATAAAAACTTTAAATTAACCATATATATAGGAAACAAGTATTTTTATACACTGCTGATATGTATATATATATTTAAACTCAGTTTAGTTGCTTTAATTATGAGAAAATCTGCACAGATTCTTTTACTCAGCAGTTTAGTATTAGAGAATGTATCCTATAAATAAATGCCTTTGGTCACATGTGTGAAAATGTTATTTAAATTTCTTAAAAAAGTATCAATTAAATTAATTATGATATATTCATGCAATGGGATATTGTACAGATATTCTGACTATGGAGCATTTTCTGAAGTGGTACTGCAGAAGACAATTAATTTTCCATTATGGAAACAATAAAAGTGATGCACAGAGCAGTATATACTATAGAAAAAATTAAATATTGAATAAAACAAAAACAATTAATAAAATAATTTTAAAATAGTATGCATAAATTAAAGGAGGTATATATATATATATTTTTTTAATTTTATTGAGTTTATTGGTACATTTTAGGGATACAGTACAGTCACATTCATTGTTGGGATCATGTACCTTTACATGGCAAGTCTTGATTCTCGCTTTTTCCCCTTACCTCTGCCCTCCCTTCACCCCCTCCTCCCCTCCCCATCTAGAAACACTTTATTTTCATCTTTTCATTCTCTCACATTTTTTTCTTTTCCCTTTTTGTTCTTCCCCTATGCATCACACCTTCCCTACACCTTTAGCTCCTTTCTTCAAATTTCTAATTGTCAGTAATCTTATTAGAATCTTATGCATTGTTGCAGAATATTCACACCAGGGAAACTATTTGGTATTTACACATGTGTGACTTATTTATTTCACTTAGGAGTATATCTTCAATATGTATCCATTTTCCTATGAATGAATCTATTCTCTCGCTCTTTATGGCTGAGTAATATTCCATTTTATAGAAAAACCACAACTTCTTTATCCAGTTTCCAATGGATGGGCAAATAGGCTGTTTCCAAGATTTATCTATCACAAACTGTGCCGCTATAAACATGGGTGCACATACTTCTCTGTGATATGATTCTTTTAGTTCTCTTGGAAAGATACCCAGCAGAGGGATGGCTGGGTCAAATGGAACAGGAGGTATATATTTTTAACAGCACTAAACAGAAGAACCATCAATTCTTGGGCACTTTTTTTTTATTTTGCTGTGGTACTGGGGATTGATCCAAAATCTTTGCAGTGAACTACATCCCAAGCCATTTTTGAGACAATTTACTGCTCCCTCAACAAGTTGGCCAGACTTATCTCAATCTCCTCATCCATCTGTCTCAGACCCCCAGAGAGCTTTGCTTACAGGCGTGTGCTACCATTCCCTCCTTCCTGGCTTCTCTTTATTTATTTATTTATTTGTTGATTGATTGATTGATTGATTTTCTGAGACAGGATCTCACTATGTAGTGGAGACTGACCTGGAACTCACTTTGTAGCCTAGGCTGGTTTTGAATTCACAGCGATCCTCCTGCCTCAGCCTCCCCAGTGCTGGGATTACAGGCATGTGCCACCAGGCCCGAACTCCAGGCTTCTCTTTAAAGGAGGATTTTGTTATTCATTCACTTAATTTACATTTTGGTCTGTTTGTATTTCTATGTCATTAAGATTCCATACTTTACTTCTAGGATATCTGATCTTTTGAGCAAAAACTCACACAAAATATTTTCTTGTGATCTTTTGTAATGTCTTCAGTTTTATTTCTAAATGCATTTATTTTAATATGCATATCATATGGGGTGGATGTAAAATGTATTTAAACTGACATGTAAAAACAAAAATGGCACCTATGAGGGGCACTATGTAACAATTTCATACATGTATATATTGGAGAATATTTGATAGAGATTATACACATCTGTCTCTTCAATTTTACAATTTCTTCTGGGTGAAGACTTTCCCACATTTTTCTCCTTTCTATAATTGACAGTAGTATTGTTTTCTTTCAATATTCACATTACTCTCCAATAGGGAACCAGAGTGAAGTAGTATGGGTGAACTAGAACATGTAGTAAGTGAAATCACCAAAATGCATAAAGATAAATAGTGCATGATCTCACTCATGTGTGGAATTTATAAAGTTGATTTCATAGTTATTGAAGGAGAATGGAAATTCCCACAGGCTGAGGAAGACCTGGGCAAAAGATCAGCAAATAATACAAAATTACAGTTAGATATCAGAAAAAAGTGGAAGGATAACTTTGCAACACAAGGAATGCAGTTAATGATATTCTGCACACTTAAACTATTCTGAGTGGATGTTGAGTGTTTCTCCCTCAAAATTATATCAATGTGATATAATATTTATGTTACTTTTCTAAATATGACAGTTTAATGATATAAAACACTTTCAAATATTATGTTATGTGTATTTACAGTGAATTTTATCTGATAGTTTAAAAACTAGGCAAAATTTATCCCCTTTACATTTGCAAATGATCTCTCTTCCAGGTTCTTAATGTCTTTGCAAGTATTTATGTTGTTGGGACACAAGATCTAACATGCACAGCTTAATGAAGAAAGGTTGACTTTGGCCCACAGGCTGTATGTTTCAGTCCACTCATCTGGCTCCAAAGCAGAACCAGGATGGTGGAAGGACCTGGGCAGAGGAGAGCAGGGAGAGTTCAAGGGAGGAGTTGGGAGGAAGAACTACCCTCCCAGGTCCTGGCCACAGCGACCCCACCTCTTCCAAGGAGAGCCCACTACCTAAGAGTAAGTCAGCCATGCTGCCTCCGTAATCCAACCATATTTCTAAAGCCCCACCTTTGAGCTCAAGAAGCTCAGGGGGACATCCAGATGTAAACCACAACTACTGATGTCTACATTTTATTTTCCTCTGTAATTTGTTTAAAGAGATGGAGAAAGAGTAAGGGAAGGAAGGGAAGATGCAAAAATGAAATGTGTTGGGTACATGTACCAACTCCCCATGACAAATGTAATCAGTATGTAGTGCAAACATGCAATAATAACAATATTTTTAAATTATAAATTAAAATAAAGTTGAAAAATAAGAAAAATTTAAAAGATAAACCTCTATTCTTAGCAGTGTGAGTACTAAATAGCCCACAAAACCTCAAAAATTCTGAAGACCATTTATCATAGGCAGTTGTTTCTGGTATAGCTTCACTGAAGAAAATATATTTTGTTTAGAGTAAGCTTTGAGACTTTGAAATCAAATTAAAAAATAAAAGTATCCACTTGGAGGAATAGACTGATCTGACTCCATGGTACCCTGCATAGATGCAAAATTTAAAGAGTTTATTCCGTTTTCCTCTTCTTTGTACCCCAAAGGAGCTGAATTGTTTGTACAAGGAAAAGAAAATAGACCAATTTACTTAATTAGGAGCTCTGACAATTCAAACCCTAAGATGCTAGAAACTATATACTAGCTCTTGTGCCCCTCCCAGATAATTTTATCAGCCTTCATGAAAACATAAAGGGGATTCCTCGGGACTGATAGTGGAGAAGGAAACCCGCTTCAGACAATCATGTGTGCTACTGAGCACAGGTGGGCTGAGAAGAAGCAAAGACAAGGTGGGTACCTGGCTTTCCCTCTAGAATAATGATGCTGAGAAATTGAAAATTTCATTTGCTGTGAAGGGGACATCTCTGTACTTTGAAGGAAATTAAGTTTTCATTGGCATTTGCCGTTTTTACACAATAGGCTCCCTTTTCTCCTTCTGGACCCTAGAGAATTTTTCCAGTAAGTTATTTTATGGAGAGGGTTCAACTCTTTTCTGCTCTTTCTTAAAAGTTGAACCTTCCTGTTAGATGTCCTTCACTGAATTATTTATTGATAACAAACCCCTGAAAACCTATTATGCATGAAGTATTTTCCATTTTGTTCCATATTTGAGTTTTTCTTTATATCTCTATTTTTACAGCCAGATTCCACTTCCAGAACCTTATGGCTTATGATTTCATCTTACTGTCCACAATAGCATACAAATTCTGTAATTATGATGTATAATAATCGTTCCTAATTTCTTTTTATCATATTACTGATTCCTTTACACATTGAGGAAAATATGGAATTATAATAGTTGCAGAGACTGTCTTGGGATTTTCATGATAATAACACAAATATTCTAGTGTTTCCATGTAACATTTCTGCTAGACTCTTTTGAAAACAACTATAGTCTTTCAAGTTAGCAAAAATGTCCTTGGTTTCTCTATTTCCACAGAGACTTCACACTTGATACTAGCCATGTAAATGCCTCCTAAATTTACTGAAATATAATTCTGTATTGTAATTATAGGTGGATTTTTGCATTGATCTATTTAATGATAAATTATATTAGTGAGCATCCTAGTGTTAAGGAAGCTTCCATTCCTAGAATTTTTATTCCTCACTTGGTATTTGTTGCTCTTTTAAAATAGCTATAGCTGGATTTTACTTAATTTGGCTGCTCAGTCTTGGATTTGTTTAGGCTTCTAATCAGTTTAAGGATTTATTGTTATATTACAGCACATTTTTAGTTTTGTTATTTAGTATGTATTAAGCAAATATCCAGAATCAATGTAACAAATTCCCTCTAAATACCTGGCAAGACATATTTTTTTATCAAAAGGTCACACCCTCAGTGCTACACATAACAGAACATTCTCCCTTCTATGTGATCCTCAGTGTCTGGTAAGAAAACCACAACTTCTGTTCCAACAGGCTTGACTACTATAGTATTCCTCTTCTCTGATGACCAATGACCCATCCCTTCTCTATCAGCTTAAAATTTCTTCCTTTAGGAAAGACTTTCCAATCCACCGTCAAAAAGTAAACATGCTTGATGATGATTTCTATCTTGAGTTAATGAACAATCTCTAGGCATTTGTAATCCTGACACTTTATGTCAGAGAGAATGTAAAACTTCATTGCTAATTTTTATTTTTATAAACATAATCTTTACACCATAGTTTTATTATTATAATTTTGAAGTATTTTTGTCAAGTCTATCAACACACATTTTGACTGTTACAGCTACTAAGTATATCACAATACATTCTGACTCTGGGATATGGACATCTAAGCAGAATTTTTAATTGATTTTTTAGAATTTCAAGAGATGCTTTTCTCTCCTCCTTTTATCCACTTAATCCACATGAGGTTTTCTACTTGGGAGAATTTCCTGGGGAGTTATTTTGTGAAAGAGAAATGCTCAATCATCACTCATAAGAAAAGCTGCATGGCACTGAATAGTGGTGAGAAGCCTGGTGTGCTGGTACTGATCAGAATCCCATCTATGATATCAGTGGTAGATTGAGGGAATGTTCATAAATCAGTATCATTCAAAACATTTCACTGAGGGGTGAAGAACAGAAAGTAGTCTTCAGGAATGGACCATTTTATTGCAGACACCATAGAACAATTACATCAAAGCATTGAATTTTGCCTTTGTCCTAATGTGAAGAACTGTAGAGGTGAGATGTTTGCAGCTAAGAGAGTTGAAATTTTATTCTGAATATCAAAAAGTTTTATGTTCCTGCATTATGATCCAGGACTCTTACTGAAGAACCAATTTTTTTACACAACAGCTCCATACTCTGTGTTTCCCCCCAAAAGAGAACTAACTGGTAAATAATAAAAAATAATAAAGAGCCTCAATTACCCTGAATTACCAGCATTAGGGAGCAGCCACTGATCAAAAGAATAGTGATGCAATATTCTTGCCTCTGGATATCACCATGGTAAGAAGGAGGCCTCTTTTTCCACTTAGCTCTTCTTTTCTGGGAAAGACTGTTCATTTGTACCATAGTGGAATGCATATATAAAGAAATTATTATGAAGACAAAAAATAATGTAACACTTTTTAATGATAAAGTAACAAGTTTTAATGAATAATAATAATTTAACAAGTAGTTTTGGTAATTGTCACTAATTGAGAATATTATAAAAACAGTAAGTTTTGAACACTGCAGTATTTCAGTAGTAGCCATATCTTTAGATGGATAGAAAAAAATAAGGCACTGAAAGTAAGCTGCAACATCAGTATAAATCTGATTCATAGAGTAAAATTTGCTTGCAGGTGTTAAAATATCTTTTTGTTTGTTATAGTAAAGGTATTGAAGAAATATGAAGAATGTACATAAAAAGTCTTCAATTTTTCTAGAAAGATGGTAGCAAACAACAAATTTAGAATACATCTACAAATTCAAGTGGGAAAATTGAAAAGCTACAAAAAAGAAATTTCAGTTGCATTATGGGAAGTGTAAATTATTATATGGATTTGAAAGTGAAACAAGCTACAATTTGACTGCAGAAACCACTCTCATTGACTGAGGAGAGTGTGAAGGAGTTCCATCCACAGGTGATACTGTGAATCATGACTGCCTGTCTTTCAGGTTTTGTTCATTGAGTGTTGCTATTTCTTCCTTTTCTGGAAAACAAGCCAGTGCCATGGAAGGAGAAAATCACATAGGTGCATCACAGTTCATCCTCTTGGGTCTCTCAGACGATCCTGAAATGCAGCACTTTCTCTTTGGACTGTTTCTCTCCATGTACCTGGTCACAGTGCTTGGGAATCTGATCATCATTTTCACGATCACCTCTGACTCCCACCTCCACACCCCCATGTACTTCTTCCTCTCCAATCTATCCTTTGTGGACATTTGTTTTACCTCCACCACAGTCCCAAAGATGCTGGTGAATATTCAGGCACACAATAAAGATATTACCTATACAGAGTGCCTTACTCAGGTGTATTTTTCTATGAATTTTGGGGGAATGGAAAATTTCTTACTGACAGTGATGGCTTATGACCGTTTTGTGGCCATCTGCCATCCCCTGAAATATGTGATCATCATGACACCTCAGCTATGTGTCCTGCTGGTTCTGGCTTCCTGGGTCATCATTTTACTTTTCTGCATGATTCATGTTCTCCTGCTGAATCAGCTAACCTTCTCCACTGGCACTGAAATCCCACATTTCTACTGTGAACTGGCTATGCTTATTAAAGTGGCCACCTTTGATATCCTTGTCAATGTCAATATCTTCGTAATGTATGTGTCATCTTTCCTGCTGGCTGTGTGTCCCATCAGTGGGATCCTCTTCTCTTATTCTAAGATTGTAACCTCTTTAGTGAAGATGTCCTCCACTACCACCAAGTATAAAGCATTTTCCACCTGTGGGTCTCACCTCTGCACAGTCTCCTTGTTCTATGGAGCAGGTCTTGGAGTTTACCTCAGTTCAGCTGTTACTCATTCCTCCCATAAAAGCTCTGTTGCCTCTGTGATGTACAGTGTGGTGACCCCCATGCTAAACCCCTTCATCTACAGTCTAAGGAATAAAGATGTGAAGGGAGCCCTGGTGAGACTCTGCAGCAAAGCAGCCTCTGATCCATGATGGTCCATGCACTTCCCAACTAAGTGGTCATTGTGTGCACTTAGGAAATGCCATGGATTTATACCTATCATGTATTAATTTCTTCAGCAGTATAGTAAGTTTAATTTCTTGTATTTCCAAAGCATCTGTAACGCTGTTGTTGCATCAGCCAATCCATTGTTTCTTGGATTGCTTCATTGAAGCAATTATACTTTGTTGAGAGTAAATTTTGTGACTTTCAAATGATATTAAAAAATAAAATTATCTACTTGTAGAAATAGACTTGTCTCACTCCATGATACCGACATAGATGAAAAATTGAAAAAGATGCATTATGTACATTTCTTTGTACCCTAAGGGTGCTGAATTGTTTACAGAATGGAAAGACAATGGAACAAAGTACCTAATTAGGAGATCTGACCTCTCAAACCCTGAAAATCTAGAAAGTATAAACTCACAATGTGACCCTTCCCTGGAATTCTCTGATGTCTCCTCCAAGAAAACATAAAGTAGACAGATCCTGGCCAGGAAAAGCTAGGGACAAATCAAGAAGAAAGCCACTGGAGACAATCATGTGTGCTAATGAAGGCAGATGGCATAAGAGGAAGTGGAGACAAGATGGGTATCTGGATTTCTCTCTAGAATTATGCTGGGAAGTTGTAACATTACTTTAGCCTGTGAAGGTGGCATCTTTGTACTTTGAAGAAAATTTAGTTTCCACAGACTCTTGTTACCACACATTCAGCTTCTTTATCTCATTCTGGAACTGAGAAAACTTTTTTTAATAACTTATTTTCTGAAGAGTCTTTAACTCTAATATGCTTTTTTCTTGTAAGTTGTGCCATCCTGCTAAATTTACTTTACTCAAATACGTATTCATAAACAAACCACTGAAAACCTTCTGTGCATGAGGTAATTTCTATTTTATTTCAAGTTTGGGTTTTTCTACTTTATCATTTATTTTTACAGGCAGATTGCACAGCCTGAATTTCTTTTTTATATCTCTCCTCTTGGTCTATTTCTTTAAATTCATTAATTTTATTGATACATTTTAGTTGTATAATATGCTGACATTCATGATTGGGAATTTATACCTTTGTAAGATATGTCTTAGCTGTTATTTTTCCCCATTTCCTGCCCTTCCTTCAACCTTTCCACCCCTCCCTATTTACAAAGATTTGGTTTCCAAATTTTCCCTTTCTCATTTTATTCCTTTCCTCCTTTACTTTCCCCTACCCCTCATACTTCCTAACCCCTGTTGGAATTTTCTTTCTATTTCACATCAGCTGTTATACATTTTGATTCTTATTTACACTTTTGGTTTCTCACATCAGGGAAACAATTCAGCATTTACACATGTGTGTCCAATTTATTTCACTTAAGAGTATGGTCTCGGAGTGCCCATGCAGTTTCTGAGGAGCAGCAGTGTGGACCAGAGTGGCAAGGCTGAAGACAGATCATAGACAGGGCTCAACCCCCACCCCAGAAGTTCAGACACACCAGCCCAGCCAAAGGCACATTGGTGAGTTCTAGCACAGGTCCCAGGGAGAACTGCTGTGTTCCAGTGCTATATGGCTGCAGGCAGATCACAGCCAGGGCTGTCTGTGATCATAGCAACCCCTGTTGCTTGAGCACACAGGTCAGAGCCAAGGGCCCATCTGGAAAAGAGGTACACAGGTACACAAATAACAGCCAGAGGCTCACCCTGGATACCATTAAGTGTGTGGAGATCCTAGCCAGAAGCCTGCTCAGAAAACAGGAACTGTGGAGCAAAATCACCAGCCAAAGGCCTTCCTAGACAACATGTACATAGGGGCTCTAGCAACAGGCACACCTAGATGTCAGGGGTCCCAAAGGGAGAGGGACTTATGTAGAGAAGAAAGACATGAAACACCAAGGTGCAGGGGTTAAGAGCCCAAGGAGCTAATACCCAGATTTTTACTTGTTCCTTTTTTTATATCCTACACAGTGAGCTGCTATATGTCACTAGTCATGGACTATGTTAATCATTGCAGAATTTAAAACACTACAAAAGTTATACAGGGCAGCAGTAAATTCACTTTCTGAAGCCAAGCTATGAAAAGCATATATCTGAATAAACATACTCAGGGATACATTCTTTTCTTATCTACAAGGAGCAGGGAGTTCCTGGAACACTGAAAGTGCATCTCTGGGAGATCACCCTTGGTGCCTTGGTGTCAGGCTTTCCTAACAAATACTTAAATACACACATACGTCCCCCAGTGGTCTCCTGTACCTAGACAACTCCATCATCTCCCCCTTTTCTTTTATTCAAATGTAGTGCAAGTATAACTCGAGCAGATTTTTTAAGCTAGTTAATCTTCAATTTTCTTCATGGGAAGAAGTGTCCTATAAGAACAATAATGCAACAAGCATCATTACCACAAATGAACTTCCAATAATATATGTTAAACTTTGAACAAATCCTCTGATGTCACAGCCCTGTAGCTCCTCAGCTTTCCTTTTTGCCAATACCTCTAATATAATTGAGGCCAGCTTTTTATCAAATGTGTTAAACATCTCACTCTGGAGAGTATTTAGACCTCAGTTAATATTTCCTTTTATAGCTTGTAAGTGATATTTAATGAAATCCTATGTATATTGAATCTCATTATATTTATATGATGTCACACAATAATTGGCAATGTTCCAATCACATTTTAACATGAGTTGTTTTTTTTAGATCAACTGACTGTTTGATCAACTGACCAAACATTGATGGATTGTAATTCCATAACTTTAGTTTCCAATTTTTGGTTGACGTGAGTCTGTGTGGACCACAATTTATGAAAATTTGCTGTTAAATTCTGCATATAGTCATGTGTTTGAGTAGCTGTTTGTAGCCCAATGCCCACTGAAACATTCATTCTGGCAATGGCAATAAGTCTTACCATAGTAGCAAAAATCCATTCAATTAATCATTTTTTTTTCTTTTTATTGAGTTTATCGGTACATTTTAGGTATACAGTACAGTTACATTCATTACTGGGATCTTGTACCTTTACATGACAGGTCTTGGTTCTCATTTTTTCCCCTTGTCCTGGCCCTCCCTTCACCCCCTTTTCCCTTCCCCATTTACAAATGCTTTATTTCCATTTTTTCATTTTCTCATTTTTTTCCCTTTTCCCTTATTAACTTTCCCCTACCCTTCCCACTTCCTCTACACCTTTAGCCCATTTCTTCCTATTTCACATTGTCAATTATATCATTAGGATCTTATGTACCATTATAGTTTTTCACACCAGAGAAATTATTCAGTATTTATACATATGTGACTTATTTATTTCACTTAGGAGTATATCCTCAATATGTATCCATTTTCCTATGAATGAATCTAATTTCTCATTCTTTATGGCTGAATAGTATTCCATTTTATAGAAAAACCACATCTTTATCCAATTTCCAGCTGATGGGCAAATGGGCTGTTTCCAAGTTTTAGCTATTACAAACACATGTATTTATTTTTACCAATTCTCACATAACTGCAATCATTAACCCTGACATACAACTTTTTTCCCATGGTCGAGTCAAATTTATGGGCAGCCAAAAGTGTTTTCTAGCTTTTAAAATCAAAATACTCTTTTGGTACAAATTAATATTGAGACTGGTATTTTAAACATGTGTGTAGTTTGCATCTAGTACATTGAACACTCCTTAAAATCTCACGAAATTGTATTTCCTCCAGGGCTAGAACTAAGGGCAACTTAGCACATCCTGCTAAACAAATGGCACTATTATAAGTAAACCAGTAATCATACATGGAATATTTCAATCCTGAAAAATTGCCTAAGTTGTAATTTTTTGAGTCACTAATGTAAATTTCTACAGTTCCCATCATTCCAGACCTTGTGGAACTACTTCCTTGTTGAGGAATCTTGGCCATGGGTTGTAGTCTTCCTCATGCCAAGCTATTAGTTTTTGATGTTTCATTAACACAGAAAGAAGTCCACCCTGCCATGTACTACTCCAGACTATCTCCATACCATAATCACAAACAGTCTTATTGAAATCATCAGAACAATTTCTAAGAAATTTACCAAGGGGTCCCCAATCAACCACAGTATGATTACTTGTGTATATGATTTTTCCATAACATCCACGACACCTGGTCCACTGTACAGGTGAGAAAAACATAATGCTTATAGGAAGTTGTTGGGAATTCTAGATCTGTTCCATTCACAGAAGAGCTGGTGTTATTTTCTTCATTTTCCATGAATGTTAGTTCCAAAATCAGTCCCATCAAAGACCTTGTTTCTTTGTTTGCTAGAAAAATAAACTGAAAGTAAATAGTGCAAGTGCTAAGCGAGTTATAGGTGTTGCTATCCCTTCTTTAGTATGACATTTTTGGAGCTGTAATTTTAGTGTTTGATGAATCCATTCAACCATAGCCTTTCTCTGAGGATTACAGGGTATGCCAGTGTCATGTTCTACATTCCAATAAAAAAAAAAAGTCAAAGCCTTCTGCTAACATAAGATGGAGCATTATCTGTTTTTATCTCAGATGGGACAACCATCAGTGAAAAACATTCCAATAAATATTAACTAATGTCAGAAACCTTTTCAGCAGAGTATGGAGTGTCTCAGATAAGCACAAATAAGTGTCAACACAAACATGTATATAAGCATACGATCCAAAAGATGGAACTTGAGTAACACCCATTAACCAAAGATCATTAGAATGAGGTCCTGGAGGATTTACAACTGGGGGACCCTATATAGTATGTAAAGATTTACACACAGGACAATTTCTAATAATTTTATGTGCCCGATTTATGGGAAGAATCCATTGTTGGTCTAAGCTGAAGGTATTACTGTGGAATTCTGTGTGTTCTTGTTAGGGAAGTCAATCCATTATACCCTTGTTAATTTATCTGCCTGATTTTTTCTATGATCTAAGGGACCAGGCAGGTTAGAATGTGCTCTAATATGAGTTTTAAAAATAGAATGAGGATATGCTCAAAATAAGGCTTGTAACTGAAGGAACATGTCATACATTATGTTTGACTTTGTAGTGTATTTGATTTGTGCATTTTCTACAGTTTTTAACACATGAAAAAGATATTTAGAATCAGAAACAATATTAATAGGACATATAACTTTTTGTGAAAGATAAATCAAGGCATACAAGTCATTCTGCTGAGCAGAAGTATAGAAGTCTGCAATATTTTTAAACCAGGATTCACTCCATATGGCAGTGACCTTATCTTCTGAGCCATCAATAAAATTTGTATAAAAATAAAACTGGCGGTGGGTATAGGATCATCTCAGACCAGATTGTCCATGACCCATTAAAATTTTTTAAAGAATTTTCATAAAGAGCCAGAAGGGTAATGACACCCAATTTTTCCTACTTAACCTGCTAATGCAGATTGTGCATCCATGCTGTTTTCTAAATAATATTTAAATAATTCAGAAGTAATGGACAAAATAACAACATCCAGATGTGGCAGATCGTATATCAACCTCGAAAAAAAAAGACAGAATATCAAATCTTCAGGGAACTCTTCAGGGAAAAGAGATTGAGGCCTTCACCTTCCTCTTAATAATAATCACCTCTAAAGACAGTCTGCACCAATCTAGTTTTCTAGAGCTTCCTCTTGACTAAAGTGGATTCAGGTTGCCTGTTCTGCCCCACAGCCCAAGGCCCAAGCCTTTTTAATTGCCTAGCTATGGCACTCACTCCATATGATCTCCAATTAATTGCCAATCTTTCATGTCCACCCCAAGGTTGAATATACTGCACAAAGACACTCCTCCCTGAGCTCAGGGGCCCAATACAAAAGAAAGGCCAAACAACCCTGCTTCCTTGGTATTGTGAGATATATCAAGATTACTTTGGATATTCCCTCAACCCCTCTACTTATTTTTCTAACCCCTCAGAAACCTGTCAAGGGTCTATAGTTGCTTCCATAAGAACCTACTGGCCACATGAGCCACCAGGCACCGCTTAGTTTCCATCAGGATCCAGTGTTTCCTTCCTGGTTCACTTGTTTTGTCATCAACCTGCCATACCAAAAGGTTATTCTCTAGAAGACCCCATCAAAAAACAACAACAACAACAACAAAACAAAACAAAACAAAACAAAAACCTAAAAAACACTGGTAGATGCAATGTGAGCCCTATACCAACTACATTCTGTCCATCTCTCTTCCCTTATTGATGAATTTGTGTGGACTCTTCTTGTAAAACCTTACAGGGGACTCCAATGGGAATATTATTGCTACCATCCCCTGAAAGCGTCATCTCCCCAAGCTCAGCAGGAAGCAGTTACAGAAGACAGATTTGTCACCCCCTTCCCCTGGAGTGTGGTTTGCATTGGCAGACTTTTCTAATCTAAAATCAATGAGGTGGGAATATTAGGGAATTGATCATGTTAAAGTATTTTGTGACATCATCACAGGCTGAATTTTCCTGGTGCTTCTTGGCACTTAAAATGACCTCATGCTCTTATTTTTAGTTTCCCTCTCCCCAAGGCCACAACAGTCCAGAGAAGTTAAAACCTGCTTCTGCAGGACTGAACCCATAAAAGGCAACCTGGCCTGTAATAGGTTAAAAGTAGCCCACTCCTCATAAATAAACAATAGCCCAGCCCAAAACTAATAAAAGGACCTTCCTTTCTTTGTTCTCCCTTCTCCTTCGTTCTCTCTCTCTGCTGCTTCTTCTTGAATAAAATCTGCAGTCAGACCTCTCGGTGTGTGCGTGGCCTAGTTGTTGAGCATCACAGTTCCCCTTCAACAAAGACCAAAGAGCCAACACCTGAAAATAGAAGGAGAGATTTACTTGGCTCACATTATCTGTCCATGTTTGGCTGGCTCCAAGGAAGAAAATGCATAGAAGAGAGGCCTGGTATAGAGAGCTGCTAAGCCTGTGGTGGTTTGGAAGCATCAAATAGGCAGGCAAATACATCTGTCTAAGTCATGTGTCTAGTGAGCATCCCAACCAGACCCACTTCCTAACACCAAGTCAGCTACTATACTGTTGTTAAGGTCCAATCACTTTCCAAAGACGGGGCTTGTGACACAGTTTAATTGTACAATATAACAAGTGGCAACAGAATGAAAAATAGAACAACTGAATTACACACACACATACACACACAATGCTTCAACACCTCAAAACTAAGTCTACAGATCGAGGAGACAACCTAAAAATTATGAGGTGTTTAAAAAGTATAAATACGATAAAGCATTAATTTTCAAAATATATAAGGAACTAAATATGCAACTAGAAAACAAGTAACACAATTTGAAATTAGAAAAACCATCAATTAGACATTGCCTAAAATAATGATAATAGGTTAAAAAAAATACACAGTATGGCTATCCCAAAGGAAAATGCAAGTCAAAACCTATATGAGATAGCACCTCACACCTATTAAAATGGCTGATACCTAAGATAGAAGAAAACTGTTAATGAGAACTTGGAGAAAAGAAATCTTTGCATGCTTGTGGCATGAATACAAGTTAGTAAAACCAGTACAGATAAAAAACAGAAATTTCTCAAGAGGTAAAAAGTAGAACAGCCATATGATATAGTGATCCCACTACTGAGTGTATTTCTTTTTTTTTTTTTTAATTTATTGGTACATTTTAGGTAGACAGTACAGATACATTCATTACTGGTATCTTGTACATTTACATTTCAGGTCTTGGTTCTCACTTTTTCCCCTTGTCCCCACCCTCCCTTAATCCTCCACTACCCTCTCCCCTTTAAACAATTTAATTCCATTTTTACATTTTCTCATGTTTTTTCCTTTTCCCTTATTCCCCCTTCCCTGTCCTTCTCTCTGTCCCTACATCTTTGGTCCTTTTCTTCCTATCTGCTAAGTGTCCCATTAGGATCTTGAGTACTATTATACTTTTTCACACCAGAGACACTATTAGGTATTTGCAAAAATGTGCCTTATTTATTTCACTTAGGAGTATATCCTCAAAATGTACCCATTTAACTATGAATGAATCTACTTTCTCATTCTTTATTGCTGAGTAGTATTCCATTTTGTAGAAAAACCACATCTTCTTTATCCAGTTTCCAATTGATGGGCAGATGGGCTGTTTCCAAGTTTTAACTATTACAAAATGTGCTGCTATAAACATGGGTGTGCATATATCACTGTGGTATGATTCTTTTAATTCTTTTGGAAAGATATCCAACAGAGGGATGGCTGGATGAAATGGGACCTCCAGTCCAAGCTCTTTGAGGTATCTCCATATCTATTTCCATAGTGGTTGCACCAGTCTGCACTTCCACCAACAATGGAGAAGGGTTCCTTTCTCCCCACAACCCCGCCAACATTTGTTATTGTGTGATTTCTTGATAGCAGCCATTCTTTGTGGGGTGAGGTGAAATCTCAGTGTTGCTTACACCTGCATCTCTTGAATGACCAGTGATGTGGAGCATTTTTTCATATCTTTACTTGCTGCTTTTATTTCTTTGTCTGAGAAATGTCTGTTCATTTCAGATGCCCACTTTAGAATTGGGTCTTTATATTTGGGGGAGCTGGTTGTTTTGAGTTCTTTATATATTTTAGATTATAGTCCTTTGTCTGAAGAACAGATGGCAAAATTTTTTTCCCACATTGTAGGTTGTCTCTTAGTTCTGTTGATGGTTTCTTTTGCAGTGCAGAAGCTTTTTAATAAGATGAGATCCCACTTGTTGATTCTTTCTGCTAGTTACCGTGCTAGTGAGGATTTGGTCATAAAGTCTTTTCCTATGTCAATGTCTTCCAGAGTTCTGCCTAACTTATCTTCCAGCAAGTTTAGTGTATTTATTTTTATGTTTAGATCTTTAATCCACTTGGATTTTAATTTAGTGCATGGTGACAGATTAGGGTCTAGTTTTAATCTTTTGCAGGTTGAGATCCAGTTTTTCAAACACCATTTATTAAAGAGGCTATCTTTCCTCCAGTGGGGACTGGCAGCTCCTTTGTCAAAGATGAGTTAGCTGAGTGCATCTGGAGTTGTTTTTGTGTCTTCCAATCTTTTCCACTGATCCTCAGGTCTGTTTCTTTGCCAGTACCATGCTGTTTTTATCACAGTGGCTTTACAGTATAGTTTCAAATTGGGAATTGTTATACCCACAGCCATGTGTCTGTTGCCTAGGATGGCTTTTACTATTCTAGGTCTCTTATGGTTCCAAATGAATTTTTGGATGCTTCTTTCGAGTTCTGTGAAGTATAGTGTTGAGATTTCAATTGGTATTGCATTGAATCTGTATAGCAGTTTTGGTAGTATGGCCATTTTCACTATGGTGATTCTTCCTACCCAGGAGCAGGGGATATCTTTCCATTTTTTTATATCCTCCTTGATATCTTTTTTCAGAGTGCTGTAGTTTTCAGTGTAGAGGTCTTTTGCTTCTTTTGTTAGATTGATTCGCAGATATTTCATTTTTTGGATGCTAGTGTGAAAGGAATTGTTTCCCTAATTTCTTTCTCAGTGAGTCTGTTGTTTATGTACAAGAAGGCTGTTGATTTTTGGGTGTTGAGCTTGTATCCAGCTACTCTGCTAAAAGTGTCCATTAAGTGTAGAAGTCTTTTGGTGGAGTCTTTTGGGTCTTCAATGTAGAGTATCATATCATCAGCAAATAGTGACAGTTTAATTTCTTCCTTTCATATATTTATTGCTTTAATTACTTTCTCTTGTCTAATTGCTATGGCTAATGATTCCAGAAATATATCGGAGCAGTGGAGATAGTGGGCATCCTTGTTTTGCTCCTGAATTTAATGTGAAGGCTTTCAGTTTTGGGCCATTTAGTAGAATGTTGGCTGTTGGTTTTTCATAGATAGCCTTTATTAAATTGAGACATAGACCATCTATTCCAATTTTTTGCAGAGTTTTTATCATGAATGGGTGTTGTATTTTGTGAAATGCTTTTTCTGCATCTATTGAGAGGATCTTGTGGTTCTTGTCATTGACTTTATTTATATAGTGTATTACATTAATTAATTTATGTATGTTGAACCATCCTTGCATCCCTGGAATAAATCTGACTTGGTCGGGATGAGTGATCTTCTTGATGATCCTCTGTATTCTGTTTGCTAGTATCTTCTTGAGGATTTTTGCATCTATATTCATTAAGGAGATTGCCCTGTAGTTCTCTTTTTTTGTTACATCTTTCCCAGGTTTGGGAATCAAAGTGATATTTCCTTCCAGGAATGAATTTGGAAGTATTGCTTCTCTTTCATTTTTGTTGAAAAGTCTGACGAGTAATGACAATAGATCTCTAAATGTCTTGTAAAATTCAGTAGTGAATCCATCAGGACCTGGGCTTTTCTTTGTTGGTAAGTTTTTAATTACATTTTCAATTTCACTGATTGTGATTAGGGTGTTTAAAATGTTTTTATCTTCCTTGTTCAACTTTGCTAATTCATAAGTATCTAGAAATCTGTCCATTTCTTCTGTGTTTTCCATTTTATTAGAGTACAGGTTCTCGTAGTATGTATTAATAATCCTCTGGATTTCTGTGAGATCTGTTGTGACTTTGCCTTTTTCATTCCTGATTGCATGGATGTGAGCCTTTTCTTTCCTTTTTTGATAAGATTTGCTAAGGTTTGATAAATTTTATTTATTATTTCAAAAAACCAACTCTTTGATTCATTCATTTTTGTATCATTTTCTTAGTTTCCATTGCATTGATTTCTGCTCTAATCTTTAGAATTTCCTCTCTTGTTCGAGATTTGGGTTTATTTTTCTCTTGTTTTTCTAGAAATCTAAGGGTCACTGTTAGGTTGTTCATTTGAGCTTGCTCTGTTTTCCTAGTAGGGGCATTTAGTGCTATTAATTTTCCATGTAGAACTGCTTTGATTGTGTCCCAAAGATTCCTGTATGTTGTATTGGCATTTTCATTTATTCATAAAAACTGTCTGATTTCTTCTTTAATTTCCTCGGTGATCTATTGATTATTCAGGAGAGTGTTGTTCAATGTCCATGCATTTGTGAAATTCCTACGGATTCTTATGCTATTGATGTCCAGCTTTATTGCACTGTGATCTGACAATATAGAGGGTATAACTTTAATTCTTTTGCATTTATTCAAACTTGTTTTGTGAGCTAGTATGTGATCTGTCTTGGAGAATGACCCATGTGTACCTGAAAAGAATGTATATTCTGATTTTTGTGGGGTAGGAAACTTTATAGACATCTAATAGGTCCCTATGTTCAGAAACTTGGTTCAGTTCTCGCATTTCAGTGTTGATTTTTTTGCCTATATGATCTGTGTATTCAGATCCCCTACTATAATTGTATTAGTGGTTATTTGGTTTTTCATGTTGCTTAATATTTGTTCTATATAGTTGGGGACATTTATATTTGGTGCATATATGTTCCCAGTGTATATCAAAAGAACATACATCTATCATGTTGGAAACATATCTGCACTCCCATATTTATTGCAGTGACTTTCACCATTGCTAAGACTAGAAATCAATCTAAAACACCATCTGTGGATAGTCAATGGATACTAGAAACACTGAATATATATACAAAGAAACAGTATTCAGGCAGAGGGAAGGACATCTTATTATAGACATAAACATAGAAGAACCTGGATAACATGATATTAAGGGCACAGTAATATAGCTATTGTATGTTCTCACTCATATGGAAATTCTGAGGGGATATTCAATATTTCAATACAAAGATGATAACTAAATAAGGTAATGTATATGTAACTTTTCTCAATTTCCACATTTCACAATGTGTTATACTTACAATGTTTTTCACAGTGAGTACATACTATTTAATGTGTCAATTTACAAAATAAATATGTTTGAAAATAAAGAAATGAGAACAAAAAGGTACAAAGGATTTTTCACAACATGTGGACACCAAATGATCCATTAATTCTCCAATGCGTAATCAAGAAAGAGGCTGAGAGAGATAGGTCCATGGATTGATTCCTTGTACAACCTAATCTTGCCTTAGGGGCCAGATATAAGTTTGATTTCAAACAAAGAAAAAGAGGACAGAAAATTGACTGAAAATGTTCCTCTGCAGGCTCTCTTTATCCCTAGGGAGAAAAATTGTTCAGAGACTGGAATGACAAGGAAACAAGAAAACACTTATTTAATCAGGCCCTCTGAGAAATCAAAGCTTGAGATTCTAGAAGACTTAGCCTAATATCCCTGTTGCCCCTCACCTGTACTTCTCAGGTCCAGATTTCATAAAATTCCAAGTGGTCTTTGTAGAGATCATTTGTGGAGAAGAGAAAGCTGTGTGATACCCTTGAAAGGGAATCAGCATGGTTCACGCAGCTGCTAGAATGAAAGGAACTGAGCACAGAACGTGAGTTTGAGTTGGGCCTCCAGAATTATGATACTGGGAAAGCTGCATGTGTAATTATTCTGTGAAACCAAGTCTATGCACACAGAAGGATTTAGCTTTCTCTCTCTCTCTCAGATCATTGTTTGTAATCTTTATTTTGTTTCACTCTTGCACTTTTCTAATTGGGAGTACTCCCCAGTAAGAGTTATTGTCTGGAGTCTCCAAAGCTTCCTTTTCTCCAGAAGGTCTAGTTTCTTGCCAGAATCACTGCATCAGATTATTTATTTTTTATTTAATCTCTGCAATCTGTTGTGTTCAAGTACTGGAAAACTCTAAAACATTACTGTAAACCCAGGCAGTAGGCTCCAATCCCCTTCCCAGTGTGTGATGTAGGGTGCTGAAAAGAAAATAAAAGAGAGAACAAGGACACCAAGAAACCAGGGAGCCAGGAAAGCTAATGTTACTCAATTAGCAAAAGTGCTGGTCCATCCAAGCCAGTGTTTTTTAGAGGTCACCTGCTGAGATAAGGCAAAGTATATACAAGGGTGCAACTATGTGTGCTGAGAATGGAAACTGAGGGAGACAAGGCTGGTAAAAGAGAAGAAAAGCTTTCTCAAATAAGGAATAAAATAGACAAAATATGCAGTTGTCATTCGAACATTACCCTTCTAGTTAAGAAAGTTTTAATTTTTGAAGTGAAATTTATGTAGGAGTTACTCTGATCTCAGCATGAAGGCTTTGGCAGGACTCCTTTCTCTAAACAAGGCATTTAGGGGCTTCACTCTTCACAGCCAACACTGCCTACAGCTTGCTCTTGGGATAATCCATATTTCAGTCCACTGCACACTTGGTACTGTCTCCTTTACTCTACCTAAGTGGGTTTTTTTGTTCTAGTCACTAACTGCTGTTACTGGCATAATTGTAGAGATGAAATTCCTTAATATTCACCTAGACCTGCTGTTTCATTTTGGAGCCTATAAAAATCTATCAATGATGTAATTACTTCTGAGTGATAGAGCTAAGTCCTATTTTGTTGTTTCATATTAATAATCCCTTGAAATAATCAAGAAAATTCTGAATGAATTTGGGAGGACTTCATGATACATTCAAAATTTGAAGTCAAGTATGCTAGTGTCTTAATATAAATTTCTTTATGGATTTGTATGAAAATAATCATTCTCTTTTGGTGTAGAGCACTGTGCTTGTTTTCCTCCTTTTCTGACAGATTCACCCCTCACTGCTAACACAGTGATTGATGCTAAACATCCTCACATGCATACTGCTATCATGGTCAGGACTTTTATCCACTGATCTACTTTAGTGATGACCTATGTTAATCAACACCTTTATTTTAAGCAGATTTTTATTCTTAGATTTGGCTTTTCTGGTTCAGGTGTGGTTTTTAAAAAGAGCTTTAAATTAATTTCAAGTTTGTGACTATTTTTACATATACCATCACCTTGAAGACTATTTGTGATATATGGATATATTTCTTTCAATAATTGTTATGCATCCAATATGTATATTTATTCAACATATGCAAATTGTCAGGTACCACACAAGTATCTGGCAAGACAAATGATGAAATAAAACTGCAACAATCTCAGGCCCACAAACATGAGTTTTTCAATGTGAAAAAGACATTAAGGGGAAGGGGAACATCTACTTGGACCTCACACATTCTGACCCTTGTGACCCTTACCTCCTGCTCTCTGTCACGTCAGTCTCTCAAATCCCCATCTAAGCTAAGCTGTCATTTGGTAGGGCAGCTGCACTTCTGGTCCTCATCCTACAATATTTATTATTTATTTCCTTATTAATACTGTCTTACCTTCTTTCAGGGCCTCAAATTACTATTTTATACTTTGGGGTTTTTTTTTGGGGGGGTGCCAGGGATTGACCTTGGGACCTTGCACTTGGAAAGCAGGCAGCAGGACGACTGAGCTGAATCCCTCACCACACATTTCTGTATTTGAAAAGCCTCTCCTATCCACTTTTCCATGATAAATTGTTTTTAAGGATTGTTTTCTTCTATCTAAGTAGTTTCCAATCTATAGCATTAATAATACTGACTTTTATGTCTGTCATGGAAATTGTAACCAATTTTTTCCCAAAACTTACTTTTGGCATTAATATTTCAAGGCGTTTCGATTAACAGAAGTGTTGAATATTTTCATCGAATGTATCAGATATATATTTTTTCAATAAGCTCTATTGATCTTGATGTGATATGTACCAAATCAGAAGCATGGACGCCCAGCTGAACAGTTATCATATGGTTCATATTTAATTTTCATAGTGGTATGGATCTGTTTCCTTCTTCAGTCATTGTAGTTCACATTCCTTTCCCAAAATTAGGGGAACCTACCTGGACCTCTTTTTTGAAGGAAGGATTCATAGGGATCAACATAATCAGTAATACTGCACACTGGTTAGAAGAGTTAATGAATTTCTTTTATGTGTGAAGGTAGTGATTCCATGCAAAATGGCTGTACTAGTTGGAGAAGATTCTACTGAAGGATATACCAGCAAGACAGATTTGTTGTTCTATCAATAAGCTCATGCTTGTAAAATAAACATTGAATAGCATAGGGAGCACAAAACAAAAGTTGTATCATCATTCTCTTTAATTTCTTTATTCAGTCTTACCATGTATGAACATAAATAATCATGGTGGATATTTAAAGCATTTGTAGGTACATGAGTTCAAATAACTTTCCCAGGTTCATATAGATGATAACTTGCAGGACTAAAGCTAACCCATCAAATCTGATTGAGTAATCCAATATCTAAACTCAACTTTATTATGTGCCTTGGGAAAGGTACATATTCATAATAATAATAATAATGATAATAATAATAAAAATAACAGCTATTACTTATGGATTCTCCTACTTTAAAGTTTTTAAAATTCTCTACAATATAATAATATTAGCAATAATTATCATAATTGTAGGAATGTGTGGACATGCCTGTAGAATTTGGCAAGTAATACATGAAAGAATGTTTATAAATCTATGTGTCAACCTTGGTATATGAATACTAGACTTTTACAGTATAGGAACAATCAGGAAAATATATCCGATGCCCTGGAAGTTTAACAACAAAGAAGAAACAAGCTGATGTCCATAAATTCAAAAAGAGGAATTGAGGATTGTGTATAAATCAAGAGATATTTCTGCCAAATTAAAGTCAGAATGACTATGAATATTTAAAGGAGAAATGTGAGCTCCCAATGCCTATGGGAATCACTTTACAGAGTGGGAATCTAGAAGAAGGAGGCACATCAACTCAGGGGTGAAAATGCAAAGTGATACTTACTGGAGATTTAGTTAGATATTTTGAACTCTTGCTTGTTTCCCAGCAGCAGAATTGACATGGAAGTATGAAACCACAAGGGAGAATCACAATTTAGTCTGCTGTGTCTCTCAGAGGATCCTGAGCTGCAACCTGTCCTCTTTGGACTGTTCCTGTCCAAGTACCTGGTCACCATGCTAGGGAACCTTCTCATCATCCTCACTTTCACCTCTTCCTCCCACTTCTAAATCCCCACTTATTTTTTCCTCTCTAGCACCTTCTTTATGGACATCTGTTTTACCTCCACCAAAGTCCCTAGAAGGTTCCTTGCTCTAGAGTATATTTTTTATGCCTTTTTGATGGAATGGATGATTTCCCACTCACTGTGATGCCCTACAACCACTTCATGGCTTTGCCATCCCCTAACTTACATGGTCACCATGAGCACTCCACACTGTAGACTCCTGATTCTGATGTCTTGGCTTCTCATTTTCCTGATATTATGGAAACATACTCATTGACGAAGCCACTGGGCATCCACACTGACACTAAAATCCCACATTTTTCAGTGAATTAGCTCAGGGTCTCAAGGTGGCCAGGTCTGATACCCTTACCAGTAACATCATCTTGCTTATAGCAACAGACCTGCTGTGTGCTTCCTTTTCTACTCTCAGATCATCTCCTTCTTACTGAACATGTCCTCCTCTGAAAGCAGGTATAAAGCATTATTCACCTGTTTGTCTCACCTCTGTGTGGTCTCCTTTTTGTGGAACAGCATTTGGGGTGTACCTCAGCTTGCTGTAAATCATTTTTCTCAGGCAAGCATGAGCACCTTTGTAATATATGCTGTGTTGAACCCATGCTGAAACCGTTTATCTATAGCTTGAGGAAAAAAGATAGGAATGGGTCCTGGGCAGAATCCTCTACAGAGCATTTGCTTATCATTCTAGGACCACCAAACTCAGAAGAAAACAGACATTGTGGTCCTTATTAAAGCACTGTTAACTTCAATATGCTGTCTCATTTTCTGCTATGAAATATGTGTTTTCCTTTATTCTATTTCCAAAGCTCTTACAGCTTTGTTGTATGTTTGTACATGTTTCACCTTAACCACTTCTCAGTCATTCATTGTCAAGTTTCCATTGTACAGACGACACTTCATGTTGCAGAGATGCCCATTTGGGTCATTTTTACATATATGGGTAACACTTCTGAATATCAAGGTCTCTGATTTGTGTCCATTTTTTACCTCTTCCATTACCAGGTCATCAAGAAACCTCACTTTGGGGCTTAGTTTGTTTTCCATTTTGATTCTTTTGAACTTACTGTTGTACAACTTGAGGGTCTCACAACAGGCATTTCCCAAAGTAGAAATTGCCAATTTCTTCTGTGACTCTTCTTAACTGCTTCATGTTGCCTGTTATTAAACAATTATCAAATATATCATCATGTATTTTACTGTTACCATCTTGGGATTTCTTTCTATCTCAGGGATTTTTTACTCTTACTATAAAATCATTTCTTGCAATTGGAGAAATGTGGCATCAGGAAGGAAGTATAGGACCTAGTCCTATTGTGGGCCTCACCAGTCAACTGCTTGCTTCTTTTATGGCACAGGCCTGGAGTGTATATTGCTTCAGGTGTACCATATTCCCTCTGACATGGTACGGTGGCTTCAGTGGTGTGCAGTGTGATTTACTTCACAGTATGTTGAGGAACAAAGACATGAAAAATGTCCCAAAGAAGTTCCATACTACAGCAGTGTAATGTGAGGATATTTTTTTATACATTTGCAACATGGGTTTAAAAATTTAGTTAAGGTAAATGAGTAGTAGTGTAAATTAAGAGTTGTTGGTTACAGTATGTTTGTAGTTTCTTCATGTGGCATCTCCTATCTGATTCTGTAGTCATGTCAAGGTTGAGGACAGAGACCCAGCTTTAACTAGAGACTGCAAGATGTGCAGTTGACTGTCATCCCTCAATGAGAACCAGGCAGAGATGCAGCATCATGCAGTGAGTGCTGAGGGAGACCATGGACATAGAAGTGTCTAGCAGAAGCACCATTTCCTCATCTTCTGGAGTAACATACAGTTTGGTAGCCATGATGGAGGGCAACAAAGTGCATAATTTGAGGCATGTGCACTCTGAACCTACATTTTATGAACCTGTGTTAGTGTAGGGATCCTTGAAATCACATCAAAGTTTTTTTTCTTTTTTTTTTTTAATTCCCCATCAGTTCTACTTCCCTTAGGCAGGACACCTGTTTCAGGAGAAAATTGATTCCTCAACCTGTTCTGTAACCAATGGATGTTAAAGACCATAAGTGACAAATTGCCTACAACTGGAATCATGACAGAGAACTTCTTAGAAGCCCATCAGAGAGTTGCATATACTGTGAATCTCGTTTCACTGTATTTATACTGATTTTCACGTGTTACACATTTCCCACACTTAACCTAAGAGAATGGAGTAGTATTTTTTATAACTTGTACTGTAATTTTAGGTAGATATGGATGAACCAGGTTTTGATTAGGTGCACTGATTGCAGATTCAGGATTTTCTTTTTATATTTTTGGTACTGGGCATTGAACTCAGGACCTTGCACTTACCAGGCAGCACTAAGCTAAATGCCTAGCCCAGATTCACTCATTTTGTTATGACACCTTTCTCTGCCCCTACCAGTCCAGGAAGACAACCTTGCTCACTGTGTTCCCATCTTCTGAGTTGCTGATAGAGCACAGCTTGACAGAGTATTTGGTGTCTCCAGTGACAACTCTACACGAAACCTGTGGACCACAGTCAAGATTCAAAGAAAGAGTAGACACATAGTAGTTCAATATTAGTCTTTCTCTTCCCCTCCCTCCAGGATAATATGACAACCATGCTGCCTCCATGCTGAATCCCTTCATCTACAGCCTGTGGAACAGGGGCATGAAAGGTGGCCTGAGGAGCCTCCAAAGCAGAACAGTCTAATTCCATGTCCTATGGCAACCATTTCCATTGTTGGTTGAAAGAATGAGCAGTAGTAAACTTCTAGATGTATAATTGATGCTTTCTCATTGTTCATATTTTTTTGTAATATAAAGATTTTAATTCTGTATTGTTTCTTATTAGAATAAAGACTGCTCATATTGAGGTAGGCAGGCATGAAAATATTTCAGAATTACTCATTTAATATCAGAGGATGAAAAAATCTATGGGGGATGCATGACATTAATAGATCACCAACAAAGTAAAATATTTATGCCACTGAACTGTGCTCTTGAAAATAATGAATATGATATTTTAGTGAAGATTTTATCACAATAAATAATGGAAATAAAATATAGATAACTTTCAAAACAATCTAAACAGAAAAAAATAGCATTGCATGTTTTGCCTCATTTGAAGAAACTGATTCTTAAATTAGGTGCATAGGGGCTGGGGATTTAGCTCAGTGTTTTCACTGTTTTCCTTGCAAGCACAATGGAAGACACCACTTGTTCACCTTCTTTTGGGGTTCCTGCTAGATTCCCAGAGCAGAGAAGGAGAAAGCACGAGTTGTATCCAACATAGAAGAATCAGATAAGGATCATTGATAAAGATCACCAAGTGTGCACACTTAATAATTAGGCACAGATTTCTCATCTGCCTCCAGTGCAAATATTCTTGTAGCTTCTCACATCTTTGCCATATCATTCTCAGCACATGTAATTATTTCACCCAGTCTTAAGTGGGGCTATGTTATCTATTTTTTGCTATGTCAAGTCTATTGTTTTTAATTGAAGTTTATTGGTACCTTTTAAGTGTACAATACAGTCACATTCATCATTGGGGTCTTTATTGTACCTTTACATGACATATCTTGGTTCTCATTTTTTTTTCCTCCATACCCCTGCCCTCCCTGTATCCCCCCCATTTACAAAGACTTTGTTTCCATTTGTCCTTTTCTAATTTTTTATTTCCCTTATTTTCTTTCCCCTACCCTTCCCACTTACTTTAAACCTTTAGCCCTTTTCTTTCCATTTCACATATTCATTACACAATTTAAATCTCATTTACACTTTTAGTTTTTCACACCAGAGAAACTATTCGGTATTTACACACATGTGTGTGTTACTTTTTTATTTCGCTGAAGAGTATGGATTTCATATCCATTTAAGAAATAGAGGTAAAAATCAACTACAAATGCAATTGTGGTTAATATCTCTGAGCCTCTGCTCCAAGCTTTATGTGATTTAGGAAAACTGAAAATTTTGAGTAGGAACAGTATCTGTCAATTTATCATTAATCCTTTTGATTTCACGTATTTTTCTCAATGCATGGAGGGTTTTTGATATCTCTGAGGCAGCATTTTATTTAATGTTAATTTCTAATTGTAATAACATCACTAAATTGCTCCACATGGGATAACATGTCTAACATCAGAGCAAAATAAATTTTAGTTTCATCAGTAGATATGCTAAGATGATCATTATACTCATTATGTCCTGTGACCTGAAATTACTCTTTTCTGGTTTCTGGACTTGATTATTTTATTTGTGTTATAAATATACATGTGATTTGGAAATGAATGATTTGCTTTCCTTTACAACTAAACTCCTAGAGTCCACACCTTATTTGACACAAAGGAGACATCAAAATAATAACCTCTGCTAAACACTGAGTCAACTCTTCCTTAAGTCACAGTAAAAGTTCTTATTCAGCTGTGGAGGTCCAGCTGTCACATCATGAAGATGCCTGAGTTGAGGAGTGAGGATGGAGAAGGAAAAGAACACTCAAGCCTGAGTGGAGACCAAGAGAAGTCTGGTTTCTTTTTCAGAAAGAGCTTTCTTTAAAGGCACATCAACAGGGAGCACAAAGCAATCATCTCCATCTTTTCTTATGCAAAAATAGGATTTCCTGACTGCTATGGATAACATCAGATCTTTGGTTATCTCTGAGTTCCTCCCATTACAGAGTCAAAGAACAAATAAGCTTAACAAATAGAGTCCTTGACTCTTGTTACATTGTATCAATGCCTTAATTGTAGAGGAAGAAGTTTCCTTTCAAATGTCAAACCCCAGAGGGCCATGGCCTGCCCCCACAATTCCCCCTTTTTATTATATTTAGAGCAGGGACTTTCCCAGCTCAGCAGAAAGACTGTGCTTGTCTTAGGTGAGATATGTCTAGAGAAATCCCTTACCCATCATCAAGCCAAGAGATGTTTAATACTTATGCTCTGTCTTAGGTTTGATATTTCTCCACAATTCTCTTACCCATCTTTGACTACCAGCCTCTGCAGGGGTTAGACCATGGGTCGTGGAGGCTGAACATGTAGTTAGATGCCATTATTCCTTACTGAGTCTAACAGCTTCCTCTATCAACATTTGTAACCCTTGATCCTTGTACCAGGACTCATTAATTTTTTACAGGCATCATTACAAAGGGAGGTTGTCTCAAAACCATCACAGAATGAGAGGAAGTCATCATTTCTGAAAATATACAATTGGGCAATTTACAATTAAAACAGCAGATGTTATATTCATTATCAGTTTCATAAACAATCTCTATATTTCTTACTAATAACATATAAGGAGCATTATATTAGAGGTGCCTATGACAAAAATATTGAAACTTAGGCTATTAATTTTGCAATCTGACCATAAACATATTTCTCCCAATGCAGCAGCAAGTTTCCAAATGTTGTTTTGAGGAAAACTTGAATCTGTCCACCAAAGTCCAGCACAAAGGCTGTCTGTAGAATTTCCAAGTGATTAGTCCAAAAACTTTTGAGATGTGCCATTAAATATCAGGCATATAAGCCCAATATGCTTTCATAGAATTGCTTCCAGGAAACATTTGTGGGGTTATTAAGAAGATCCACAAGATGAACCAGTCTCTCCGGCAGCCATCATGCTCCGTCATGCTTCAAAGCATAAGGCAAAACCTGAGGATGACAGAATATTTTTGCTGCTGAATGACCATGCTTATGAATTTGTAAAAAATATTTAAAATATACGTAGCATGATTTAAATAATTTCTGGATGAAGAGGGGCACAATTCCCCCTTTTTATTTTTGTGTAGCTGCACCTTTAATGTGAAATGGGCTCATTTAACAATGTCTTGTCTTTGTAACATCTATTTGTCAAAGATGATTTGGAAGCAAGCCCCGTGGGTTAACTCTATAGTGGGGAACAGGGGAGAATACCTGGATCAAAAGGTTATTGTCATAAACAGTATGGTGGAAAACCTGCATAGTCAAACAACATGAATACATTTTTGTATACCAGAAATGTAGCAATATTTTGAAGATAAATATGTTGTAATAATATATTTAGAATTTGGCCTTTTGAAAATAACAATATATTTATATTTGATGTCATTTTGATCAAAAATATAATTGGACACTTTTGAACATTTAGACAGGAAAACAGATAAGACAATGTAAACTAGAGTGCACTCAGATGGTTTTGGCTAATTGAATTATAAAATCTTTTAATTATGACTAATCAAAACTTTTGCAGGTCAAAATTAACAGAAATCTCTTGTAATCGCTTCTCGGCCTTTTGGCTAAGATCAAGTGTAGAAATCTCTTGTAGAATTAGGGTTAAAGGAATGAAAGCTCTTCTTGACTGTAAATATAAACCTTTTATAACAGACTTAAAACCAACCAGCAAGCTTAAATAAATCATTTCCACACACCTTCTCTATACACTTAGGCCTTCTGGTCTTGTATATGTTTCTTTACCTGTTTTTAACAAGACAAACATACAAAACCTTTCATGTTAAAAGTACAACTCTTATTTATAGCTTTCTTAATATTTTTCTATCTCATTTACTATTAACCTTCTATAAGAAACTTCTGCTTAAAGTGTCCTTTTTCTGTTCTCAGATTGTCACATCTTAAAATTTGACTGGCTGCCAATAGAATATTATTAACCTTGAGTTTTTAGAAAAGAGCAAGTTAACCCTATAATCGCAGTTTAAGAATTTGCAATGTACAATAAGTGTCACCAAAACTAAATAGTTCTCATTAGCAGCTGATTGTTACAGAGCAGAAGTTTGAGCAACTCCTAAGCTGGGTTGTTTTGAAATCTCTTTCTTAGTTATGTGGAGTCCAAGGGCAGCTGCAGTCCGATGGACCTCCTGGAAATGATCTAAAATCAAGGTGAGGGGGGTAAATGAGCTCCCTCCCATTTTATGAGAAAATTCAATATAATCAAACAGACAAACAAGGGAACAAAAGAGGCCAAACAGAATGTAAGACAGACAAACTAAAAGAAGAACCATTATCTGCTTTTATTTTTTGAGGTAATCCTAAAATGGAGAAACAATATATACAGTAAGCAATAACATGTTTAGTAGCTTCTCCTGTTTGAGCTGAAGCAAGAATAAATACTGAAAAAGTGTCAACAACATGAACATACCTTTGTTTGCCAAACTCCATTACATGAGTAACATCCATTTGCCATAATTGATTAGGAAGCAAACCTCAAGGATTAATACCATAATGTGGAACAGAAGAAAACTGAGGGCAAGTGGAGCATTGTTTAACAATTTGTCAGGCAGCTTCTCAAGGAATCTGAAATTGATATCTAAGAGTATGACTATTTTGGTGATGGAGTTGTTGAGATTGATGAGCCAAATCAATTTTAGAAAGGGTAATCAATTTTGTGGAAACATCAGCAAGATGATTTCCCAAAGACAATGGACCGGGTAAAACAGTATGTTCTTGAATATGTCCAATAAAACAAGGAAGAGAATGATCATGAATACAATTTTGTACTTGAATGAAAAGTTGTTGAATTTCTAAATTACTGGTATTAATATAGGCCACAGTTTCTAAAAAAGGAAGGGCTTTAGCCAAATACCGACTATCAGTATATAGATTAAAAGAAACATGGGCAAATTCCTGAAAAACAAAAAGAATGGCATGCAATTCAACTACTTGTGCTGAAGTGGCAGGTGTTGAAATAACCTTTTCATGACCATCAATAACATAAACAGCTTTTCCATTAGAGGATCCATCAGTGAAAATAACAATGGCATAAGGAATAGGTTTAAATGAAATAATTTTTGGAAAAATGAAGGTTTGAAGGTTTTCAAATTGCAACAATATATTAGGTGGATAATGAAATTTAATTTGGCCTGAAAAATATGCAAATGCAATAGCCCAGGAATCACAAGAAACAATCAATCTAATTGTTTTCCTTTAAATGGGATTAAAATAATGGAAGATTCTAAACCAAAATATTTCTGAGCATTACATTGGATTGATTGAATAAGTTGGGCAACAGCTTCATAATAAAGTTGTACATTTTTAGCAGTGAAACAGATAAATGTAACCACAATAAAAGTCCATCCTGTCACAAATCAGCTGTAGGGGAATGTTTGGTTAGAAAAATAAAGGCTTCTAAGAGTTTTTGATAGCCAAAATAAAATATCAGTTGATTATTAATAGCTATTTCCACCTTTTGAAGAGCCAATTGTCCTTCATATGTGAGGGTCCTAAGGGAAAAAGGATCAGGATCCCCTTGCAAGATATCAAATAAGTTTTAATTCTCCAGTAGTTAATTTTAAATTAGGCCATATCCCATTTATATCTACCTACAATTTTTGAAGATCATTCAAAGTTTTCAAATTATCTTTTCGAATATTTAACTTTTGGGTAAATATTTTTTTAACGATAAAGCTGATATCCCAAATATGAAAAAGGAGACACCCGTTGAATTTTTTCAGGAGCAATAACTAATCCATAATTATTTAAAACCTTTTGTAAATAAAAAAACACAGTAAGCAATACTGATTCATCTTCATTTGCTAAGAGAATATCATCCATACAATGTATCATATAAATAGAAGGATAATTTTGTGTAACACAGGAAAGAGCCTGCACTACAAACTTTTGATACAAGGTGGAGCTATTTGCCATACCTTGAGGCAAAACTTTCTATTGGCGTCTTTGCACAGGTTCTTGGGAATTAACAGAAGGAACACTAAAAGTAAATCATTAGAAAACAATTCTCCATGTGACAGGAGCCCAGAAAAAAAAAAGGGGGGACAGCAATTTTACTGGCAGACAAAGTAAATTTCAAACCAAAACTGATTCTAGTATTATTGATGTAGGACCGTACTGTATCATACTTCTATGAATGTAAAATATCTTATACCTGCTTTGTGATACATAGTAGAGACAGTGCTTTATCAGAGCTACATTTAATGATATTACTCTAAAATGTTCTTTCCAGATGATGATTAAGATGCCAATAAAAAAAATGGTGCCAGGTACCACAACAGCAACAGAACTTTGCTGTTTTCTGGATATTATTCTTTTTTTTGTTTCTTTTTGTTTTGTTTTGTTTTAATGGAATGTGCTGAATGTCTATAATTTTGTTCAGATGACTGCAGAACCTGAAAAAGCTATTGCTGCAATTGATGCATTACATACTGCTATTATTAGTCTTTTTATGTAAATAAATAAATACATACACACACACACACACACACATATATATAT
>NW_022900949.1:14599650-14662773 GCF_012274545.1 Fukomys damarensis | reverse complement strand
AAGAATAAGAAATAAGATAAGACTACAAGAGCAAGAAGCAATTTAAATATGTTCAGGGACCATTTTCATCTCCAGAATTAAGGATTATTTTAATATTACATCATTGCCTTTTATCGTTTACTTTCCTTTTTAGTTTTATTTTAGGATTCCTTATTTTTAATATTCATACAGAGATTTCTTTAACTGAAATACCGAATAGTTTCTGTGGTGTGAAACTATAATAGTACACAGGATCCTAATGAGATAATTAATAATGTGAAATAGGAAGTAAAGGGCTAAAGGTGTAGGGAAAGTGGGAAGGGTGGGGGAAAGCTAATAAGGGAGAGGAAAAAATATGAGAAACTGAAAAATGGAAATGAAGTCTTTGTAAATGGGGAGGGGAGGAGGGGGTGAAGGGAGGGCAGAGACAAGGGGAAAAAATGAGAATCAAGACCTATTATGTAAAAGTACAGAATCCCAATGATGAATGTAACTGTATCGTATACCTAGATTGTACCAATAAACTCAATAAAAAGAAAAAAAATTAAATCATTTACAATCTGTAGGGGCTAGAGGTATAGTATAAAAACAATCCTTTAAATCAATAATTACTTTAAAATTATTTCTCGGTATTTCAGAGGCAAGAGGGAAACCAGGTTATAATGCTCCCATGATTTCCTAGTTTCATTAATCCTCCTTAAATCTTGTAATAATCTCCATTTACCAGATTTTTTCTTTAGAACAAAAATGGGGAATTCCAAGGAGAAACAGATGGTTCAACGTGGCCTTTATCTAATTGTTCCCGCACTAACTATTGGGCAGCTGTTAATTTTTTACAAGTTAAGGTCCAATGATCAACCCAAAAATGGTTTTTCATCTTTCCAGACTTTTGGATCTGCATGGGGTGCAGGCATGTCAAAGATTACTAGGGAAAATATCCCTGGCCTTGTCTAGGAGGATGGGCTCATGGGGTCACAGAAGATTGAATTCCTTGACCTTCCTTTCCTAAACCAGCATTAGGCAAGAATCCTTGATCAGACATTTGATTAGAGACCTTTTGATTAGGGCTATATAAATAAACTCCCATCTGTTGCATGACATCCCTTCCCCATAAATTAACCGGGAGACCAGGAACAATATAAGGTTGAAAAGTCCCACAATGTCCTTCACAATCACTACAATTTAACATATCAGTAATTTGTTTAGGATTTTTACTTTGACCAATGCCTTGTAGTTGAGAGACAGTCTCCTGCAAAGACCATGTGGAAGGCCCCTGGTCAGCAGTTATAACAGAGACATCAGCACCAGTATCTAATAATCCAATAAAGGATTTTCCTTGAATTAACAATTTTATTTCTGGCCTATTGGCTCCAATAGATTGCACCCAATAAACATCTGAGGACCCAAAGACTTTATTCCCTCTAATGGCCTTTTTATATTTTCCTGAGGTAACTATCCCGGGTAAATGAATCAGTGTAGCTATACACTGTCCAGGCTTAATAACAAAAATTTGAGAAGGAGAACAAGCCATAATTTTAATTTCTCCCATATAGTCCTCATTGGTAATTCCTGGAGAAATTACGAGTACTTTCATTGTGGAGGAATTTCTACCCAATACAAGACCTAGGGTATCCTTGGGTAATGGCCCAAAAACTCTGGTGGGTAATGCTTGCATTCCCATTTCATGGGTTAGTACTGTATAGGAGGAGGAACCCTGGTCCAATCCTGCACTGCCTGGGGTGGCTCGGAATAAGTCCTGAACGGATTTTTTTGATTGATTTTGAGGGAGGATCTGAGGGGTCAGATTCTGAAATGCCCTAAAAGTTTGATATGTGGCCTTGTGCTGGCCCCTCTGTCCATTTCCTGATTGAACAGGATTGTCCATAACATCATCTTTAGATCTGCATTCATTGGCCCAATGATTTCCTCTTTTACATTTAGTACATAAACCAGGTTCTTTAGGAGGCTTTGAAAAAGGTCCATTTTCTTTACATTGTGGGCAGTCTCGTATTAAATGTCCTGCCTGACCACAGCCAAAGCAATCTCCATCATTCCCCCTTTTTGGAGGGCCCCTTCTATGTTGTTGAAATATGACCTCTTTTACAGTTTTTCCTTGTAAAACTGTGTCCATGGCAAGGCCCTCAGTGCAAAAGGGATATCAGCATACAAGTGAACATAATCAGATAAATCAGCCTTCTTTCTGAAAGGAGGAAGGGCAGCTTGGCAGACAGAATTAGCATTTTCATAGGCCAATTGTTTTACTAAAACAACACCAGCTCCAGATTCTCCTATGACTAGGCTGGCAGTTTGTAACAAGCTATCCACATAATTTTGAAAAGGCTCATCAGGTCCCTGTCTAATTTTAGAAAGATTCTCTGAAGCTTGTCCAGATAAAGAAAGTTTTTTTTTTCCAAGCATTTTTAGCAGCAGTATTAATATGAGCATACACACCTGGGGAAAAACCCAATTGCTAGTAACCTCAACATAAGGTCCTGTTGTGCCCAGATTGTGAAGTCCCCAAAGACCACCAAGGAGTTGAGTCTGATGTAAATGCATAAGGAGTTTATTGCAAGCTAGAACCTGGACCTCCGTACCTCACTGACCAAATGGATCAGAAATGAGAGAGCCCTGACTCTCTTCTAAGACATAATTTTATAGGGTTTGGGAGGCTTGAAATCCTCTCTTTTTCATTGGTGTCACCTTTTACTTTTTATTTCTATTGTGTTTTGCTGGGACACTTGCAAAAGTGGGAAGAAAACTATTTCAGGCTTGGGAGAGGGCTAGTTCAAGGAGAGGTCAGTGTGCTCAGGAATGTGGTGGGCTTCTCTTATCTATATAGAACCTCCTGTCTTTTTTCTCTGTAAGTTTATGGTTTCTTTTCTCAGGTATCTGGCCTTGCCTTTATCTTGACTAAGCAAATTCCTGATTGAGTTCATCTAGGAGTCACATTTAACATATGATGGCTTTCTATCTGAAAATGGAGTAACTTTGGTCTCTACATTCCCCTCTTCTCAAGAGCCTTAAGGGACCCAATCATGGGAATAGGGGTGTTATCTTCATCAGACTATTTCTTGCTGAATGGAGGCGTTGTGGAACCTAAGGCAGGAGAAGATTTCTTGAGTCCTCATGGCTTGGTGTCTTGTCTGTTGCCAGTCCCAATACTGCTAGGCCTTGAATTCAATTTCAGCTTTTTGTTGGGCATCAATGAGTAATTGTTAAGCTGCCAGCTCCTGGAGAGGTCTCGTTGATGTCGCTTCACTAAAACCCACTCTCCTGGTTTAAAGTCATGTGGAGTGGGAGTAGGGCCCGACTCATATAATGCTTTACATTTGGGCCAGATTTCCTTATGTACCTGTTGGATACAATATAGAGAGTTAAGCAATTCATAATCTTTAAACTCAGCTAAAATTTCTGATAGAAGTTTAGGAATGATAGGAGGAGGAATGTCAAACATTATTTTAAATGGAGTCAATCCCCATTTTCAGGGTGTGTTATGCACCCTATACAGTGCAAAGGGGAGGAGAGACACCCAATCACTACCAGTCTTCAGGATTAATTTAGTTAATGTCTCTTTCAGGGTTCTATTCATTCTCTCTACCTGTCCTGAACTCTGGGGGTGATAAGCACACTGTAATTTCTAATTGCTTCCCAATACCTGGACTAATTCTTGGCTTACCTTAAAGACAAAAGCCAGCCCATTATCAGATCCTAAAGCCACTGGGAATCCATACCTGGGAAGGATGTCTTCTATCATTCGCTTTGTCACCATCTTAGAAGTTTCATGGTTGGTGGGGGAAGGCTTCTGTCTATCCTGAAAAAGTGTCTACAAATACTAGTAAATATATATAACCATATTTTCCCAGTTTTACCTCTGTGAAGTCCATCTCTCAGTAAGCTCCAGGTCTGTTTCTTCTCAGGTGGTGGCCTAGATAGCTCTTAGCTCATGCCCCATTAGTTATTTTACAGACTGTGTAGGTTGAGGAGAATTTTTTTTTTTTACCTTGGTGGAAATATTTTTTCTCTTGACTTGAGATCACTGGATCAGTTTCTGCATTTTACTTTTTCCCAAGTGAGTGGATCAGTGAAGATTTGAGAGCAAGTGATCTCCTAGTTTTTCAGGCAGGAGGACAGTTCCATCATTTAATTTACACCATCTTTTAACTAGTTGAGTGGTGGGTAACTGTTTGACCCATGTTATGTCAAAGTCAGAATATTTTCTTTTTTCCGGGAGAGCTAGGGTTCCTGGATCAGGGAGTTGTAAGGCTAAAATCTCAGGGGCACAGAGGGCTTCCTCTTTAGCTCTCTATCTGCTAGATTGTTGCCTCTGTCTGTGGGTGTGTCACCTTTTTGATGGCCTGGGCAGTGGATTATGGCAAGTTTCTTGGGTAGCCATAAGACTTTTAGTAGAGCCATAATTTCCTCTTTATTTTTTATAGTCTTTTTTTTCAGTCAATAGCCCCCTATCCTGGTATATGGCCCCATGGACATGGGCAATGGCAAAAGCATATCTACTATCCATGTAAACATTTAGTTTTATTTATTTTCTCAAAGTCAAGCCTGAGTTAAGGCTGTCAGTTCTGCCTGTTGTGCTGAGGTTACAGCAGGGAGAGGTTTAGCCCAGATTATTTCAGTCTCTGACACTACTTCCACCCCTGCATACCTGTGTCTATCATGCATAAAGCTACTTCTATCAGTGTACCAAGTTAGTTCTGCATCTGGCCATGGTTGGTCTCTCAAGTCCTCCCGAGTGCCATGTACCTGGGCCAATATGTCTCTGCATTCATGTAGTGGAGCATCCATGTCCAGATCAGGCAGCAGGGAGGCAGGGTTCAGGGCAGCTGGAGGCTGAAAAATAACTCAGGTAGGGTTAAGGAGAAGGCCTTGGTAGTGAGTCAGCTGAGCATTGGTTAGCCATCCATCTGGAGGCTGCTTTATTATTACATCAATGGCATGGGGTGTGATCACATACATTTGTTGCCTCACAGTGAGTTTGTCTGCTTCCTTGACCATTTGTGCTACTGCTGCAATCATTCGCAGACAGGGTTAGCCATCCAGATGCTACTGGGTCAAGCTTCTTTGACAGGTGTGTTAGTGGCCTTCACCAAGGGCCTGGATATTGAGTCAGAACTCCTTTGGCTACCCCTTTGCTCTCCTCCATGTATAGGTGAAAGGGCTTGGTTATATCTGGTAAGCGTAGACTAGGTGCACTCAACAATGCGGCTTTGATTTTTTCAAAAGATTTTCATAAAGTCTCTGTCCATTGGAAGGCCTGCTGGCCATTAGTCACTGCATACAAGGGCCTGGCCAATTCTGCATATCCAAGAATCCATAGACGACAGAATCCAGTCAACCCCAGGAACTCCTTTACCTTGTGAGGAGAGTCTGGAGGAGGGATTCTGAACACTGTCTCCTTTCGGGCCTTTGATAGCCATCTCTGTCCTGCCTTTAACTTGTAGCCCAGGTAGCTTACCTTGAGTTGGCACATTTGAGCCTTTTTAGTTGATACCCAAGGTCTCCTATGGTTTTCAACAGTTCCTTTGTTCCTTTCAAACAAGCCTCCTCTGTCTCTGCTGCAATGAAAAGGTCATCTACATATTTGAGCAGAGTTAGATGAGGATTTTGTTGACGGTACTCACCCAGGTCCTCGTGTAGAGCCTCATTGAAGATGGTGGGTGAGTTTTTAAATCTTTGGGGCAGTCTGGTCCAAGTTAATTGTCCATTAATTTCCTCATCTGGGTCCAGCCATTCAAAGGCAAATATGGCTTGGCTTTTAGGGGCCAAAAGAAGGCTGAAGAAAGCATCTTTTAAATCCAATATTGTATACCATTGGTGGGAGGGAGGTAATGAACTCAAGAGAGTATAAGGGTTAGGCACAGTAGGGTGGATGTCAATTACCCTCTTATTTACCTTTCGAAGGTCTTGAACCAGTCTATAGTCATCTGAATTAGGCTTTTTTTACAGGCAACAAGGGGGTATTCCAGGCTGACTGGCATGACCTCAGTATCCCTTGTTTCAACAAGTTTCTAATGTGTTGTGTTATGCCTTGCTGAGATGTAAGGGGCATGGGATACTGGTGAACCTGAACAGGGTCGGTGCCAGGTTTGATCTCAATGAACACTGATGCCCTATGCTTGGCTAGTCCAATTCCTTCCATTTCTGGCTAAGCCTGGGAAAATTTTCAAGCCAAAATGTAATGTCCTTCTGGGTCACTGAGCCTGAAATGAGTGCTCTTTGATAGAGTCTATATTTATCCTCAAATTGAACAGTTAATACATGGACAGGCCTTTTAGTTTTATCAAGAAGTTGGGCGCCTTCTAGCTGAAAGTGAATACGGGTGCCCAACTTTATCAACAGGTCCCTCTCTAAGAGAGGGTAGGGCCATTCTGGGATTACCATGAATGAGTGGGACACCTGGCTCCTGTTCAGGTCCACTGTCCTCTGAGTTGTCTATTTATATTTCTTAATACTTGTGGCTCCCTGTACCCAAGAAGTCTTTTCAGACATTTTTCCCAGGGGTTGTAACAAAACGGAATGTTGTTCTTCTTTGTCCGCCATGAACTCAATTGGTTTCCCCTCCACTTTAAGAGTTACCCTAAGCTCAGGGAGGGGTTCTGAGCTCTGTCCCCCCTAGTCACATTTTTTTCCCATCGCCAGAAGAGGCACCTTTTTCCCGGGCCTCTGGGGGCATTCCCTTGTCCAATGGCCTTTTCCTTGCAATAAGCACATTGATCTTTATCTAGACGGGAACGGTGTGGTTCTCTTTTTCCCTAATCTCCTGCCAGCTTTTAAATTTCTTTTCTCATTTTCTGGGTTCTTTTATGGTGGCAACTATTAAAACTTGTGCTAGCTTGCGCATCTTGTGATCTCCCGTCATCTCTCTGTTGTTGTATACTATCTCTGCTATCACCACCAAATCTTGTACACTTTTCTCACCTAACTATTTTATCTTCTGGAGTCAAAGTCCATGAAATTTTTTGGGTAGACCTGTTTTAGTTTAGAATGGTGGTAGCTGAACTTGAGTTACCATGACAACTGTCAGAGTAACCATAAGTGACTCATATGGCCCTTTTTATATAGGTCAGAAAGGGGTCCTTTTTATTTTTAATTTACTCTTGAATATTTTGAAATATTTGCCTAATTTTAACAGCTGTGATTTTATACTGGATAAGCCCAGTTGAGATAAATTTATAAAGTCTCAAGATACAGGGTGGCCTTTTAAACAAGACCTCATAAGGGGAGAACCCAGTATGACTTGGTTATCTCTTAATTTAAAGAAGGCCAAAGGGAGCAGATCAATTTATAACTCAGTGTTATCTGACAATATTTACCTTATAATTTATCATTTCTTTAATCTTATAATAACTCTCAGGTCAATAGGTAGTATAACAGTTTAGCTATATCTTGCATAACCTATTATAAATGCTGGCCCATTGTCACTGCCAAAGGGGAGAGGCAGACAAAACCTTGGAATTTTTTTTAATAAAATCTTGCATATCTCTTTGTTTTTATAGGGAAGGCCTCAGGCCATCTAGAAAAGTACAGACCCATATTAACACATATTTATAACTTTTACAGGGGGTGGGTTGAATCATCTAGTTTCTGTTTAGTTGTCTTTTTGGCTTATATGTCTATTTTGGCATTGTCATTTGTTACTGCATCTTTTCTTTCTTGAATTATTATAGCTACTTTGTCAGATTTTCACATTGCCTTAAATAACTATATTAGATCCTGTTTGTTTTTAATGTTTGCACTCTGCAGTGAGAAGACCACACTTGTATAGACTGTGCCATAGATATACCAAGTGGCAATCAGGAATCTGTATAAACATTTACCCTCTTCTTTTTTGTACATGGGAGAGCCTGTATGAGTGCCCACAGTTCCGCTTATTGAGCTGACCATCCAGTGGGGAGGGGTCCTGCTTAGACCACTTTTTCTTGAGTCATCTCTGAATAGCCAGTATAGCATACCCCATTTTCCATGAAGTTGTTCTCATCCTTGAACAGGACAAAATCAACCTCAGGCAGCGGGTCTTTCTGCAGATCTGGATGACTGGAGAACAATTTGCCAGTGACCTTGAGGCACTTGTGTTCAGAGGGCCAGGTTCTGAGGGCAAAAGGTAGCAGGGTTTATGGTCTTAACTGGAGCAAAATATGGGCAGGGATTTTCACAGATGAGGGCCTGATATTATGTGACTCTATTATTTGAGAGCCATCAATGTCCTGTTACTCAATAGTTGTAAAAGGCATGGGAAAACCAAATAATTTACTTTTTTCTAATGTTACCTGGTCAGCTTCCTTAATTAGCATTATTGTAGCTGTCAGTGCTTATAAAGCAAGGGATTTATCACTTTATAGCTGGATCTATTCTTAAGATAAATATGTCACTGGCTAATTTTATGGGCCTACTCTTTTAATGAGCACCCCTAAAGCAGTATGATTTTTTTCAGTCAGGTACAAACTAAAAGGCTGGGTCACATTTAGGATCCCTGATACAGGGGCCAGCAGAAAGAGTTAGTTTTAGCTGTTTAAATGCTGACTCTTACTTTTTTTATGCTATAATAATCACTGTCTTTTGGGGCCCTTTAAAGATTTATATATAGAGAGAATCTAGATATTGTAAAAACCTTTTATCACCCAATTTTTTTTAATCTGCTTTAGGTCCTTTTATCTCTAAGCAGCATAAAATTTATATCCTGCCTCCTGAAGCAGCATTAATAGTCTCTCAGTACCCTGTTTTTTTATTTATTTAGTACATCTAAAAATTAACAATAATCATCATTTTATGCATGAAACTTTATGTCCTTTAATCTAATTAGGTATCAAAAGCATTTTTAATAGAATCTCTTAATAACTTTTTTTAGAGAAATTCTATTTTGAAACTGAGCATTATAAGCATATCACAATAACATATTTAGAATCTAATTCTTTGATGATAACCAATGTAAACATTTTATAACAACATATTTGTCCCTTTTTACTGGTGGTATCTTCTTAGAAGGTCATTAGTGAATAATGACCAGAATAAAAATTTTTGAGCAGCTGTCCTTCTGCTATTAACAGGAGTCTATTTAGACCTGAGTTTATACTTAATTATCTTGACAAGATTTTAACTTATAAAACCAGGTTATAGAAATTAACAAATTATTAGTATCTTTTCTGTCATATTAATCAAAATACAATTGGACAAACACTTTTTAAACAATTGGGCACAGACAAACATATAAGACAATTTATGAAACTATAATATATTAAATGTATTTGGCCAATTGAATTATAAAATCTCTCTTATTTATTATTTTTTGTTTTTGGTACTGGGGATTGAACTTGGGTCCTTGTGCTTGCAAGGCAGATGGCAGCACCACTGATTTAAATCTCTAGCCCTAAAATCTCTTTTATTTAAGACTAATCCAAATGTTTGTAGATCAATTAACAGAAATCTCTTGTAGAATTACAAACAAAAGGAATGAAAACTCTTTGTTACTGTAAAAGTAAACCTGTAACAAACATGAAACCAACAAGCAAACATACATAAACCATTTTTATACACCTTTTTTATATACTTATGCCCTCTGGTCTTTTATATCTTTTTTATCTCTTTTTAACAAGACAAACATACAAAATATTTTTATATCAAAAGTATATCTCTTTTATTTATAGCTTTTTAAATATCTTTTTCTGTCTCATTTATTATTAACCTTTTACAACAAACTTAAGCTGTTAAAATCTTGAAGTGTTCTATTTTGTTTTCAGGTTGTTACATCTTAAAATTTGATTGGCTACCCATAGAACAATATTAACCTTGAGTTTTTATCAACAAAGTAAAAAGAGCAAGTTAACCCTATAATTGTAATTCAAGAATTTGCAATGCACAAGAAGTGTTTTAAGCACACCATTTAAACTTAATTTAAATTGAAACAAAGATATATTCATCAAGTAGTTAAAATTTTAACTTGATTTTTTTTTTTTTGTAAAATTTTCTTGATATCTAGTGAAATACAATTGCAGTTTCTCTGGCTTGTAGGTTTTTTTTAAACTATTCTGTCTTTTAGAATTTCTCTATCTGATTATAAAATATTTGAGATTTTTTTTGTTTTAGTTCTTTTTAATCTTAGTGAAAGCCCTGTTTCATCTTTTCTCTGAGTCCCATCATAGTTTTCCATCTGCACCCTCCAGTGCAGTAAAGCTAAACAATTTGTTTTTGTCTCTTACCTCCACACCTTTGATCTTACCAACTCTGGGAGAGGGAGTCAGCTCAACCTTCTCCAAAGGGGAAACACTGGAATTTGTGTGCAATGATGTCACATTTTCTGAAAGGCAAGTTCACCACAGGAAAACAGAAGATTTGGCAAGCAATTGCTTTAAGACCAAAACTAAATAGTTTTTACTAGTAGCTGATTACCACAGAGCAGAAGCTTGAGCAGCTCTTAAGAGTACACAAGCCTCCAAATTATCAAAGTCTCAGGTAAGAGAAACAAAGGCAAATGACTTAAATTTTGTCTGGAGTTTTCCTGGGGGCAAAGTCTGACTTAGCTGAGACCATGATGGCTCACAAAGTTTCTTAAGCATCTTTGATTGCAGTTTTATCTTATAGTCCCCCACAAAATCTTTATCAAAATTTTGAATTATGCACTTAAGAACAGTTGGTTTAGTATTACCATTCTCCATGACCATTAGATATTTTTTTGTCTGGTGATGCAAGGCAAGCAAAGGGTGGGGTGTCTCATTCACCAGCCTGGTTCTGTACCTCCCAGCTCTTTCAGGCCTGCTCGAACTAAAGGAGAGTTTCTCATTGCAAATCTCCATTATGTCCTTTTAAGTGTGGCCACAGACTTGCAGGACTGACCCACACAAGCTCTGCAATGCCAGGAGGGCTCTTTAAGTGCAACTGCCCCCTTCATTTGTTTTGGTGCACAGGCGAGGCTACTGATGGCTTTTGTAGCTCATTTTATTCACTCTCTTAACTAAATCTCTTTCACACACAGTCACACAAGAGGTTAATAAATTCCTTCCCTAGGCCCCCTTCCAAAGACAAACTAGAAGCACCCAGGGGATCTCACCATTCAGGCAGAGGATTTTATCCATTTGCCTTCTTTTTGTTCTGCTACCGGTGAGCTGGCCTCCACATCCTACAAAGGGAACCCAGGAAATCCCAGGGGCATGCCTCTTCCCTTCCAAGGAGATGGGCAGTTGCTCTCTCCAGTGGGACTCCAGTCAAGGTCCAATACAGGCTATGTCAGTTAGTCCATTCTTTTCCACTGGAGAATTTGACTCTATATTCATCTTTTTGCTCAGGGAAAAACTCAATTTAAAATTAGTGAGAAAGCAATCCAGTGGGGTGTTTTTGCAGCCAGATCCTCAGAATTTTCCTTCTCTTTGGTGACCAATACTGGCTCTGGTGGCTGTGAGGGCAAAAAAGGTTTTAACCAGTGGGGAGTTATTTACCAAATCTTCCCAAAAAACAATGTAAGGGACATGGTCAGGATGGCTCTGAAAAACAATCATTTTTATCTTTTGGGCAATTTTTAAATCTAGAGTGCCACCTAATGGCCATCTGACTCCAAAGGTTGGCCATTCTGAGTCACACATAGTCTGATGTTTTCCTTTTTAACTTTCACAGACAAGTTATGCACCCTTGCCTTAACCTCCTTAAAATGTCCCATCATCAGGGAAAGGGGGGTCATCTGTTTCTGTTCCATTTTATCTATGTCCATCCTCATTAACACAACAAAGAACAAAAATACACAACCACACAAAACACAAGACTCCAAGCAAATCCAAAGACAAAAACAAAACTGAGGCGGCGGCCCAGTGCCGAAATGTGGGAGCGACCCATTCCACCTTTAAAAACAAAATAGAGGGACTCTAACCCTCGGGGGACTCTAACCCCTTACTTAGAGGGACTCAAACCCTCTGGGGGACTCTAACCCCCTACTGGAAGGGACTCGAACCATCCAGGGGATTTTAACCCCCTACTCAGAAGGGGCTGGAATGACTTCTGAAACCCCAGCTTGTTAGGCCCCGTTTAATGCATCCATCATGGTCCTGGTCAGCTTTATAGATACTCTTGCAAGGTAACAAACAACAGAAAAAGACACTTACATTCACTCAATCAGCCAGCTGTTCTCCTCTGGATTGAGTCCTGAGGTCTTGGGGATCCCAGATGAGCCCCCAAATGTTGTGCCCAGATTGCAAAGTCCCAAAAGACCACCAAACAGTCGAGTCTGATGTAAATGCTTGAGCCTGGACCCCCGTGCCTCCCCAACTAAGTGGATCAGAAATGAGAGCCCCGACCCTCTTCTAAGTCATAATTTTATAGGGTTTGGGAGGATTGAAATCCTCTTTTTCATTGGTGTTACCTTTTACTTTTTATTTCTATTGGGTGTTGCTGGTGCACTTGCAAACGTGGAAAGAAAACTATTTCAAGCTGGGGAGAGGGCTAGTTCAAGAAGAGGTCAGTGTGCTCAGGAATGTGGTGGGCTTCTCTTATCTATACTGAACCTCCTGTCTTTTTTCTCTGCAAGTTTATGGTTTCTTTTCCCAGGTATCTGGCCTTGCCTTTATCTCACCTAAGCAAATTCCTGCTTGAGTTCATCTAGGAGTCACATTTAACATACGATGGCCTTCTATCTTAAAATGGAGTAACTTTGGTCTCTACAGTCCCTCTGCTGCTAGCATCTCATAAATTGCATTAAGTTCTCCTTGCTGTCTATTAAGATCTGCTATTCTCTGGCATTGTTCTGCATATTCAGATTTCCATAACAAATAATCACCTCCATCTAGGCAAGCCTTAGCAATCTGTTTCCAATCAAAAGGCGGCAAGGCATCATTTGCAAGAGAATCTAGCATGGCTAACCTAAAAGGGCCAGTCAGCCCTTTTGGGCACAAGCCATTTTTAATTATTTTAATTGTTTAAAAGGAATTGGAACATATTGACAAACTGGTTTTCCTGAGCATCTCAAGCATCAAAGACTGGGCAGATAAGGGAAAATCCAGATAAATCTTTCTCAATAGTTAAAGCTTGCTGTAACCCTAGTTGAACATGGGACAAAAGAGGTTGAGAATTGATCCTAATAAGTTTTTAATTTTTAAGGGGCCCTGAAAATAGAGCAATTAAAGAGGGCTCTTTTTTTTCAGAGATATAAACTGTTTCAGATGAGAGTCCAAAAACTGAAAGCATCCAGGGGTACCTTGCTAGATACAGGTGTAGCATAATAATCCTGTAATCATTTTCCTACCTTAATCCAAGTTTTTAGATTAACTGAGCCCTCCTCAAGAAATCAAGGAAAAACTATTTCTACAAATTTTTAAAAATTACACAATTGCTGGTGCCCTACTCTAGCATCACCGATACACAATACATCTTTAAGCATATGTACAAAAAACATGCAACTATTGGCGGCTCCTATTTTTAATATTTACAAGAAAATTCACCATTCTTTACCTTTTCATTGAGGCCTCCTTCTTCTCTGCGGTGTCCTTAACTAGATCCCTAGATACTCAGGTCCCTGTTTGGGCACCATTTGTAGTGGTCCAGCCAGCACATCACGGACATGCCTGAGTTGGTGAGTGAGGATTGAGAAAGGAAAGAACACTCAAGCATGAGTGGAGACCAAGAGTAGTCTGGTTTATTTTTTCAGAAACAGCTTTCCTTAAAGGCACATAAACAGGGAGCACCAAGCAATCATCTCCATCTTTTCTTATGCAAAAACAAGATTTCCTGACTCTTATAGATAACATCAGATCTTTGGCTATCTCTTTGAGTTCCTAGAGTCACAGGGTCAAAGAACAAATAAGCTTAACAAACAGAGTCCTTGACCCTTGTTACATTGTATCAATGCCTTAATTGTAGAGGAAGAAGTTTCCTTTCAAATGTCAAACCCCAGAGGGCCATAGCTGGCCCCCATACTCAGCATGACATAAATCCTTGTGGTCATTTCCACTTTGAATGTCCATTCCTTTCTAGGATATCCCATAGATAAAGAGACAAGATAAAATGCATTTGGTTTATGTCTGCATCATAGACACATGGGCCCTATAATCCATTTGATTGTATAATGGATATATCCAGTACTCAAAAACATGGCAAAGATATTAATGAGTAAAAAATCAAATAGCAGTGGGTAGGTGAATTTATGCCTCTGGCTGAGATGAAATCTAGAACTTCACATCATTTCAGGCTCCACTGGCATTGAAATACTATTTACTGTTGTCTCAGTAGTCTTCCTACTTGCATGACAGAATTATTTATTTTATAAACAAAAACTCACAATGACTTCATACTACATTCCAAAATTCCTCTAGTAGCCACGCATATGGAGATGAAAGTTACCCTCCTTATTTTCAACAAGCAGTATGAAAACAGAGAACAGAAGAGAGATACACAGCTGTGTATGGTTTCAGGTTAGTGACACAGGACTAAAGTTCATCTGCAAGTTTGCTTCCCAAGAAATAACCTCCTCCACTGGAGCAAAATGTAAATGCTTTTCCCAATAAGGTAATGAAATTTCTTTGATTCTTACCAGAAAGAGATCACGACTGTACAGACTGCATGGGTATTTTGAAGGGATTTCTCAAGAATAAAAGTGTATGAGAAATCATGACTGACTTTTGGTAGGAGAAATGTATAAAATTTTACATACAATAATTATAAGAAATTAGAGAATTATCTCACACCAATGTATTTTACATCGGTTTGCAGTTGTGTGACAAAGTGACACAAGAATTTTGAATACTGACATAATAATAAACTTAGATGTTAAGTGAAGGTTCTTGTTGTGAAGGTTTGAAGTAGTTAGAGGAAAATTAGAGCCACTTGTGTATGTAGCCCACTCTCAGAGAAAATACGTTTGTATTGTATAAAACTCACATAAGTTTCAGGTAACTTTTAGAAGACATTTTAAGAAAACCCTGGATTCATAACTCAGTTCTCACCTCAAAACTGTAACAGGGAAATTACTGCATGAAATTCATGACACATTCCTTTGAGGACAGCAAAGCAAGAGAATGGAAGTGTAGACAGTTACCAACAGTTCACATTTCATGGGTAATGGTTTAGTTCTCTAAAAATATCAGTTGTGATGTAAGCCTCACTAAGTATTTATAGGCTAAAAATATGTGGAGAGCTAATATGAAGGGAGCATTTTATGAAATCAAACAAATTTTCCAAGGTAACAGTTCTCAACTCAGATATAAGGAAGGATTTAAAAACTCAAAATATTGTTAATGTGTCTAAAATTATTGGTCTGAGTCTAGAGTATCTTAATATTTTAAAATTATCTATCATCTATCTTTCTATCTATTTATCTACAAGTAGGTGCTAATCTCCAGAGATGTAAATTATTTTTAAACACTTTCATACAGCAGCCATGAAAGTTAGGTGAACATTGTGATTATTTGAATGATGGAGAAATTACATTATTTAGTGCTGTATTTACACCATTTCATGTAAATATATTTTACATAAATTTTCACGTGTGTCAACATTATTTTATATACTTCTACATTTCATTTTTCTCAAATTAATGATAATATCACCTGATCAAACAAAGTGGGCAAATTTTAATATCTAAAATAAGAGAAATGTTAATCATGTACCAGAAAACATTGTTGTGGAAAAATTTGTAAATAAGAATTAAAAAGCTTTGAAATCAGCCAGAGCCTTTTGAATTTCCTTGTTTCTCAGGTTTTTCATTGGAGATAGTGTATTTGATATTGTAAAAACTATGATGCTACTTTACAATACCATCCAAAAAAGGAGCAAAGAGCTATCTTACATAGTGACATTGTATGGAGTTATTAAAATAAACCTATATAAAATTTAAAATGAAAAATGCCAGTCAATCTTATCCCATATTATTTCTAATCATTGATGGATACAGTATGCACTAAGGACACACTCCTTATTATGTCATTAAATTATATGTGTGCACTTGAATTTGTTTTATATTATGTTATATAGATTTTGACATATATGGGAGTGTCATATTAAGTAATTTATACATAAGAAAAACTATATGAGCTCTTACATCGTTGAAAAGTGGAACTAAGAAAATTCCTAAAAGGATGCAAAATTTCTGGGAGATAACTAGCTCACTACTATAAATTTTTATTATGAACAATTAACTTTACTGTTCATATAATGCACTGCTAGATATTACACTAATTATAGACAGCATAATTAAGATAATTTGTAGCATTTTGAGAATAAAATAAGGTATATTAAATACTTGTTAATTTTCTTTCAATAGAGCAATATATTATTTTTTTGAAAAGAGTTGGCCATACAGTACTCATAGAGTTCTGAACTCAAATGTTCTAACATTGCCACTGCAATGTCTGTAAATTAGTAGTGTAAAGAAGGACATGGGAAACAAATAACCTGATAATGAAAGAGCTCATGAGGATCAGGTTTATCACCATCAATTGACATCATTGAGGTTTGTGGACTTCAAGTGGGAATACTTTGCTTAAGAATACTTGATTCCTAACATATTGAGTCTTTTGCACTACTTATTGGTTTCCTTTTTCTACTGAATTTTATTTTTGAAAAGGTGTTCAAGCACTATCAGAACATATAATCTCACATGTATCTCAGAATTCCATCTTATGACTTTCTCAGAGGATCCAGACCTGCAGCCTGTCCTCTTTGGACTCTTCTTGTCCATGTACCTGGTCACAGTGCTTGGGAACCTGCTCATCATGCTCGCTGTCAGCTCTGACTCCCACCTCCACACCCCCATGTACTTCTTCCTCTCCAACCTGGCCTTGATTGACGTCTGTTTCATTTCAACCACAGTCCCAAAGATGATTGTAGACATCTCGACTCAGCACAGAGTCATCTCCTATGTGGGCTGCCTCACACAGATGTCTCTTTTAATCCTGTTTGCAAGTATAGATGACATGCTTCTGACTGTGATGGCCTATGACCGGTTTGTGGCCATCTGCCACCCCCTGCACTACTCAGTCATTATGAATCCTCGCCTCTGTGTCTTATTACTTTTGCTTTCTGTCTTTGTGAGCCTTTTGGACTCCCAGCTGCACAATTTGGTTGCCTTGCAATTTACCTGCTTCAAAGATGTGGAAATTGCTAATTTATTCTGTTATCCTTCTCAAGTCTTTAGTCTTTCATGTTCTGATACCTTGTTCAAAACCATGGTCACATATTTTGTTGGTGCCATATTTGGCTTTATTCCCATGTTAGGGATCTTTTTCTCTTACTATAAAATTGTTTCCTCCATTGTCAAAATGCATTCATCAGGTGGGAGGTACAAAGCCTTTTCTACCTGTACTTCTCATGTATTAGTTGTTTGCTTATTTTATGGAACCAACATCGGGGTGTACCTTGGTTCAGAAGTGTCAAATTCTCCCAGGAATGTCATGATGGCTTCACTGATGTGCACTGTGGTCACACCTATGCTAAATCCCTTCATCTACAGCTTGAGGAACAGGGACATTGGCAGTGCCTTGAGGAGGCTTCACAGCTGGTGAATCTAATACCTGGATGATTGTGGTTCATTTGAAATGTAAAAATGTAGCTGAACTGACCACACAAAACTCCATGCAAACATTCCCTGCCTGATTATATTACTTCAAAAGTGTGATTTATTTACTTTTATATAATGTTCATAGAAGCATTGTGTCTGATTCCGAGAATGGTGAAATTTATGGTTTAATATCAGTGTAAAATTCATTTGGGAATTTGGAAAATTTTCTGTAGACAGATAAATGATGGTTGCACAAAAATAGCACTGGATTTAGTGGCACCAGACTTCATTTCCAAGTGGCACATTTAGGTGTATGTATCTTAGCACAGTGAGAAATAGAAATAATATTACTATTATTGTGAGAAGTTTTAAATATTTTATAAAATTTTATTAAATGTTTCAATCAGCAATATAATGCATACACCAGAAATAAAAGCTCCAGAAAAGCAGTGCAAGTGTTTCACTCATTGCCTTGCATTACCATTCCTTGGATCAATGCCTGCCATTCTGTCCTCTAGCTGACCTGTCTCCCTCCTCCTCAGGCAGGACAGAGGGAAGGTTATGCCAGGAAGGACAATTGTGCTAATTCCCAGGGTGCTGGGGCCAGGAGAAAGTTTTGTTTGCCAGCAGTTGTTACTGAAGTGCAGAGGAAAAAAAAAACAGCAAATGAAAGTCCCAAAGTCTTCTTGTGTACATTTCACAAGGTGCAATCTCCATGTGCAGCAAGAAAGATCTCCTACTAGGAGTACAAGCACTACTGCTCCCTGCATCTTTTCTGAAGTGCACTGGAATCCAGTGTGCTGGTTGCTCTGCAATCCCCATGTTAAATAAAAATTATAGTGACACCTACTATATGTAGCTACTTTTAAACCCCCAAAGAAGAACATGTTCTGTGTAGCTACTTTAAAAAGAATATTTACACATGGTTGCTCCTGTTGGCACACATCTATAATCCCAGAACTCAGGAGACTGAGTCAGGAGGATCAGTTTGAGTTCAAGACCAGCCAGGCTCCATTCTGAGTTCAAGACAAGCCTGAACTACACAGACCCTGTCTTAAAAAAAAGAGAACATAACACACATATTTATATACACACTCACACAATCACATTTTTCAGTTACTTGGCTGAGGACTGCTAGCTATGTAAGCACATCATACTTCAATCCTGCAGAGAATGCAAAAGAAACACAAGAAGGTTTCCTCTCCAGATGGCTGATAAAGGCAGGTGGAAGGGTAAATGACACAAGGCTGTGCTGGAACACATGAGCCCAGACACCCAGGTTAAAGGACATCTAAATGACATGGAGAAAATACTGGAAGCTTGTGGAGAACATAGCTAGCATTTTGAACAGGGAACAAGGATGGTCAAAGAATGCTCTTGGGGATCAGCAATCTCTTCAAATTTAGGACAAGTGCAAAATGAGCTCTGCCATGGAAAGTAGTAGAAAAGAACTGGAAAATAGTAGAAGAGAACTGCAACTAAACCAGAAGAGGGACTGAGGAATCAGTCACTTTCTGTGAAGAAGGAGATTCTGACAAGGAGGGATCACACAGTTGACAATGAAACTGGCATATTATCTGCCCAGGTCAAGCTAGGGTTGTGGATCAAACTTGCAGTATAGAGGCAAGGGGCTGACCATCCTGCCCTCCTGGACCTAGAAGTGGACAGAACACACACAATCACGAGTCCACCCATGAGCACAGGACTCTAAAGTAAAAGCAGTGGTCAGTGTCATTATTCCATTATTCCATACCTGCAGGTCTGCAGGGTTTCAAACTCCAGTGCCTCATGACCTGTGTCAATGTCTACCTTCCTGTATTCTGCTTCCACAGAAAGGTAACAGAACTGCTGTTAGGTGCCCACAACATCGGGGTCAGGTGCCAAATCTGGAGGCAGGGATTCCATGTAGTGGTACAGGAAATAGTTTCCCCAGAGACCATAACAGATGAGGAATAGGGCTACCAAGAAAGCAAAGTCACAGATTGTGCAAGGGTTTGTTATTGCAGGAGAAAGTTGTGCAGGTTCAGTCCATGAGCAAGAAGTGGCTGAACCGCAGGGCTGGTTTAAGTGGCCTGGAAATGGGAACACAGACAACAGCCATCAGAGTCAGTACATGAGCTCTGATGGATAAGGCCTTCACCAAGCCTGCCAGGCATCTCTGTAGGGACTGGCCTAATGGGAGACAGCGGGCCAAGCTGGATGTCTTCTGCTTTCTTTCACCCTTTCACTAGGAGCTGAACCACTGTGCTCTCTGGCTGTCAGACTGGGATCACCAAGGCAACACTGATCTGTCAGCCTTGCCATGGTGCTGCTGCCCCTGCTGCAAAAACCGAGGAGATTTTTTTTTAACAAAATTACTTTACTAAATCAATACTACACTTGATATTAGGATTAGGGTGGAGATGTCAATTCCGCTTGTTCCAAATCCAAAGTCTCTGGTTGTGGCTGTAGAGCCTGAGCCCTTTAGTTTAAACCCTTCAAGGGGTGCTTGCCAGCTTGACTTTGGCTCTCTGAACACAGATGTCCCTCACCCAGTCACTGTGGCACCTGAACATGGCAAGTGCTGAGATGAAGCCAAACAGTGGCTGCTGTGTGTCCCAGGTTCAGTTGACCCTCACCTGGATTGGTGTCTGCCTACTCTCTAGAGTGGACTTCAGGCACTTGGGCTGCACTGGCTGTTGCAGCAGACGTCAGCTACTGGTCTGTTCCACTACTGCATTTTTCCTTGAAGGCCTCTGGAGGTTCCCAATTTCACAGTGTCTTTTTTCTTGTGATTTGGTCTTCCTTTCTTTCAAACTGCAAGCCATTTACTAGGAAAAAGCAGACTGCTCCTCTCTTTTTCTGCATTGTGCTCTCTCTCTCTTCAATTCCCCATGGACTCAAATTTTTCTGTCAGATCCTTCCTGAGTCCCAGGGATCCACCTCCCTTGTTTTCTTTCTGAAGTTATTTTCCAGTGTCTGGATTCTGTATCTTGGAGAGGCTGATCTGTTGTTGCTGACCACCCTGCCATTTTTTTCCTAAAAATCTTGGTCTTTTGCAATATTTCCCAATTAAATCATAATGAGAACCAACAAAAGAATAAACTTGAGCTTCCTTCGTATTGTTGTAGTGTAACAATTTCAATTCAAGTGTCTCCTGATGGGAAAATCAATAAGTAGGGATGGAGATGTTTTGACAAAAACCTGGGCTTTATATCTCTCCCTCACACCAAAGCCTTTAAGTGTAAATAGAAATATTATGATTATAAAAATAATAACTATATTCATTATGTGCCACAAACATGTATGTAAAATATTAAAAACAATGAAACAGCTTCAACAGGTCACTGTAGAATACACGATAAAGAATAAAAATAAAAAGTACACATTGTCAACAGATATTATACTATAATTCACTGAGGTTGAGGAAAACAAATCTGCAAAAAATTTTAAAACCACAAAGGTGTTTATTAACATTTCATTATTTTAATATAGACAGACGCAATGTGCACCTTGCCATTCTTATAGTGAGTGGTGTCATTTTAGCTGTGTATTTTACTAAAATATGTTTATTAAAATTTTGAGTTTGTGAAGGTCTAGGAGAAGTTATTGTCTCAATTACTTTCCAAACACTGGACGCAATACTCAGAGTCCACAACTCGAAGGAGAAAATATTTATTTTGGTTCAGTTTCAGTCCTTGGCTGGCTGCCTCCAAGGCAGAAGCAGAATGTCAGAAGAGCCTGGTAGAGGAAAAAATGCTCTACCCAAGGCATTCAAGAAGCAGAGAAAGAAGCGAGCACTAGGGAGAACACAGCTTTACAGGTAACAACACAGTGGCAGCTTCGCCAGGCTCCACCTCCTGACAGAAAGTTGCCTATAAAGCCATAGTGATCTGGGTACCTTTGACACATAGAGAAATTTGGGGAGGAAATTTTATATCCAAGCCATAGCAATTATCACATCAATGTATTTTACCAGATAAAGAAATATTTGGCTGATCAATTATACCCACAAAGGAAAGAAATCAGAAAACCCCCAAATGTTGAAAACTCCTAAAGATAACTCTACATCACAATATTTTTTTATTGTAAACCCTCAATTTTATTGATTGTACATGTAATGTAGTCCTGGCTCCAACTGAATCTTCAAAAATGTTTGAAGCTAAGTAAATTTGTACCATTTTCTTGAAATAAGAGACCTTTCACTGCTTCTCATATTTGTGTAGTGAGAAGTACTTTCTTCTTAAAGTAGGATATTTCTCTCTTTTGTTTCAAAAGTGGGCTGTAGTTAACTGTAATCTTGCACTTGTTATTGGTAATGTTCTTCAGCATTTAATCATTCAGTGAAGGGTCTCCACTTCAGGTGTGCACAGGAAGAGCTCAATAATTCAAAAGCCTATATTGAAAAATGTATAGGAATACTGGGCTTGGCACAACTGAAATACAGTCCAAGGCATATGGGTCTTTAGTGTATATACTTAACTTGTGAATATTCAAAATATATACAGAGTGCTAGGTGCTTGTTTCATTTTTTTCTACTCTTCTCTTATTTATACATAATTTATTGTATTTTATAAGTGCATATTAATATTTTACAAGGGTGTGTTATGTTTTGAAAAGTTAGTCAAACATTATGCCTTCTTTTAAAGGTGTCAAAGAAATATCAAGGCAAAAAATAAAATATGTTTCAGAATTCCATGTCTCTTATCTTTAAGAAGATCCATCCTCTTATACTGTTCCTGTCCTTGTAACAATTCAGGGTGCTAAGAAACATGCTCACTATCCTGTAAGCTCTGACTCCCACTTCAAAATCCACGTATTCTTCTTCCTCTCAGGCCTGTCTTTTCAGGTATCTACTTAATTACTACTGCAATCCGTAAAATTACTGTAAACATTTGAACTTGCAGTCAAGGCTTCTTGTGGGTAAAATCCTTCACAATTATGTCACCTGAGTTATTTTTGCATGTACAGATGATATGGGCCTGATTGTGAAGGCTTTGGCCAGTTTTGGTCCACCTGACACCCTTGGTCTTTGTCATTATGAGCCATCACTCTTGTGTCTTCTTAGTATCGGGATTGATTTTACATAGACGTTTGGACAACCAACTGCACCTTGAGACCATATTATTAAATGAAGTAACTCAGACACAGAAATGTAAATATTGCACACTTCTAATGTGAAAAACACAAAATATAAATAAATAGCAAAATAAAATATAGATAAAAGGAAATAAGGAGATAGATCTTTTCCAAAAGAAAGGGGACATAGAGATGGAGGTGGAGGGGAGAGGAAGTCAAGGGGATAAAAAAGAATTAAAGTGTATTATTCACATGTAATAACTTCCCACAAAGAATGTCATAATTATGTACTGCAAGCTTGTACTATTAAAAATATTTAAACAGTATTGCTAGGCTTTCATTATGTATATTTCACAAAAATCAAATGAAATCAGAATAACCTTGGCAGATATTGCTTATACAAGCTCTCTGCCTGGATCCTCCCAGATCATAAAAATTTCAAAGCACCTGCACCTGCTGCCTCCAGCCCTTTGGTTTTATTATTCCAGTCTACTGGGCACCAAAACAGTGTCTTCTCCTATGGTCATCTACCTCAAAAGACTCCTTTCAGAGACTGTATTCTTATCTGTACTGAGGGTAGAGCCCTTTTTGGGTAGTGAGCAGGGACAGCAGATGCATACTCCCTGGTCCTGCCCCAGCACTGACACATCATCAGCGGGTAAGTGGTAAGGTAAATGGCCTTGTCCCGGATGTGGTCCTTGTGGGTGGTCTGGAGTCTGGGGTCCCCATTACCCTGAGGACTTCTCAGAAAGGGGAACTTACCCAGAAGGCGGATCAGGAGATCGGTGAGTCGGTGGTGGATGTAAAGATGGTGACGAGGAGAATGGCCACGGACATCGGGTGGAGGCTGAGTAGGGGCACCCTGGAATCTGGGTTTCAGGCCCCAGGCATTTAGCCTGTGGACCTGGCAATCCCAGATCCCACTTCTGACACCAATTAAAGGGGGTTTGCGTGCCCTTTCGGGTGCCCCTTCCCAATTAGGCCACTCACGCACTGAGAGGTCCGGCAGGAGATCTTTATTGTAGGGAGGTGAGCAGGAAGCAGGAAGGCAGAGAGAGAGAGGAGGAAGAAGAAGCAGAAGGAGAGAGAAGAACAAAGAAAGGAAGGTCCTTTTATCAGTTTTGGGGTGGGCTATTGCTTATTTATGAGGAGTGAGCTACTTTTAACCTATCACAGGCCAGATTGCTTTTATGGGCCCAGTCCTGCAGACACAGGTTTCAACTTTCCTGGACCGCTGTGGCCTTGGTGGGGAGGGCAACCAGAGATAAGGGCATGAGGTCATTTTCAGAGCCAAGATATATCAGGAGAATGTAGCCTGTGAGGCGGCGTCACAGCATACTTTAACATGATCAATTCCCTAACACTATTTCCTAAGCACGTCAAAAACATTAGAAAGGATTCAATGAGGCTGAGGGTGAAGATAGCAGAAATTACAATATCACAAACTGCTACTGAGACAACCCTGTGTGCAAGTTGTTAAGATATGTTTTATGTAGATTGTTTGAATTTTTCTACAAGTTAAAAATATCACTCTAATATATAGAAAAGTTAGGAACATGAACACATCAGTTTAATGTAAGGTGCAGTAGGTTTTCAACTTTTTGTCAGAAAAACAGGAAGCTCAAATAAATAATCTTGTGGGAAACATTAAGATACTTGAGAAACAACAATAATTCAGGCCCAAACTGAAATTATGGAGAAAAGTTATGCAGAGTAAAGCAGAAATCAATGTAAAAAATACAAAGAATCAACAAAACAAAGAGTTGGTTCTTTGAAAGAATAAACAAAATAAATAAACACTTAGCCAAAGTTACCAAGAAAAAGAAAGTATTCACAACAATGCAATAAGAAATAAGAAAGATGAAATCCCAAAGGATATTGTCAAAATCCAGAAAATAACTTGGAAACACCTGTTGTGAAAAACTAAAATAGTACTCAAGATCATAACAGGATAATTAGCAATGTGAAATAGGAAGAAAAGGGATAAAGGTGTAGGGACAGTGAGAAGCGTAGGGGAAGGGGAATAAGGGAAAGGGAAAAATATGAGAAAATGTAAAAATGGAATGAAAGTGTTTGTAGGTGGGGCGGGAGAGGGGGTGAAGGGAGGGTGGGAACAAGGGGAAAAAATGAGAACCAAGACCTGTCATGCAAAGGTACAAGATCCCAGTAATGAATGTGACTGTACTGTCTACCAAGAATGTACCAATAAGTTCAATTTAAATAAAAAATCCAGAAAATAATAGGAAGTACTATTAAAAATTGTATTTCAGCAAATTAGAAAGTTTTGAAGAAATGAACAGATATTTATCTCATGCAAGGGGAAAAAATGAGAACCAAGACCTGTCATGCAAAGGTACAAGATCCCAGTAATGAATGTGACTGTACTGTCTACCAAGAATGTACCAATAAGTTCAATTTAAATAAAAAATCCAGAAAATAATAGGAAGTACTATTAAAAATTGTATTTCAGCAAATTAGAAAGTTTTGAAGAAATGAACAGATATTTATCTCATGCAAATTTAACCCAAGAAGACAAAAAAGTTAAAAAACTCAATAAAAGGCAATGAAATTTAAATGGTAATTAAAAAACCCTTCCAACTAAAAAAAACAGACCTGATGGATTCACTGTGATATCCTACAAAGCCTCTAAGTATGTTATATCACCAATGTTACTCAATTTCTTCAAAGAAATGGAAAGTGATAGAATGCTTCTAAGTGATTTATGCTAGCCAGTAACACTTTGATCCTAAAACCAGATAAAGACCCAACTTAAAAAAGAAAACTAGAGGTCAATACCATTAATGAACATACATGAAAAAATTCCCAATAAGATATTAGCAAGTAGACTACAATACCAACATCATTCTTTATGACCAAGTAGTTTTCATTCCATGGGTGCCAAGATATCCAAATAAATATATGTAATTCATCATAAAAATGGAAGCAAGTACATAAATCTCATAATCATATGACTAAAAGGCTTTTGAGAAAATCCAACATCCCTTCATAATAAGAATCCTGAAAAAAATAGGCACAGAAGGACCATACATGATGTTGATAAAAGCCATTTCTGACAAACCGGTGGCTAATATCAGATTAAATGGACAAAAACAGAAAGCATTTCTCTGAATTCATCTGTGAGCATGTAAACTTATACAACTGTTATGGAAATCAGTATGCAGAAAAGAATGAAAATTATAAATTCCAGTGACTCAACAAATCTCTTTCTAGGTGTCTTCCACAAATAGCTAAAGTCATCATACTTCAGTGATGCTTGCCAGTTATTATAGCAGCACAATTCATGAGAGCTAAATCTCCAACGTGGCCTGAATACCTATCAATAGATGAATGTTAAAGAAAATGTGGTGTCTATATATAATGGAAAACTACTTGGTTATAAAGAAGGATGTCTGTGAGACATTTGTAATAAAGTGACAACAAAATCAAAATGTAGTATAGAGTGAAATAAGTAAGACATAAAAGCTTAACTACGATATGGTGTCTCTCATTTGAATAAAGCCAAGTACAAAGAGCACAATAAAGGATGGGTAGAAGTTAGGGAAGGAAGATCTTGTGCAAATATGAAAGGGTTCAGGAGACTGAAGGGGAGGGGAAAAAAGAAGTGGAAGGGAAAGTGAGTAAAATTCAGTATACAGAAACCTAATAAACTCAATGAATATTATATGTCACTAACAAGAACTAAAATAATAATAAAAAAAGAATGAAAGTGAGAAATGGGGACTTGGAGGTAGAAATAAGAAAGAGGGTGAGAAAGAGATAAAAAAGACACAAACTGTATTGTGTACATGTACCCACTCCCAGGATTAATGTAAACTTCATCACTGCAAACATGTACTAATACAACCTAATAGAATAAAATTTTTAAAAATTAAAAAAGTAAATCAATAGTGTAAAAAGAATGTGAATAGAGTTGAAGTCATCAAAGTGTGTGTTTAATGTGGTGGGAATTTCAAGGTTTTTGTTTTGTGTATTTTATACCAGAAATGAAATAAAGGTAGACAGAAATTTAATAATTATATGAAAATAACAGCAGTGGTTTGGACTCAGCATCTTTACATGAGTAGAGGAAGAATGTAAAACTTCTTGTGGACAGCTACTTTCCTTCTGTCACCTTCTTCCAGTAGTGTCCCTGTGGTATTCCAGATGAAAAATCCTTTCATTTACAGCGTAAGAAATGGAAATATTCATAGCACCCTGAAGAGGCTTCCTGGTTGGAAAGTTTAATCCCAGGACACTCAATATCTGTTTGTAATGCAGTTTCGAAAAAGTGGTAGAGCTAAAGACCCAAAACTTCTATGTAAATACTGATTCTTTGGATACATTATTTCAGAAGTTTGGCATTTGTAGATTTGTATCATGTTTCATAACACAATCAGGACTGATTAGGTGGAATGTTGGAATTTAGTGTTCATATGGGTGCACATTTCAGTTGTGAAGGTGAAAAACTTCTGGAGGTGAATGAGAGTAATGTTTGCACAAAGACAACGTTACTATTCATGTGACCAAACTGCACCTACAAAAGATTAAACTGTGCATTTAGTTTTGTATATTTTAGCACATTGAACAATGGAAAAGCAATTTGAGAACTACTTTATAAAGGGAGCAAATTGACAAAAACAATAGTACTAGGGATTCTGCTCTGTAGGGAGAGATATGAAAAATTTTCATGGATATTCATTTTTCCTTCAACTTCTATTAAATTTCAGATATTTTAAGGATTATGATAACATACACCAAGATGTGTAATTATAAACTGTCCATTGAGCCTTGAAGATAATATAATAGTACACAATCAGCCAGATCTTCCAGTTTTTAAATTTTTATTGTTCCAATCCAATTGACACCATTACTGTGTCTCTTCGGGGTCAGTGAAAATATGAAATCCATACTTAACTCTGTCCACATCAAATTTCTAGGCTCTCCTATAGCTTTTTCTAGTACTCAGACAACTGAGTGCTGGGGGATCTATTTATACATAACACAATATAGATACAGCCTAACTCAGAAAATAATGGGTGAGGAGTAAATATTGAAAATATTGTTCTCCATCATGAAAACATACAGGAAAGTTTGAACCATGAGATGAAGTGATACACTTGTGTATATTATCATCTAAGAAGACTGAAATTTATGTACTTTTTTGTCATGGGGAACACAAAACTCTTGTTCTAAGTTTCCTTTCTGGAAAGTAGGCATATTAATAAGGAATAACTGAAAAGTGGTTATGGACAAACAAATGCAAACACATACAACAAAATAATAAAAATTTTGGGAATAGAATAAATGAAGAAACATACATTTCATGGAGAAAAGAGCCAGCATATTTAAATTCACAGTGTTTGCCTAAGGGACCACAGGTTCCCTTTTGTTCTGATATACATGATCTGTGAAAGAAAAACAGAGGCTCTTCTGAGGAGTCTTCCCAGGTCCCCACACACATCCTTATTCCTTGACCTGAAGATGAAGTTGTTCAGCATGGGGGTAACCACAGTGTACAGCACAGAGGCAATTACTATTGCCCAGAAGCACAGCTGAGGTACAGCTGAAGTACTGTTCTACAGAAAAAGGAGACCACACACAAGTGAAATCTAGAAGTGGAAAATGCTTTATACCTGCTTGAGGCGCACAGTCCTGTTAAGGAGGAGACAATTTGAGAGTAAGAGAAAAGGATTCCAGTCACATGAAACACACAGAACTGGGCTGCTGCTATAAACAAGAAAATTTTATTAATGAGGGCATCAGATCTGACCACCTTGAGAACCTGAGCTAATTCCCAGAAGAAAGGAGGGATTTCTGTGCCCACATGGAAGTTAAGTGGTTTGACAGGTAGAATGTGAATCAGGGACACCCAGACAATAATAAGCCAAGACATCAGAACCAGGAGACTGGTGTAAAGAATTTGTGATGACCACATAGGTTAGTGGGTAACAGATGGCCACATAGCAGTTATAGGCCACCACAGTGAATAAATAAACTAGCCTTTCCAGTAAGAACCATAAAAAATACACTTGATCCAGGCATGCTGTGTAGATGTCTTTGCTCTGTGCAGGGATATTCACCAGCATCTTGGGGACTGGGGTAGAGGTAGAATAGACATCCACAAATGACAGGTTGGAGAGGAAGAAGTACATGGGGATGTGGATGTGGGAGTCAGAGACGATGGCCACAATGCTGAGGAGATTTCTGAGCACAAGGAGCAGGCAAATGTACAGTGTGAGTCCAAAGATAAGGGGCTGCAATGCAGGATCCTCTGAAAGACACAGCAGGATGAATTGTGATGCTCCTATGTGGTTCACTACCACTATGTCAATAGTTTGGCTTCTGACATACAACTAAAAGTTCAAAAATATATTGCTAAACCTCACTTCACATGATCCCCCTTGAATTGGCATCCCTCACACCTCATAATTCCTGTTCTGAACAGTGATTCCCATAGGCAATGAGAATTTATTTAACTTTTATATATTTATGGTTCCAGAAATATCTTTTTTTCATATCCAATGATTTCTCCTTTTTGAATTTGTGGACATCAGCTAGTTTTTTCTTTGGTATTATGATTTTAGGGCATCTCATATATTTTCTTGATAGTTCCTATAATTTTAAAGTCTATTATTTATATACCGATGTTGAAACATGGATTTACAACTCAAACATATATATATTTATATGTATATTTATATATTATATTTATTTATATTATATATATTTATACATATATTATATATATTTCACATTGAATTTATTGGTACATTTTAGGTATATTGTACAGTTACATTCATCATTGGGATCTTGTACCTTTACATGACAGGTCTTGGTTCTCATTTTTTCCCCTTACCCCTGCCCTCCCCTCACCCCCTCCTCCCTTCCGTATTTGCAAAGACTTTATTTCCACTTTTTCATTTTCTCAGATTTTTTTGCTTTTCCCTTATTTCCTTTTCCCTACCCTTCCCAATTCCCCTACACCTTTAGAGTAAGGAAAGGTAAGAATGGAAAATAAAAAAAATATGTGAAAAGTAAAGAAAATGGAAACTAGGTCTTTGTAAATAGGGAAGGGTGGGAAGGCAAAGGGAGGGCAGGGGGATTGGAAAAAATAAAAACCAATGTATGTTATATAAAGGTACAAGATCCCAATGATGAATAAAACTGTATTGTATACCTAAAAAGTACCAGTAACCTTAATGCAAAAATTTGAGTATGAGCTATATATGACAGTGTTTAGCTCCTGAATTGGTATACATCACATAAAATCAGGAGGGTTAATAGACCTAGTACATGTCTGATGGATTTGCTGAAAATATTGAAGGCTACTGTAAGTCCAGTCATCTTAAAAATTAAAGCCTAATGTAAGTTTTGGGGAAAAATGTTCACAATCTCCATGACAGAAATGAGTCAGCTGTGGCTTACATTTGGGGATAATGGGATTGCTCCCTCACCAAGTTGACCAGACGTATCTCAGTCGCCTGATCCTTCTGTCTCAGCCCTCCACAAAGCTCTGTAGCAGGAGTGTACCACCAACTGGTGCTCCCAGGGTTCTCTTTAATGGAAGATATTGTTGTTCATTCACTTTATTTTTAGTGTTTTGTCTTTGTAGATTTCTATGTACTTGGTATTCGTTCTTTGTAAATCTGTCCATTTCTTCAGTGTTTTCCATTTTATTGGAGTACAGGTTCTCAAAGTAGGTATTCATGATCCTCTGGATTTCTTTTGGATCTGTTGTGACTTCGCCTTTTTCATTCCTGATTGCATGGATCTGAGCCTTTTCTTTCCTTTTTTGATAAGATTAGCTAAGGGTTTGTCAATTTTATTTATTCTTTCAAAAAACCGGCTCTTTGTTTCATTTATTTTTGGTATCATTTTCTTAGTTTCAATTGCATTGATTTCTGCTTGGAACTTTATAATTTCATCTCTTGTTGGAGCTTTGGGTTTTGCTTGCTCTGGTTTTTCTAGGAGTCTAAGTTTCATCATTAAGTTGTTTATTTGAGCCCGCTCTATTTTCCTAGTGTGGGCATTCAATGTTATGAATTTTCCCAGTAGAACTGCTTTCATTGTGTCCCATAAATTCCTGTATGTTGTACCTCTTTTCTGTGAGCCAATATGTGGTCTATATTGGAGAATGATCCATGTGCAGCCAAAAAGAATGTATATTCTGATATTTGGGGGGTGGAATACTGTATAAACATCTATTAAGTCCATGTGTTCCAAAGCTTGGTTCAGTTCTATTGTTTCATTGTTGATTTTCTGCAAAGATGATCCATCAATTTGTGATAGTGGGGTATTTAAATCCCCCAGCCAATATGTGGTCTATATTGGAGAATGATCCATGTGCAGCCAAAAAGAATGTATATTCTGATATTTGGGGGGTGGAATACTGTATAAACATCTATTAAGTCCATGTGTTCCAAAGCTTGGTTCAGTTCTATTGTTTCATTGTTGATTTTCTGCAAAGATGATCCATCAATTTGTGATAGTGGGGTATTTAAATCCCCCACTACAATTGTATTAGTGCTTATTTGCTTTTTCTTGTTACTTAATATTTGTTTTATATAGTTGGGTGCATTTATATTTGGTGCATATATGTTTATGATTGTCAACTCTTCCTCTTGAATTGTTCCCTTTACAAGGATGTAATGTTCTTCTTTGTCTCTCTTAATCAGTTTTGGTTTGAAATTTACTTTATCTGAGAAGATTGCTATCCCTGCTCTTTTCTGGGCTCCTGACACATGGAGAATTGTTTTCCATCCTTTCACTTTCAGTCTATGGACTTCCTTTTGCACTAGGTGTGTTTCTTGCATACAACATATTGTTGGATTTTGCTTCTTAATCCATTCAGCCAATCTGTTTCTCTTGATTGGTGAATTGAGGCCATTAACATATATGGCTATAACTGATATATTCTGACTTATTCTTGTCATGTTATTGTCCTTTTGTTGACTCTTTTTACTTTTCCCCCCTCTTCTTTTAGTTTCTTGCCTTGCTTATTTGATTTGGTCTGTTGAGCTTCATGTTATTGTGAACTTCATTGTCCTTTTCTAGGATATTGTTTAGAATTCCTTGCAGTGCTGGTTTGGTGTTCATGAAATTTCTCAGGTGATCTTTGTCGTGGAAGTATCTTATGTCCCCATCTATTTTGAAAGAGAATTTTGCAGGATGCACCAGTCTAGGTTGGAGGATCTTTTCTTTTAGGACTTGGAATACTTCACTCCAGGCTCTCCTTTACCTAAAAGTTTGTTTTGAAAAGTCTTCTGTGATTCTAATAGGCTTTCCTTTGCATGTGATTTGTTTCTTTTCTCTTATTGCTTGTAGTATTTTGTTTTTCTGTTGGATTTCTGGGATCTTGATTATTATATGTCTAGATGTAGATTTTTTTTGATCGTGGCTAGTTGGAGTTCTATATGCCTCACTTATCTGTATGTCTAATTCTTTCCTTCTGTTTGGGAAGTTTTCTGTCATTAATTTTGTGAAGAGCTTTTTTAGGTCATTTGCGTTTTCTCCTGCTTTTTCATGAATTCCTATCAGTCTTATGTTATTTTTCTTTGCATCATCTAGAAGTTGTTGCATTTATTTGTCATGATCCCTTTCTGTTTTTGGGAGACCTCTTTTTTCATGGTCACTGATTGCGATCCTATCTTCTATATCTAAAATTCTATCTTCACAATCTTTTATTCCATTGCATACACTTTCAATAGAGTTTTTAATCTCCTGGATAACTGTTTGAATATGTTTTATGGATTCCATTTCTTTCCTCTGTTGGACATTCATTGTTTCCATTTCTTTCTTATGCTGAGTCTTCATGGCTTCTATCATGGTCTTGAGCTCATCTATTTTTTTGTCAGTTTCTATTCTAGAGTCTCGAATCATGACTTCCATTTTGCTCATCATCTCTCTGGTTAACTGGGAAATTATTTCTGATTTGAATTTTTCTAGAGCCTAATTGATCTGTTTTGTTACCTTCTGTGCTATGGGTCTAGGATGTCCTGTTGGTTCACTATCAGACTTTTCATCGTCATTTGTCCTACTGTTTGCCATTGGTGAACTGGAAATCTGTCTCTGTGTTTTGCCTAAGTGTTTTCTCATTTTTATTTTTTTGTTGGGTTGTCCTTTAATTTCTGGGTGTTACTTAAATCTTCCTGATATAGTTGCGTTTTAACTTTTGAGTTTCTAATGACTCATAGACATCCTCATTTTCATAATATCAGAGAAAACAACTCTTTAAATCAATCACAACCCTTTATCCCAATTGATACATTTAACAGCCCAATAGGGCCAGGCACAGCTTGCAAACTGATCACTTGTGGTAGTCATTAACGTATCACCTTTAACCCATGTGAATTAAATTAATATCAAGAAGCAGCCCATAATATGTTTGCAGTGAATATACCTTCTTTACAGTTTAGGATGGAGGGTTAGACTGAGTTAGGACGAGAGGAGTAGATAAGTGAATGAACTGGAGCCTGTTTGAAGTGAATCCAGAGGATGTAGAATTACCTTACTTTCTTTGCAAAGCTATTACCTTCAGGGGGGATAGAGAGAGTGCAGGAATAAGGACAAGAATATATCCCCTTAACAATAACAGGCACTTGCCTTCCCTTGAAGGTACAGAGCCATGAGTGAGGTAAAATGACTGGAGAAAAGAACATAAAGAGAACCCCCCCAAAAAAGAAAAAATAATAAAAGAAGAAGTCTGAGTTAGGGCAGGAGCAGGAATAAAAAGGGATATGAGGGATAATATGTTGGAGCAAGAGACTGAGTTGGAGATAGAGGACAGAAAAAAGGAAGACATTTTAGGGTGGAATGATTAAAAGAAAAAAGAGAAGAAAAAGAAAAGAATTTGAAGGGCCTCTTTCAGACTATATCTCTGTTCTCATATTATACCACATGTACAGCCATATGAAGAACCGAATCCCCTGGTCTCAGGTAGCCAATGGCAGTTCCCCACGACTGAGACTGAACTCAGTCCACAAGGCCTAACTTCAGTTTCCCAACCCTCAGGGTTGAACTCCACTCAGTTTTATTACAGATTTCCCCTGCCCTTTCTTTAAAGATATTCAAAATTGGGAGCTCAGAAAACTACCCTTCATGAGAACCTATTCATCTGCAGAGTTGGTCCAAGGACTGGCCCAATCAGGAGGTTTGAGAAAGGGATGGGGGGGAACAAGTCGTGGGGGTGTTTCAAGGGCTACCTTCCTTACTGAGTCTGGTGGCACGCAGTCTGGGAGGTCACTCACCCACCGGGAGATCCCAGGCAGGCAGGCAGGTGAAGAGACCCCCTCCGGGGTCCTTGGGTACTTACTGGGCCTGGTGGCGCACAGACCGGGAGGTCACGCACCCGCCAGGGGATCCCAGGCAGGCAGGCAAGTGAAGAGAGACCATCAGTGCTTTTATATAATTTTTAATGTGTATGGTAGAGAAAGAAGTACAAGTATTTTCAAAAGATTGTCCGTCTGGGCCTGGCATTTAGTTCCGTGGTGCCACCCCCTGCTATGCAAGAGGAAGGTCCTGAGATCGATCCCTGGTACCAAACAACAACACCAAAAATAACAACAACAATGAAACCAGATTATCCTCCTAATAACCTAATATATCCCTCAGTATAATTCAGCACAGATCTCTCAGCAATCACAGCAAGATAGATGAGAATTTTCCCACATTCTTCTCTGTACCTGAAATTATTTTACACAGTCTCAAATGGTAATACATCAAGGCTTAACTTCATTTTCATTTATGAAATGATAGTGTTGAAATGTACCTGAAATGTGAACACTACCTTATTTCTCAAATGATCTCAGAAGGATTTCTTCACTTTCTTTTCTTGAGTCATGTGAGAATAATGGGTTATTAGGGATTGGTGGAATTTATGTTTTATTTTCTCCACATACTCAACTACAATTGTTCTCCAGCATTGGAAAAAGTTGTTATAATCAGTGTAGGATGCTAACTCCTATAGGTTTTAATTTGCATTTTCCTGATGGATTGCAATATTGGGCATTTTTGTTTAACACTGACTATTTTAAGTAATGTTTATTTGATCACTTTTCTAATTGTTAAATTGTGTTACATGCTTTTTTAGCTACTTTTAGTTTCTTTATGATTTATTTAGTTTAGATATACATTTTAAATATGCATAATGATCACATTCATCTTATAGAATTTGTCTATATATTATATATTATGATTCTTATTTTTTTCTTATTCCTCTCCTTTCTCTTCTACCCCAATTCTACTTCTCCTTTACAAAAGAATTGTTTCTATTTTATTTTATGTTTATTTGTTTATCTATCTATCTATTTATTTATTTATTTTTTGTTCCAAGGATAGAACGCAGGTCCTTGTGCTTGTGAAGCAAGTGACAGAAGCACTGAGCTAAATCCCTGGCCCTTTGTTTCTATTTTATATTTCTTTTCTCATTTTTTATTCATTCTTCCTCCCTTCCCCCCAGTCCCCATTCCAATATGAACCGATTTTCTTCCTATTTCACAATACCCTATACATTTGGTTCCTTAAATGTAAAGATTTTCACACAAGATATGCAATATAATATTTACAAATGTGTGCCTGATTTATTGTCTCAACAGTGTGATCTCTAGATGCATCCATTTGCCTATAAATGTCTTAAATGCATCAATCTTTAAGGCCAAGTAGTACTCCATTGTATAAAAATATATCTTATTTATCCATTCATTCATTGACTGGTATTTTGGCTGTTTCTAAGATATAGCTATTACAAATTGTACTGCTATGAACAGATATGTGCATATATCACTGTGATATGATGCTTTTAATTGTTTCAGGAATATAGCCAATCAGGGAAATAACTTGGTCAAATGCAGCTTCTAGTCATAGTATTTTAATGAACCTCCATACTGATTTCCATGGTAGTTGAACCATTTTACACGCCTATGAGAAGTGAATGATTCCTTTTCTCTCATAACCCCTCCACATTTGTTACTGATTGATTTATATGTCAGTTTTTGCATTGGGTCTTTAAATTTGTGGGTATGATTTTTTCAATTATTTTTTTATTCAAGATAATCTTAAATGAAATAAATGCTGTGTAAATACTGAATAATGTCTCTGGGTAAATAAGATCCAAATCATATAACTTATAATGTGAAATAGCAAGAAAAGGGTTAAACATGTAGGGGAAGTGGGAAGGTTAGGGGAAAAGAAATAAGGGAAAAGAAAAATATGATAAAAGAAAAAAATGAACAAAGTTCCATACTGATTTCCATGGTAGTTGAACCATTTTACACGCCTATGAGAAGTGAATGATTCCTTTTCTCTCATAACCCCTCCACATTTGTTACTGATTGATTTATATGTCAGTTTTTGCATTGGGTCTTTAAATTTGTGGGTATGATTTTTTCAATTATTTTTTTATTCAAGATAATCTTAAATGAAATAAATGCTGTGTAAATACTGAATAATGTCTCTGGGTAAATAAGATCCAAATCATATAACTTATAATGTGAAATAGCAAGAAAAGGGTTAAACATGTAGGGGAAGTGGGAAGGTTAGGGGAAAAGAAATAAGGGAAAAGAAAAATATGAGAAAAGAAAAAAATGGAAACAAAGTCTTTGTAAATAGGGGAGGGGAGTTGAAGAGAGTGCAAGGATTTGGGGGAAAAATAAGAACCAAGATCTGTCATGCAAAGGTAGAAGATCCCAACAGTAAATATAACTGTACTGTATACTTAAAAAGTACCAACAAGCTCAATGAAAAAAATAGTAGTTTTATGTCTGAAGAACAGTGGTAATTTTTCCCACTCTGTGGGTTGTCTCTTCACTCTGTTATTTATTCCCTCATGATAAACATTCTACAGACAATCAGAATAGATGGTCTTATTTTCATCTGATAGAAGTCATCTATGACAAACCAACAGCCAACATCATACTAAATATTCAAAAACTTAAAGCTTTCAATCTATAAATCAGGAAAAAAAACAAGAATGTCCACTATCACCACTTCTATTTGATGTAGTTCTGGAAAAATTAGCCAGAGCATTTAAACAAGAGAAAAAATAAAAGGAATAAAGATTGGAAGGGAATAAGTTAAATTATCATTGTTTGCAAATGACACGATGCTCTACATAGAAGACCCCGATCCTCCACCAAAAGACCTCTAAATTTAATAACCAAATTTTGTCATGTAACTAGATCCAAAGTCATCACTCAATAATCAATAGCATTCCTGTACACAAAGAACAAATATACTGAGAGATAAATTTGAGAAACCACACCTTTCACAATAGCATATGAAATGAAATACCAATCTAACAAAGGAATTTAAAGATCTTTACACTGAAACCTAAGCTACTCTGAAAAAGGAGATGAATGGGATATTAGAAAATGGACAGATATTGCTCACTCTTGGGTGGAAAGAACCAACCTAGTGACAATAGCCATACTCCCAGAATTGTTTACAAACTTAATGCAATCCCAAATAAAATATCACTAACACACCTCATGTAAGCAGAGAAAATATTCCTAAAATTCACTTGGAACAAGAAAAGACCTAGAATAGCAAAAGCAGTTCTGGGCGACTAAGTATGGCAGAGGAGATCACAATTCTCAAATCTCTTATGGGCATTTATTTTTATTTTTCTTCTTACCATAACACTACAAATCTCTTAGAGACTGGGATGGCATGGACCAACCTGACTAATTATCAGCTGTGTGCATTGAGCCTCCAAAGTCATAAAGAAGTCAATAATCACTGTTTACCTTCACCTCTTCACTTTAATGACTCCAGTCCAGTGACCTCTATACCAGGTTCCAGTCCCCCAGTTTTCTGCATCAGGAAGCTCATATCTGACTGTATTAATTTCATTTCTGAAGATAGAAACAGGATTCATTGGGCAGCAGACATAGGAACATCTTTGGGTGTTGTCTCCTTGACTGTGACCCAGCAGAGAAACAGCATCATTCAGTAAGTGCTGATTGACCTGATTGACATGGAAGGATCCTCGCAAGTATTGTTCCCTCAAAATGAGGATAAACATGACAGTTTGGGTGGCCAGTAGGAAGGTACAAATATAAAAAAAAAATCAGCTATAAGGAATGAAAATTTTGTGATTTACATTTTAATGGGGGAAATAGAATTATTTCAAATTTGTTTTCTATGCATCCTGTTTCCCCTTTCCGAGGATGTCTTACTCATGGAAGGAGAAAAATGTGTCTTTTTCAGTGACCCCTAATCACTCTAACCTGACTAGGAAGGTGATTATGAGAATGTAGGAGAGGAGGATAGTAACCATAACATCATGAACTTGTTTTCAGGGCTTCTCATAACTTAGGAACTGAGGTATTATTTGTTTGTAGCTTCTATTATTTCATGTGGTTTGTTTTCTAGAAGGTATAATTGTCCACATTATTGTTGCCTGTATAAAATGGTAGAGACATTCATCTTAATTGATGTTACAGTAGGCTGATAGGAAGATATATGAGTCAAGTGAAATGGGCTGTGTGGTTAGAGACAAAGGACATAATAGAGAAACAATTCTGGCAGCTTATCCTCTTCACACAAGAAGATATTTATCTCCTCTGTCACTTCAGAAATAGACTCCTCACTAATTTTCTCTTGCTTTGGGATGTTCATGTTTGCTCACAGAGCAGAGCAGTGAATGTCCCCAGCTGCTTCCAACATAGACAGAAACAGATGACAGGCCAAGATCTCTGAGTGCCCCCCCTTGACCATTCAACACAGATTTCTCTTCTTCCACCACTGCAGGATATCTTTGCAGCTCCTCACACCCTTCCCACACATGCAATTATTTCACAAGTCTCAAATGGTGAATTATCATGTCTTGGTTTCATTCCAAAATGTATCTCAGATACACCTGAGTTTATGAAATGTTTCCCTACATTTATGTCTTTCTGTGGGTTTGGAAACATAGAAAAATTTTAGTGCATTGGGCAGGATATTTTCATTTATTTTTAACCATTTTGGCTCCTTATTTTTGCTGGGATTCAGGGCAGGCATGTGATATCTCTAAGACAGCATTGTCATTAGTGTTGATTTATAGTTGAAGGAGTACATTGAAGATTATGCAGATAAGGAGTGTTCTACTTGGGGTTGATGTGTATAAAATTGTAGCAAAAGAAATCATAGCCATCATTGTTATTAGTGATAAAAATAGTCGTTATACCAGTTATGTCCTTTGACATGATGTTATTCTTCTATTCTTGTTGCAAGACATTTTATTTTGTGCTTTTGTAAATATATACATATGTTTAGAGAGGAATAATGTACTTTCTTTTATATCTAATTCCTCAGAGTATGCATATTGTTTGGCATGGAAGATGCATCTAAAGTTAAAACCTCTGTTAAACAATTAAAGGACTTTTTCAAAGTTAGGATAACTGTCCTTATTCAGCTAGATGTGAAGATGCTTGGTGTATTCTTGTCTGAAAGTTTGTTCTTTTCACAAATGTCCTTACATGGAGAACATGATAAAAATAGCTTGTTTGTGTCCATGTCATTGGCATGTGGCCCCTACAATTGATTTAATTGCATCTATGTCAATACTCAAAGGACACAGAAGAGATATTTTTGGTTTAAAAAGGCACAAAGAATAGCAAGTAGGTGAATGTATGACTCAGGCTGAGATATAGTACAGAACTTTACATCATTCGAGGAACCATTGCCATTTGAATACAGATTACAATATTTATCACTATAGCTCCTACTTGCTTAAGATTTAGTTATTTATTTTGAAAACAAATTCTCACAATGAGGAAATAATTCCCACATTTCCTTAAGTTGCCACACATGAGGAAAGGAATGTTATTCCTGCTGTTTTCAAACAGTGTGAGCACAGGGGAGAGGAGAGTTTCATACGCACTCTGCCTATTTTCACATCAGTGACACTAGACTAAATATTCATTTCCTCAGGATTTTCCCTTGTTACAAGATGCAGCACTGGAACAAACTGAAAATATTATTAACCATATGAGGATAAAATTTCTTTGTGTGGTAGCATACAGAGCTCATCACTGGACAGAGTGCATGGATATTTTGGAAATATTTCTGAAGAATAAAGGGATGCAACTGACTGATTTTTATTTGAAATTTTACCAGCATGAATTTTTGGAAATCAGAAATATATCCTCCATCAATATCTTATATGCAGCCTTTTACTTCACTGACAGGAAGAGAGCCACAAAAATTTGGAAAAGATTGTCATAAAAATAAACTTACAGGTTAAATGAGGTCTCTCTCTCTCTCTCTCTCTCTCTCTCAGATAATGCTGTGTATTAGTTAAAGGAGACTGAAAATCACTTGTGATTGTAACCTAATCTATTTTGGGGACAAAGGTGTTTTTTTTTCTCTTACATTAATTTTAGATACTTTGAGGGTAAGTTTTAAGAAAACTGCTTGTGGATTCACAAATCAACATTGGTCTGGGAATACCAACAGAAAAATCCACCCATTAAATTCTTGCCAACAGACTCCTTTGAATACAAGAAAGCAGGATTATCCAACTATGATGAAATACTCAGCTTTCTTAGTTATTTGTTCATATCTGTAAATAATATTATTAAATATTTACATATTAATATCTATAAATATCATATTAATTTGGCCTTTTGTAAATGCCAGCAAGTGTTCTAAGAGAGTGGTTTTCTACACTTGCTCAAAAAAATAAGACAAAATCTAGAAATGTAAATATTTTTATTAAATTTACTGATTGAAATCCAGAGTATCTGGACATTTCTAAATATTCTCACCTATGCATAATACTAAAACAGAATCAGCAGTTATGCAAATTAATGATTTTTAAAAGATTTTCCTACAGCAGACATATAAGGTAGGTAATTCTGTTGCTCGTTTTACAGATAAAATGGGATTACATTTTTCACAATTGTGTTTACAAAATGGTGTAACTTTTTCTATTGCAGCTGAGTTTTAAGGTGCTTTTATATTATTTCATGCTGTAACTTTTAAGGTGTTATTTCCAATTAAATCACAGTGTGACCTGACCAAAACATGTGCCCCATGCTCCTTTGCATAGCTGCAATAAGATAGAAATTTTATGTATCAAGAAAGATTGATGAGAAAGTCTGTAGGTTAGAACTAGGAAAGGCTAGACACAGCGAGGACCTGGGGACTTTGTTTCCTGTGTCTTCAGCTGCATTCAATAGGGTGTAAGATCAAAGTAAAGAACTTTTCCAAGTTGCTGTAGATTATAGGATCAATAGAGCAATATTTGCATAGCAGATATGTTAGTGATATTGTATTATATAGTAAACTGGTATAAAATTTGAAATGTCAATGATGCTTCTTATTATTTGTTAATTTTTGACAGGTGCTGTATGCACTTACCTACATTTGTGGTCAGTATGTCCTAAGTTTATGTGCATGTGTTTATACCTACTATATATGAATCTGAATTCACCAACGACAAGGTGAACTCTAATTTACCCAATTACTTTGATAAACTCCAGTTCATCAAATAGTTTATGTGAAAACAAAGGCTGAGTGAGCTCTTCCATCCTAGAAAAATGAAAATTAGACAATCCAAAATGATGAAAATTTATCAGAGGCAAACGTCTGAACACAATGTGTTTTGGCTATGAAAAATTTAAAAAATTAATTTTCAGATAATGCAGTCCTAGGTTTTATCATCTTTGTAGGCAATATAAGACAAAAGACTTTGTACTGCAAAGAATAAAATAGTAAAAGTTGAATGATTTAAACTTTTTCCAAAATAGAATCAAATTTGTTAGTATGAGGATGTGTTAACTATTATCTACAGATTTTATTTATTTGTAAAACAGAATGTTGGTGGTATTTTACTGGGATCAAGTCTTCTGAACTCTAAGTCCTTGATCTGCTTACACTGTGCAAGAGTGTGTGTAACATAGGAGTGTACAGAAGAGGTGTAAAACAGACCACTCCACACTGATTCCTTGATTCTGGAGTTTATCGCGGGAGAGCAATGCTGATGAAGGTTTTGGAACTCATGCTTAACTACTTGTTTGTGAATACTTGAATAACTAAAATATACTCCATTTTGTGTGCTATTATTGGTTTCATTTTTCCAATGAATATTTTTTGAAAATGTGGCCAACACTATGGGAGCACAAAAATCTAACAAGAGTCTCAGAATTCCATCTCCTGGGCTTCTCAGAGGATCGACACCTGCAGCCCATCCTCTTTGGACTCTTCCTGTCCATTTACCTGGTCACAGTGCTCGGGAACCTTCTCATCATCCTGGCCATCAGTTCTGACTCCCATCTCCACACACCCATGTACTTCTTCCTCTCTAACCTGTCCTTTGCTGACATCTGTTTAACCTCTTCCACTGTCCCAAAGCTGATTGTGGACATCCTAACTCACAGAAGGGTCATCTCCTATGCTGGCTGCCTGACACAGATGTCTTTTTTCATCTTATTTGCATGTATGGATGACATGCTTCTGACTGTGATGGCCTATGACCGGTTTGTGGCCATCTGCCACCCACTGCATTACACAACCATTATGAACCCTCGCCTCTGTGTCTTGTTAGTTTTGCTCTCTGTCTTTGTTGGCCTTCTGGAGTCCCTGCTGCACAATTTAATTGCTTTACAAATTACCTGTTTCAAAGATGTGGGAATTGCTAGTTTCTTTTGTGACCCTTCTCAACTCCTTGACCTTTCATGTTCTGATACTTTAATCATAACTGTACTCCTCTATATTTTTGGTATCATATTTGGCTTCATTCCCATGTCAGGGACTGTTTTTTCTTACTATAAGATTATTTCCTCTCTTCTGAAAATCCCCTCATTGGGAGGGAGGTGCAAAGCCTTTTCTACCTGTGGTTCTCACTTGTCAGTTGTTTGCTTATTTTATGGAACAGGCCTTGGAACGTATCTTGGTTCAGCCTTGTCATACTCTCCCAGCAAGGGCGAGGTGGCCTCACTGATGTACACTGTGGTCACCCCAATGCTGAATCCCTTCATCTACAGCCTGAGGAACAGGGATATTCTTAACACCCTGAAGGGGCTCCACAGTTGGAGAGCCTAATCCCAGGACATATAGCATCTATTTGGAATGTAATTTAGAAAATATGATAAAGCAGAAGACTCAAAACTCACCTGCAAATACTCACTCCTTCACTTTATTTCAGAAATTCAATGTGTGCAATTTATCATGTTTCAGAACAGAATTGTGACTAGTTGGGAAATGTTGGGAATAAGGTTCTTCATAATTGTAAACTTCATCTGGGATGGTACAATTTTTGGAGATTGATTATAATGATGGTTACACAAAACCAAAATTATAGTTAATGTTACCCATTGGTGCACCTAAAAATGTTTGAAATGGTATATTTTATTACATATATCTTAACACAATAAGCATAAATAAAGCTAGAGAATACTGATATTCACAACTTTTGGTAACTTTATATCCTGTAGTTGCAATATTCTTAATATTGCAATTATTAAATTATGACTTTCCTTGTCTTCCATCTATGCTTATTTTTTCTATCCTATTTTACTTTACCCTTCCAAGTCTTTGACCTCTCCTTCCTAAGAGATGTGGAGGGGATGAAGTTTCATCTTCTTATGGCTGCTTCATGCTGAGTAGGTTGGGGGTGCACGGCTCTTGCTTTTCTTCATTTCATATGCTTTCTCTTCTTGTAGCTATAAGGTCTCACCTTATTACCATCTTATAGAAAAATAAAGAGCCCATCATTTCAATGTAACACACAGAATGATGTTAGGCAATGAAGAGTGAAGCCATATTTTCACTAGGCTGTGCGATTACAGACACAGGGCATGATATCAAGGGAAGCCTGGCAGTTTTTATAATTAACTCAAATATCCATTTCACTTCCCTGTCACTGTTGAAAAGAAGCCTCGCTAACTGTGGTATTTGGGGGTGGGGACTGTGGCTCCTGATTGATCACAGAGCACAGGTGTGTCCACTATAGAAAGGACTTACATAGGTCACAGGCATATTTTACAGGAAGTGTATACACTTAAAAATTCAGTATGAATTTCTCTCTTCATACTGCTGTTGGATATTGTTTCAACTTTTCCCATCCTTCTCCATCTTTGCATTTACTTCATAAAATCTCCAATGGGGTCATATCAGGTCTTGATGTCAATTCCATTTTGGAGATGAGTTAGTTAAAATATATATATTTTATATGCAACTGTAGTTAAATCTCTGAACCTCTGTTTACATCATTCTGTGAACTGGGCAACAATTAAAAATGTTAGTGTGTTGGACAGTAACTTTCAGTTTAATTTTTAACTCTTTTATTTTTGAGATGTCAGGCAGGTATTTAATATCTCTGTGAGAGAGCATAATTAATGATGACTTGTGCTTACAACAAATACATTGAATATTATAGAGATAAGGGGTGCTCTATATGGAGTTAATGTGTATAAAATCAGAGGGAAAGGAAATTAAATCATCATTACTATTAATCATAACAATAATCTTCATAACATTATTTCTTGTGTCCTGGAGTTACTCTTTTGTTATTTTTGTAGCAGGACATTTTGATTTTGTCTTTAGGTAATTGTACATGTGTGTTTGGAGAGAAATGTTGAGATGTACTTCACATCTGATTTGGTATACTTTGGCAAAGAGAAGACATCAAAAATAAAAAAAAAACTTTGTTAAACTTTGAAAGGACCCTTCTTCTGACACAATAAATGTCCTTAATTGGCATGTCACGAAGATGCTTGGTGTGTTCCTGCTTACATTTTCATTCCTTTCACAAATGACACATAAATGTAGAGAGAAGAGAAAGTAGTTTCTTTGTGTCTGTGTCATGGACATGTCGGCTGTATAATCCATTTTATTACATATATGCCAATTACTGAAAAACACAGCAGAAGTTTTCATGTGTTAAAACACAAAGGCGCCAGGAGAAGGCACGTGCATGTGCATGCACTCAGCTAAATTACATGTAGGACTTCACATCATTCCAGGCTTTAGTGTATTTAAAAACAGTTTACTGTATTGATTGGTAAACTTTCCATGTGCACAGTGGTAGAGAGACAGCCCGTTACCCACCTTGTCTCCTCTTCTCCTTCTTATATCATCTGCCTTCAATAGTACACAGGATTCTCTCCAGTGGCATTTCTCCTCCATGATCTGTGCCTATGAGGCCCCCTTATGTTTTCAGAGAGGCTGAGATCAGATCATTCTAGTGGAGGGACACATGGTGAATTTATACTTTCTAGCATCTCAGGGTTTGAATTGTCAGAGTTCCTAATTAAGTCACAGAAACAATCTACTGTGTTGAATGGCCCTCAAAACTTTGGAGGTTTTATGGATCACATAGTACACACTCTGTTATGAAGAATAGAGGCATTTTATTATTTTTCTTGTTTTTCAATTTTAGTCTTATTTTTTAGTTTTTTAAAAATTATTTTATTACTAAAGGTTTGTAATATACAATGATTGCATTCATCATGAAGAGTTGGTACACATACACACACATTTTTTATATCTCCTTCCTTCCCTTACTCTTCCTCCATCTCTTTAAATAAATTGAAGAGTAAAATGAAAGTAATATGCCCCATAATTGTGGTTTACATCTGGATGTCCCCCTAAGCTTCATGAGCTCAAAGGTAGGGCTTTTGAAATGTGATTGGATTATGGAGGCAACGTGGCTAACTTGCTCTTAGGCTCTGCTTGGAAGAGGTGGGGGTCACTGTGGGCAGGACCTTGAAAGGGTAAATCTTCCAATTTTGTCCCTTGAACTCTTCCTGCTTTTCTCTTCTCAGATCCTTCCACCATGTTGGTTCTGCCTTGGAGCCAGATGAGTGGACTGAAACATCTACAAACTGTGAGCCATAATAAACCTTACTTGCTTAAGCTGTGGATTCCAGGCATTAATGGAACATTGCTAAGACAATAGGAACCTTGGAGATAGATCATTTTCAAGTGGGAAGGGGAACAAGTTTTATTATTTTTAAACTGTCAGATAAAATTCACTGTTTAATGCATATAACATAATGCTATAATTTTTGTGGAACAAACACTTCACATCCATTCAGAACAGTTTAAGGATGCATAACGCAATAATTACCTGCAGCCTTGGTGCTGAACCACTCATTGCTTCACTTTTTTTTTTTTTTAATCTCTGCCTGTAACTTTGTATTCCTTGCTGATCATTTCCACAGGTCTTTGTCAGCCTCTGGCAATCACCAGTCTTCTCTCAATTTTATGAAATCAACTTTATAAAATCCACACATGAAAGTTATAATACAGTATTATGCACATGGCTGATTTCCATTACTACATGTTCTTCTAGTTCATCCATAGCCCTTCACTCTGGTGCCCTGTTGGAGAGTAAGGGGACTATAAACAACAATACTCCACTGTCAATTAGAGAAAGCTGGGAGAATGGAGTTGTAAAGTTTTTTCCGGAAGAAATTGTAAAAGTTTAAGAGACAGATGTGTATAATGTCTTTCAAACATTATACAACACATCTATATATATGAAAATGTTACATAGTACCTCTCATATGCACAGTTTTTGTATTCCCATGTCAGTTAAAATATATTTTAAATACAAGCAAGAAAATAAAGCATGAATATTAAAAATATATTTTAGAGCACAGGGGACTTACCTCAGTGGTTCCAGCACATGCCTTGCAAGCACAAGGGCCCAAGTTTGATCCCTGGTACCCCTTCAAAAAAAGAAAAGAAAAGAAAATATGTTTTTGAAATGAAGCAAAAAACATTACAAGTATACAACATACATAAAAGATCTCAAAAAATACTATGTGTCCTTTTTTTTTAGTTTATTGGCACATTTTAGGTATATAGTACAGTTACAATCAATATTGGGATCTTGTACCTTTACATGATAGGTGGTCTTGGTTCTCATTTTTACCCCTTGTCCCTGCTCTCCATTCACCCCTCCCCCTCCCCCATTACAAACACTTTATTTCCATATTTTCATTTTCTCATATTTTTCCCTTATTACCTATCCCCTACCCTTCCCAATTTCCCTACAGCTTTAGACCTTTACTTCCCATTTCACAATGTCAGTTATCTCATTAGGATTTTATGTACTAATACAGTTTATACACACCAGAAAAAATATTCAGTATTTACACATGTGTGACTCATGTATTTCACTTAGGAGTACATCCTCAATATGTAAATATGTATCCATTTTCCTACAAATGAGTCTAATTTCTCATTCTTTATGGCTGAGTAGTATTCCATTTTTTAATTGAGTTTATCAGTACATTTTAGGAGTACAGTAGAGTTACATTCACTATTGGGATCTTGTACCTTTACATGACAGCTCTTGGTTCTCATTTTTCCTCTTGTCCCTGCCCTCCCTTCGCCCCTCCTCCCCTCCCCAGTTGCAAACACTTTATTTCCAACTTTTCATTTTCTCACATTTTTTTGTTTTCCCTTATTACCTTTTCCCTACCTTTCCCACTTTCCCTACGCCTTTAGCCCATTTCTTCCCATTTCACAATGTCAGTTATCTCATTAGGATCTTATGTACTAGTACAGTTTATTCACACCAGAGAAACTATTCAGTATTTACACATATACACCTTATTCATTTCACTTAGGAGTATATCCTCAATATATGTCAATTTTCCTATAAATGGATCTAATTTATTCTTCTTTTTTTTTTTTTTTTGGTATTGGGGATTGAACTTGGGTCCTTGTGCTTGCAAGGCAGGCCACTGAACCACTGAGCTAAATCTCTGGCACTAATTTCTCATTCTTTATGGCTGAGTAGTATTCCATGTCATACAAAAACCACATCTTCTTTATCCAGTTTCCAACTGATGCACAAATGGGCTGTTTCCAAGTTTTAGCTATCACAAACTGTGCCGCTATAAACATAGGTATGTATATATGACTGTGATATGATTCTTTAATTCTTTTGGAAAGATACCTAGCAGAGGGATGGCTAGATCAAATGGAATCTCTAGTCCCAGATCTTTGAGGTATCTCCATATTGATTTCCACAGTGGTTGCACCAGTCTGCACTCCCACAACCAATGGAGAAGGGTTTCTTTCTCCCCACATCCCCGCCAACATTTGTTATTTTATGATCTCTTGACAGCAGCCATTCTTTGTGAGGTGAGGTGGAACCTCAGTGTTATTTTCAACTGCATCTCTCGAAAAACCAGTGATGTTGAACAATTTTTCATATATTCACTTGATGTTTTTACTTCTTTCTCTAAGAAATGTCTGCTCATTTCAGATGCCCATTTTTGAATTGGGTCTTTATATTTGGGGGATGATTGTTATGGTTCTTTATATATTCTGGATAATAGTCTTTTGTCTGAGGAGCAGCTAGTAAAAATTTTTCCCACAGTGTAGGTTGTCTCTTAGTTCTATTGATGGTTTCTTTTGCAGTGCAGAAGCCTTTTAATAAGATGAGATCCCAGTTGTTGATTCTATCTGCTAGTTCCTTTGCTGCTGAGGATTTTTTCATAAAATCTTTTTCTAAGCCAATGTCTTCAAGATTTCTGCCTAATTTATCTTCCAGCAAGTTTAGTGTTTCTGTTTTAACATTTAGATCTTTAATCCACTTGGATTTTAATTTAGTGCATGGTGAAAGAAAGGGTTCCAGTTTTAATTTTTGGTTCTTTGAAATCCAATTTTTCCAACACCATTTATTAAAGAGGCTGTCTTTCCTCCACTGAGGATGATCAGCTCCTTTGTCAAAGGTGAGGTACCTGAGTACATCTGGAGTTTTTGTTTTGTTTTGTTTTGGTTTGGTTTGTGTTTTTTTGTGTGTGTGTCTTCCAATAGGTTCCACTGATCCTCATATCTGTTTCATTGCCAGTATCATGCTGTTTTTATCACAGTGGCTTTGTAGTATAGATTTAAATTGGGAATTGTTATACCCACTGCCATGTGTCTGTTGCCTAGGATAGCTTTTGTTATTCTAAGTCTCTTATGGTTCCAAATAAATTTTTGGAATATTTTTTCTAGTTCTGTGAAAAATAGTGTTGGAATGTCAGTTGGCATTGTATTGAATATGTACAACAGTTTTGGTAGTATGGCTATTTTCACTATGTTGATTCTTCCTACCCAGGAGCAGGGGATATCTTTAAATTTTTTTATATCTTCTTTGCTCTCTTTTTTTCAAAGTGCTCTAGTTTTCAGAGTCGAGTTCTTTTGATACTTTTGTTAGATTAATTCCTAGATACTTCATTTTTTGGACCCTATTGTGAAAGGAATTGTTTCCCTAATTTCTCTCTCAGTGAGTCTGTTATTTGTGTACAAGAAGGCTATTGATTTTGGGTATTCACCTTGTATCCAGCTACTCTAATGAATCTGTCAGTTAAGTGTAGAAGTCTTTGGTGGAGTTTTTTGGGTCTTCAATGTAGAGTATCATATCATCAGCAAATAATGACATTTTAAATTCTTCCTTTCCTATCTTTATTGCTTTAATTTCCTTCTCTTGTCTAATTGCTGTGGCTAGTGTTTCCAGAAGTATATCAAAAGAGGAGTGGTGATAGTGGGCATCCTTGTCTTGTTCCTGATTTTAACATGAACGTTTTCAGTTTTTGGCCATTTACTATGATGTTGGCTGTTGGTTGTTCATAGATAGCCTTTATTAAATCGAGGTATAGACCATCTATTCCATTTTATTTGCAGGGTTTTTATCATGAATGGGTGTTGAATTTTGTCAAATGATTTTTCTGCATCTATTGAAGGGATCATATGGTTTTTCTCCTTGACTTTGTTAATATAATGTATTACATTTATTAAATTACATATGTTGAACCATCCTTGCATCCCTGGAATAAATCCAACTTGGTCAGGATGTATGATCTTCTTGATGATCCTCTGTATTCTGTGTGCTATTATCTTATTAAGGATTTTTGCATCTATATTCATTACGGAGATTGGCCTGTAGTTTTCTTCTTTAGTTGTGTCTTTCCCTGGTTTGGGAATCAAAGTGATACTTGCTACCATTACTGAATTTGGAAGTATAGCTTACCTTTCAATTTCTTTGAAAAGTTTTAAGAGTAAAAGTAGTAGTTCTTCTCTAAATGTCTTGTAAAATTCAGCAATGAATCCATCAGGACCTGGGTTTTTCTTTGTTAGTAAATTTTTAATTACATTTTCAATTTCACTGACTGTAATTAGGGTGTTTAAAATGTTTTTATCTTCTTTCTTCAGCTTTGGTAATTCATAAGCATCTAAAAATCTGTGCATTTCTTCTGTGTTTTGCAACTTGTTAGAGTATAGTAGATATTAATGATCTCCTGAGTTTCTGTTGAATCTGTTGTGACTTCTTCTTTTTAATTCCTTATTGCATGGATGTGGACCTTTTCTTTCCTTTTTTTGATAAGATTAGCTAAGGGTTTATCAATTTTATTTATTCTTTCAAAGAACCAGCTCTTTGATTCATTTATTGTTTTTGTATCATTTTCTTACTTTCCATTGCATTGATTTTTGCTCTTATCTTTATAATTTCCTCTCTTGTTTGGGATTTGGGTTTTTCTTGCTCTTGTTTTTCTAGTAGTCTAAGATTCATCATTAGGTTGTTTATTTGAGCTCGCTCTATTTTCCTAGTGTGGACACAGTGCTATGAATTTTCCTCATAGAACTGCTTTAATTGTGTCCCATAGATTCCTGTATGTTGTATTGGCATTTTCATTTATTTGTAAAAATGTCTGATTTCTTTAATTTCCTCTATGATCCATTGATTGTTCAGGAGAGTGTTGTTCAATTTCCATGTGTTTGTGAAGTTCCTAATGTTTCTTATGCTATTTATCTCCAGCTTGAATGTACTATGATCTAATAATTTACAAGGGATAACTTTGATTCTTTTGCATTAATTCAGATCTGATGTGTGAGTTAATAGGTGGTCCATCTTGGAGAATGACCCATGTGCAGCTGAAAAGAATGTATATTCTGATTTTGTGGGGTGGAATACTCTATAGACATCTATTAAGTCCATGCATTCAAAGGCTTGGTTGAAATCTAGTATTTCATTGTTGATTTTCTGCCTAGATGATATGTCTATTTGTGATAGTGGGATATTTTGATCCCCCACTACAATTGTATTACTACTTATTTTGTTTTCCATGTTCTTTAATATTTGTTTTATACAGTTGGGGGCATTAATATTTAGTGCATATATGTTTATGATTGTCATCTCTTCCTCTTGAATTGTTCCCTTTACAAGGATGTAGTGGCCTTCTTTGTTTCTCTGGGCTCCTGTCATGTGCAGAGTTGTTTTCCATCCTTTCACTTTCAGTCTATGGGCTTCTTTTTGCACTAAGTGTGTTTCTTGTATGCAACATATTGTTGTATTTTTGCTTCTTTATCCATTCTGCCGGTCTATTTCTCTTGATTGGTGAATTGAGGCCATTGACATTGATGCTTATAACTGATATGTAGTGACTTATTATTGTCCTGTTATTGTCCTTTTGATGACTTTTTTTACTGTTTCCCCCTCTTCTTTTAGTTTCTTGCCTTGACTATTTGATTTGGTCTGTTGGGTCTAGTGGTGTTGTTACCTTCATTGTGTTTTTTCTAGGATATTATTTAGAATTCCTTGTAGTGCTGATTTGTTGTTCATAAATATTTCCAGGTGTTTTTTGTCATGGAAGTATCTTATTTCCCCATCCATTCTGAAAGAGAATTTTGCAGGTTAAATCAATCTAGGTTGGACGTTGCTTTCTTTTAGGATTTGAAATAACTCACTCCAGGCTCTCCTTGACCTGAGGGTTTGTGCTGAAGTCTTCTGTGATTCTGATGGTCTTTCCTATGCATATGATTTGTTTCTTTTCTCTTACTGCATGTAGTATTTTGTTATTCTATTGGGTTTCTGGGATTTTGATTATTATATGTCTAGGTGTAGATTTTTTTTTTTATTGTGACTAGTTGGTGTCCTATATGCCTCACTTATCTGAATGTCAAATTCTTCCCCTCTGTTTTGGAAGTTTTCTGTCATTAATTCTGTGAACAGCTTTTTTAGGTCATTTGTATTTTCTCCTGCTACTTCATGGAATCCTATCAGTCTTATGTTATTCTTCTTTGCATCATCTAGGAGTTGTTGGATCAATTCCTCATGATCCCTTACTGTTTTTAAGAGACCTCTCTTTTCAGGGTCACTGAATGCAATCCTATCTTCTACATCTGAAATTCTATCTTAGCAATCTTTTATTCTGTTGTGTAAAATTTCAAAAGAGTATTTAATCTCTTGGATATCTGTTTGAATCTGTTTTATGGATTCCATTTCTTTCCTCTGTTGGGCTTTCATTGTTTCCATTTCTTTCTTATGCTGGTCCTTCATGGCTTCTATCATGGTCCTTAGCTCATCTATTTTTTTCTCAATTTCTGTTCTAGAGTCTGGACTCACAACTTTCATTTTGCTCACCATCTCTATGGTTATCTGGGAAATCATTTCTGTTTTGAGTTTTTCTACAGCCTGATCTGTTTTGTTCCTTCCTGTGCTATGGGTTCAGGGTGTCCTGCTAGTTTACTGTCAGACTTTTCATCCTCCTTTGCCCTACTGTTTGCTCTTAGTGAACAGAAAGTCTGTCTTTGTGTCTTGCTTAAGCATTTTCTCAGTTGTATTTTTGTTGTTGGGTTGTCCTTGGTTTAATTTCTGGGTTAATACTTAAATCTTCCTGATGTAGTTGCACTTTAGCTTTTGAGTCTCTAATAACTCATACACATTCTCATTTTCATAATATTGGGAAAAAAACAACTAATTAAATCAATCACAATCCTTTATCCAAATTTATACAATCAACAGCATAACTGGGTGAAGCACAACTTTCAAATTGACAACTTGTGTTAGCCATTAATCTATCACCTTTAAACCATGTGAATTAAATTAAAATCAAGAAGCAGCCCAAAATATGTTTTAAGTGAATACCCTTTTAAATATAGCATCTTTACCATTTATGATGGGGGTTTAGACAGAGTTAGGATGAGAGGAGTAGATACATGAAAGCATTGGAGAAGGTTTCAAGTGAAGCCAGAGGTCATAGAATGAACATGCAATCTTTATGAAACTATTAAATTCAAGAGGGATAGACAGAGTGCATGAATAAGGACAATAATATATCCCCTTAACAGCAAGGGGGGCTCACTTTCCCTTGAAACTATTGACCCATGAGTGAGGTAAAATGACAGAAGAAAAAACATAAAGAAAAAAGAAAAATTGATAAAAGAAGAAGTCTGAGTTAGGGCCGGAGCAGGAATAGAAATGGAGATGAGGAATAATATGGTGGAGCAAGAGACTGAGTTGGAGAAAGATGATGGAAAAAAGAAAGAATCTTCAAAGTGGAAAGAGTAAAAGAAAAAAGTGAATTTGAATGGCCTCTTTCGTACTGTATCTCTGCTGTCATAATATACCATGTGCACAGCCATGTGCAGAAGCAAGTACCCTGATCTCTGCTTACAAATGGCAGATCCCCATGACTCAGACTGACCTCAGCCACAAGGCCCAATTTGAGGTCCCTGTCCTTCAGGGTAGAACTCCACCCAGTTATATTACAGGTTATCCCCACTCTTTCTTCAAAGATGTTTAAAGTTGGGAGCTCAGAAAAATACCTTTTATGACCATATATGCCTCTGCAGAGTTGGTCCAAGGAATTGGCCTAATCAGGATGTCTGAGTGTTGGGGGGGTGTTTCATAGGTGCCTGTGTGGCTGCCTTCCTTGCTGGAGCTGGCAGGGAAGGGTGAGGCTACCTGGTCCCACTGAATGGGCCCAAACAGGCTGGCAGGAGAGCAGATCTTAGAGCGGCCTTCCAAATCTCACCTTCTTCTCTGGGGCTGTTGGCACACAGCAGGGGATGGCATGGCTTAAAAAATCCTTCTTTATCTAATATCCATTTGATGGGCAATTGTTCTGTTCCCAAGTTTTAGATATTACAAACTGTTCAATTATATATTCTTTCTCGGATGCTAGGCAATGGCCATAACTTTCTCTGGTGCTTCCAACTGATGTTATCTATGGAGAACTTCCACAAAAGACTCGAGCAGTGAACAATGACTCCCTCTTCCAGTGACAGGAAATGGATATGGCCATTTGTGTTATTAAGAGGACAACTGCCAGGAATAATCCTCATGTAATGTTCTGTTTCTCTAATCAGACGGATCAATTTAAATGTGGCTTTACACTTTTATGTCCAGCAATCTAATGTGAACTTCATTAAAATAACAAGTCTATTTTCCATAGGAAACAAACTATATGAGTGCTCATAATTATAGGAAATCGAAACCAATTAAATTAAATGAGCTTTATGGAACCCATTGCTCAGTGCCCAGGAGTCCAGGAATCCCTTAGTGTCAGTTCACAGTGTTATGCTTACTGTCCTCCTCTACATCCTCATCATCACCTTCACTGTCCTTTCCCAGTGCTTCTGAAATACTGCAAAAGCACACATTTTCTTCTGCTATGCTGCACATAGGAAGTAGAAACAGAGTGTCTAGAAACCAAACTTGACATAATAATTTTGCTTTCCCCACTTCATCCAAACCACACAATCTTTTCACTTTCCAGAATGAAAACTTATAATCATTTTTTTTAAATTCTCATTATGTTACCAGTATTATTCTATGAAAAATTATAAGAAACTAAATCCATGAAAGTACATTAACATGACCAAGCACAGGATTCTTAAAAATCTAGGTGGTATGTTGTTTGACTGTTTCCTAGTATATTCATAAAGCTATCACAGCACCTGAGATCAGCCTTGGTGAGATTCTGGTGTTACATACTGACAGGATATTTAGAATATTCCTGTCCCTCAGGCTGTAATTCAAGGGCTTCAGCATAGGAGAGAATGTAGCATATATTATTACTGAGGCTACTGAACTGTTTCTGGAAAAACCTTATACATTTGAGTCAATATTTACCCAAATACCTGTTTTATAAAATAAGCAAACTCCTGACAATTTCCCCCATAAATAAAGAAAATTATGGCAGAACTTTTTGGTGAAGAAGTCCATTTTGTAGTAAGAGAAAAAGTTCTGTATGACTAGGATTAAAGAACATACATTATCTATATATGCACTCTTACAGGGGAAGTTGTCCAAATAGGTAGAGTGGTGGGGAGGGTTAAATAAGAAATCATGAATTTTCACATCTTTGAAGGACATAAACCATAAGACAAATTATGCAGATAGGAGTGCAAAAGACTAAGCAAAAATAAAAGCCTAAACTAAGGAGCCACAAAGGAAGGGTTTTTAATGGCTAAATTAATGGGTCATGCACAGCTTCATTCTGATTATCATCCATTGCAGGGAGATGCATGTCATCAAAGCATCCAAAATCGAGGAAAGGAGATCTCTGTGCCATGCAGCCTGCATAGGATGTGACCCTCTTGTGAGCTTTGAAGTCCACAATCCACCTAGTGGGAACCTGGGGAAAACAAAATAGATTTCAGTCAAGAACAATTGGTTAGAAGAACATGAAGGATTGGAGGTAGGAGTCAGAGTTGACAGCCAGAATGAGGAGATTTCTGAGGACACCTATCTTCAAAAAGGAAGAGGGGAAGTTTTATATATTTTAAAACTCTTAGAAGATACTATTCTGGCAAATGTTACATTCGTTCTTCCACGTTCTTGGATATATTTTTTAAAATAAAAGAGATTTGAAAAAGAGAAACAAGTGAACAGGTGTGGGATAGTTTGTATACATTGTGAATCAAGTACTCACTAGTAAAATATACACATTTGGTTTCCATGCACATTCAGCAATCTTTCAGTTGTAACAATTCTTGTCTTCTTTCAATCCCCCTTTCTAGTTTATCAGAAACATCTGTCCACACCTAATAGAGACACTCACCTGAACAATTACAAGGCCATGCGCACTAGAGATAATACATTCACATTCACAGTAGAATAATCCCTACACTGTTAAAACAGAAAGAATGAGAAATACACCTCTATCTTAAAAAATAAGAAAATTAGGAAGCAAAGAAATATATCTAATTTTACACTAAGTAAAGAGTACAAGTTCCTTTGATTTAAAATGTTCATAAACCCTTAGTAGGAGTTAGGATTGTATTGTATGAAAAATAATTCATCTGAATGGTTCATATTCATAAAATATTGCTATATGCTAGTTATCAGCCAAAAGTTTTTCATAATTTTAGGTTTTTCTGATTTCCCTTTATGGAGGCTTAAGTGTTCATCCAAATATACCTTAACAATAATATGATGGCTGTTATGGCTTAAAAAATAAATGTTAATTAAATATACACTTTAATATCATAAAAATGACCAATAATATAGCATAAGTACACAATTAACTTATCAGTTGCTAAAATAATGAAATGCTAAGAAACATTTGTTATTTTTAAAATTTTGTTTAGGTCTATTTGTATTAAATCCATCCACAACCAGGGGATTTAGTTTTATATTTTCATTTTTTGCTATGTATTTTATAGTTATCTGTTGAAACGAATTCCTTGTTTTTCAATCTTATGCATTTTCTTTCATAAAGGACTTAACAACAATGTGAAGACAAAAGCCAAGATTTGAGTACTATCCTTATTATCTGTAGTTTTAATCAATCCTCTCAGTTTATGAACTGCAACTTCCATACTTAGCCACAGGAGGAACAGTGGTCTATTATTTGACCGGCTCTTACTATGAAATAATTAGGAAAAAAACTGCAGAAAGAGAAAGACACATGAAATGTGAAAACACATAGAAATTTTACCATGTATTATATTTGGACAAGAGCTGCCTTCTTCATATGATGACTATTAATTTTTTAACTTCATATTAATTTTTCAGAATGGTGATTTTCATTTTTGTATATATATGTAATGCATGTAGCATACCTTGATCATTTTTTAAACTTTTAAATTGAGAAAAATGTGTATTTCATTATTTATTAATTTTTTAAGAATAGGAAACATTTACTGAGAGAAAGATAGCGTCCTACTAAGAGAGATAGAAAAGGAACCAGAAAAGGGACCATTTACCAAACTTCCCAAAGTTTTTTTTTAAGTGGAAAATTCCTTGCTTTGAGGTGGGTTCAACTTGTGATAAAACAATGGTCAACTAGTAAGATTTAAGTACAGTTGCTTGGGTAACACTGATCCAATGAGAAATCACAAGGTAGACAGTACTAAGAACAATGAATAAGATTACAACAAGTACAGTCACTTAAGTGATATTAATTAAATGGGGAACCAATGGGGAAGAAGGTCACATAGCAATCATTTAAGGAATGAACAAGCATTTTTGGTGGTAAGGGATAAGTCAGGGATCACTCCTGGAATATCGTGGTTCTACACCCTGGTATTCATTTTTAGGAGAAGCACATGGGGGTGGGTAGTTGCTCTTTAACAATGCTAGATTTCAGTGACTGTGTCTTCATTGTCCTACATATTGGCTTCTCAAATGTCCTGCATGTTGTTTTCTGAAAGCCTGATCCTAACTGCCTACAAGATATATAATTAACTTACCTATCTACAATACCCTGCCTTAAGAATTACAGCTATAATTCTTTTGGGAAGATAACCAGCAGAGGGATGACTGGGTCAAATGGAACCTCTAGTCCCAGCTCTTTGAGGTATCTCCATATTGATTTCCAAAGAATTAAAAGAATCATATCACAGAAATATATGCAAACCTATGTTTATAGTGGTGCAGTTTGTAATAGTTAAAACTTGGAAACAGCCCATTTGCCCATCAGTTGGAAACTGGATAAAGAAGCTGTGTTTTTTCTATGAAAAGGACTATTACTTAGCCATAAAGAATGAGAAATTAGATTCATTCCTAGGAAAATGCATACATATTGAGGAAATACTCCTAAGTGAAATAAATAAGTCACACATGTGTAAATACTGAATAGTTTCTCTGGTGTAAATAAACTATAATAATTCATAAGATCCTAATAAGATAATTGACAATGTGAAATAGGAAGAATGGGGATAAAGGTGTGGGGAAAGTGGGAAGGGTAGGGGAAAGCTAATAAGGCAAAATAAAAAAATATGAGAAAATGAAAAAATGGAAATAAAGTGTTTGTAATTGGGGAGGGGCTGAAAGGAGGGCAGGGGCAAGGGGAAAAATGAGAGCCAAGACCTGCCATGTAAAGGTGCAAGATCTCAATAATCAATGGAGGGCAAGGACATGGGGAAAAATGAGAACCAAGACCTGTCATGTCAGTAATGAATGTAACTGTAATGTACGCCTAGAATGTACCAATAAACTCAATAAAAAATGAACATAACTGTACTGTATACCTAAAATGTACTAATAAACTCATGAGGAAAAAAAAAAGAATTTCAGCTAACTGTTGTGAAGGGTTGAGGGTGAAGATGGTTCTGGCTATTTCCAGCTGAAGAGAGTCATAGTTGTGATCAACAGTCAGAGTTGCAGTACACAGTGTCTATATAAAGGCCCTTCACAGGCACCAGACATTGTCATCTTGGCTAGTATTATACTTGGAGTCTGGAGGAGACACAGCCAAAGAAACTGTTACAAAAATACATATGCTAAATAATAAGGTCATAATAGGAATGCTATGAATATAGCCAATAAGCATAACTACCAGGAGGAACTAATAGCTTCCCACAAAGAGGATGAGGACTTCAGAATCTGACATAGTAGTCCCATTGTAGTTTGGCATTAATGAGCTGTTTACAAGGTTGATATGGTGAATCCAACTAAAAGAAGATTAACACATTTGTCATTGGTAGGACAGCTTGGAATTTGGCAGCTTTTAGGCAAGAAAAAACAAAATTTTAAATAAATTAGAGCACATATAATGTAAGCATGAGAACCGGAATGGAATGGCAGGTTGGGGAAAGAGTCACACTTAGACACTGGAAGTGATTATAACCTGCTAGCTTTTAAGTCTAATATTTTGTCATAAGTTTCTTGAGTTTTAGCTGTAAAAAATATGACAATTATAAGAACAATTTCAGCTAAGACATTTTAAAACTCTAGCTGAGCTCTTATAGATTTTACCATAATTTTTCCTAATGATCCATAATCATAGTTAGCTACTAGTGTAGCTGGAAACTGCCAGAAGGGGTCAGAGATTGGAGCTCCTTTTCATATCTAGCTTTATTACAATGGCATTATTTTTATAACACTTTTGGTTAGTCTGTGCTGGGTGTTTAAAAACAAGTTAAAGTGAGACCTGGGTCAATCACTATGAACCGCTTGCTGTCTATCAAGTTTTGTTAAGTCTCTTCAGGCAATATTTTAGAACTATGCATAGAGCCTCTCAGCTCATTTTTTCTAGTTAGTACTTAAAAATACAAATGACAGTTACTGATTACTATTTCTGTTAGTATAAGGCAAAACAGTTGTTTCAAGTTACCTTAGCCTGAACTAAGGAAGGAGGAGCAGTCTGATTGCAAGGTAATTCTCAAATGAATTCCAAAAGATTGGAGAAAACTTTAAGGGTAGTTTTTTTTTTTTTAACTCACTAGCAGACAGAAAAGGGTTAAGCCAAATAAAGTTCAATCCATTTAAACATTTACAAAATCAACATAGCACTCTACAACTCCATAGTTGAAGTTCCAAAGTCCACAGCCTATCAGCAATGTTTTTTTCTCGCCTACACACATAAATGATGAAAACCATGTCTAGAGGGAGAAATCATTCGGTGAATTTTTACTGTATCAAAGATTTGGTTTTACATTTGTCTAGAGGGCTGTCTTACTAGTAGAGAGTGAAGTTAAAGGCTGTAGCTCAACTCTAAACACAGGCTTAAGAAAGGGCAATGAAGAAGTCATTGGTTCACATCACTCTGCTACAGAGTGATCTGAAGATCACTGATAGAATGTACCCTAACCTCATGCAAGAACCCAGAGAATGATGCAATGTGGAGATTTTCTGCTGATTACAGGAATGAGCTGTCAGAGCTAGTTTCTTCTGAGGAACATCTGTGTATCTGCCATTGAGTAGCCCTAGCCATGACACTTCAATTGTCACCTAGGTTTAAACTAGTTCCATGAAATCAGTTATCTGTCTCTGAAAGGAACCAAATTGTCTACTGAGTCAATATTCTACCCAACATTGGCTTCAGTGGAAGTGGGAATTCACCAAAGGGCAACTGAAGAGATCTGTCCTCTGCTTTGAGAGTGACAGCTGCCCTAAAAGCAATTACTAGCTGGCAGTGTAGCCACCATTTATTTAGGATTCTATATGGGGCAGAATCTATATGGAGCACATCTCTTTATTTGAGATGATTTCATAAAAGATCCATTTTACGGAATTTTGAAGAAATTAAATCCAAAAGCAACATATGAAAAACAATAATAAAATGTAATTTAACAAAGGGGAAAGTGCATCATAAGAGGGATAGCAGTTTAGAAAAAATTTAAAACATACAACATAAAATTAAGGCATTTTTAAAGAAAAGCCAAAGGAAGGGCCAGAATTTATAAAACAAAAACTAGAATATGAAGCAAATGGCAAAAGCCTATGAAACAAAAAGTTGCAATCTATGAAGCAAAAAGACCAAACTTGGAATATATAAAAGAAAACTCTTATCTCTGACCAGTAATTCCAGTGGAAGACCTCCAAATGCATATAGGGGGAAGAGATGCAATTCCCAAACTTGTTAAGTATTCAAAGTGTGAGCTCCTGTTCTCTAAATTGAAAAAAAAACAAAATGAATTTTAGAAATAACAAACATTAAGAGTATTATATATATATACACATACTAGAGATAAAACAATTCAGGACCTTCAACTTGCAAGAAAGGCAGCATCACCACTGAGCTAAATCCCAAGACCCCACTGTTAGTATTTTTCTCCATATATTTTCAAATGAACATGTAATCTGATGTCAATTTGCAAACAATTTCATCACAATATTTCCGTATGAATTTTTGGTGGTCTTTTTTTCCCTTATATACACATACTAGAGATAAAACAATTCAGGACCTTCAACTTGCAAGAAAGGCAGCATCACCACTGAGCTAAATCCCAAGACCCCACTGTTAGTATTTTTCTCCATATATTTTCAAATGAACATGTAATCTGATGTCAATTTGCAAACAATTTCATCACAATATTTCCGTATGAATTTTTGGTGGTCTTTTTTTCCCTTTAATTTTACTGGTACATTTAAAGCAAATAATACAGTTACATTTATCGCTGGAATCTTGTACCTTTGCAAGGTATGTCTTGGTTCTTGTTTTTTCTCTATACCCCTGCCCTCCCCTCACCCCCTTCACCCTTTCCTATTTACAAAGGCTTTGTTTCCATTTTTTCCTTTTTTCACACTTTTTCTTTTCCCTTATTTCCTTTCCCCTCCCCCTCTAATTTCCCCTTTAGCCATTTCCTTCCTATTTCACACTCTCAATTATATGCTGGTCTTTTCTTAAATCAGGGTTCAAAGACATTCCTTAGATACATACTGGCAATTAGAAATGGTACACTAATATTACATGTTATAATTTTCAATAAAACATTAAAAAAACTTGAAAATGTAAACATTTAATATTTCTTTCAAAACTAAAGTTTCATTATTTCAGCTACTGCCTATTAAATTTGAGTTATTATTTTTTCATAAAGTGTCTTTATAACCTGTGAACAAAATATGGTGATTACTGCTGCTGGCTGCCATCCAACTGAAAGGCTGATTCATGAACACATTGTGGTGGGTCCTTATCCACTTCATTCAAAAGATCTGAAGAGCACAAATTCCAGAAATTCCTCAATGTCAAACCATGAAGAAAGCTCAGCCCCATGTGAGATCTCTCTCAGTATTTATTTAAAGCTGCTAATCTCTGAGACTATGTTGGATTCCTCCTATTGTGCCCCACACAAATTCAATTCCAAATTCCCCTTCTTCTGATGAGCCCTAAATGCCATTTAGTTCATAGGCTGGATAGCGATTCATTGTTTGACACCAACATAGAGTTTGGTGTAGTTGGAAAGCCAAAGAGGAGAGGAGTGGTCAGAAAGTTTGGCACAACACACTCTCCCAGAGGGGTGGAAAAGGAGAATATGCAAGCAGTTGCCCAGATTATTGCAGAGGAAAGGGAACAGATATTGAGGAAGTGCCTGTAGAGTTTGGGGTAAGATTGTTTGCTAGACTATATTTTCAGTGGTCAATCACCAACCCTGAGGCTTTTCATTCCCTCATAAGCAAGAGAACCAGTACTTGGTGGGCAATCATGTCAAGCACTGGTGCACACACACAACTTCCTGGTCCTAACTGTCAAGGACAGGAGCTCAGCCCCACACAACTGCTATGACACAAATTCTCTTCATATTTGAGTTGAGGGAGTAGAGTACATTGTTCAAATTCTGATTATAGTATAAGTAGGACTGAAAGGATTTTATACTTTTGAGGATTGTTTTGTATGTGGCTTTTTTTTTTTTCATCTGAAATCACTTTTTAAAAGAGCTATGGGGATTTGTATGCTACAAAGACTATAGGGATCTAAACTAATGCCCTTAGAGATCTGCACTAGGTTTTCTATTCTCAATGGTTGTTGCAGTAATTTAAATTAGTTATTTAGTTTTATAATACATTGGTATAAAATATTGATATTTTGTTTCAACCATTTCTTTTCTTTTTACTTACTTCCCCAGTAAGACACACTCAAATTTTGTCTTTCACCAATATTGACAGTGCAATATGTTTTTGTTTATTTTCTTTCTCATCATTCACAATTTTATCTTGTATTATTTATAGTAATGCCTAGAGAGTCAGCAGCATGTTAGTAATAGTGTACGACTGAGAGATCATGCTTTAATTTCTGTAGTCCCTTACCTAGGCACACTAAATTCTTCCAGGCAAAGTGCTGTTTTGTAGGGTGAGGTAATTAATTTTCTGATTCATAAATCAGACACAACCTCCCTGTAATTTCAGATATGTCCAATTTAAATGTCTTTCTCCTTGCTCTCCATACTTTCTTTCCATTGATGTCATGTTAAATCTCCTTCTCTCTCTCTCTCTCTCTCTCTCTCCCTCTCCTATACTGTATAACACAAATACTCTGCACATTTTATAATTTTATTTTATTTTTAATTTTTTCTCCTTTTCTTTCAATCTTAGAATATGCATGTAATGTATTTGCATATGAAATGGAGAAAAAACTGAATTATTGTTATACTTTCTATAGTAGGTTTGATAGTCATGTCAAATTAAACCTAAATAAAATTTGTGCATGGAGAATTCAAACTTAAGCTGTGGTAGACTAAGCTGCTAGCCTGTCCTAAGTAAAAACCAAACAGCCTCCATGTTGACCCGCTGATCACCCCACCACCACAGTTGTGTAGTTACCCATGACAACGGGTTTGCGCAGACAAGTGACCTGATCCGTTACATAGTAACATTGTGTTATACTATTGTTACATTCTCCTCCCAAAGTTTATGGTTAACTATTTCCTCTTACAATTTTGCGGTTTTTGCCTTTATAAACTGCCTGTATCTGCAAATAAATGAGACCTTGACAACTCTTTGCTTGGTCTCCTTCTTTCTGCGCCCCTCTTGTCTCATTTCCAGGTACTTCCCCTTCTCGAGCTCTGCCAATTACTGACCCCGCGGGCCGGGGCAAGTGGCGCCCGAACGTGGGGCTCGAGACACGGGGTCTTCACCTGGTGGATGCTGCTTGGAAGATCGGCCGATCGACTCATAAGCAGTCCGCTCAGACCCACGCGTCTGAGAAAGTGACTGTGCATAAGCAGTC
>NW_022900949.1:14559676-14596558 GCF_012274545.1 Fukomys damarensis | reverse complement strand
GCATTGGATGGGGCCACCCTTGATATTTTGATTCAGACCCACCAGCTTCTAAATATCACCAATCCCCCATTAGCTCAGGATTGTTGGCTCTGCCTTAAACAGGACCCATTTGTTCCCTTGGCAATTCCCCTGCCTAATATTAGTTTTGATTCTGATAAAGCTAATTGCTATATTTTTTCCCCTATTCTAATAGTTTTGGAATCCCCTCTTCCTTACAATTTTATCCCCCAATGTATTTATAGTATGCCCTTCAATGATAGTTTTGATATAGATGTGGGATTGATTACCTTTGTCAAGTATTGTTATTGTCAAAATATTGTTGATCGCACAGCCCTATGTTCCGGAAACTCCTTTGTATCTGTTTGTGGAAATTCTTATGCATATTCCTTTTTACCTCAAAACTGGACAGGTACATGTTTAAGCGCTACTGTTTTACCTAATATTAATATTATCTCAGGAGATACCCCTGTCCCAATTCCCACCTTTGATTTTATAGCTGGAAGACCCAAACGGGCTGTACAGCTCATTCCCTTAATGATTGGTCTAGGAATTTCTACGGCCATTGGCACTGGGACCGCCGGCCTAGGTGTCTCCTTGCACAAATATGCCAAATTGTCTCAATAATTGATTGATGGTGTTCAAACCTTGTCTGATACTACGCAATATCTGCAAGATCAAATTGATTCCCTTGCAGAGGTTGTCCTTCAAAATAGAAGAGGTTTAGATATGCTCACTGCCGAACAAGGAGAAATCTGTCTTGCCCTCCAAGAACAATGCTGTTTTTATGCAAATAAGTCTGGCATTGTTAGGGATGAGATCAAAACCTTACAGGAAGATGTAGAAAAACGCAGAAGGGAATTATGCGAAAACCCCCTCTGGACTGGGCTCAATGGGTTTCTACCTTATCTCCTCCCTTTATTGGGGCCCCTATTAGGGCTCCTGATATTATTAACCATCGGGCCTCTAATAGTTAAGAGGCTTACGGCCTTTATTAAACAACAGATGGATACCATGCAAGCCAAAGCCATTCAAATCCATTACCATCGTCTTGATCTGGCCGATCAGGAGGAAAATTACTTGCAAATCCGAATGTCTATGGAGACTAGAGGATAAGCCTGACGTCTGAGAGGTTCAAAAAGAGAATATTGCCAAGTCCTTACAGTCACAGTTACTGGAGAGCCTTGGAATGTCCCTGAACTTTTCTAGAAACTTCTCCTCTCTTGCTACAGTTGACCCCAATGATGGGTAAGACAGTCAAGGCCTGACTGATCAACCTAAGACAGGGGCTTCTGTCGAGATGTCAAGGCCATCTTTTCCTCTACAACCTGCCTCTCTGACACCCCTCTACACGGCCTCCCCTCATTGACTTGCATGATATATATTTCTTCCTCAATTTTTATAATAGAGAAGGGGGAGATGTGGTAGACTAAGCTGCTAGCCTGTCCTAAGTAAAAACCAAACAGCCTCCATGTTGACCCGCTGATCACCCCACCACCACAGTTGTGTCGTTACCCATGACAACGGGTTTGCGCAGACAAGTGACCTGATCCGTTACATAGTAACATTGTGTTATACTATTGTTACATTCTCCTCCCAAAGTTTATGGTTAACTATTTCCTCTTACAATTTTGCGGTTTTTGCCTTTATAAACTGCCTGTATCTGCAAATAAATGAGACCTTGACAACTCTTTGCTTGGTCTCCTTCTTTCTGCGCCCCTCTTGTCTCATTTCCAGGTACTTCCCCTTCTCGAGCTCTGCCAATTACTGACCCCACGGGCCGGGGCATTAAGCTTGTTTGATAGATGCAGCTTGATTCCCACTTTCTTATACCTTCTCTCAAACTCAAATAACACTTTTCTTCCTCTTCTATTTTCTATTCTCTGAAACACACTTTCTAAGCTACCTTGATTCTAGATCTAAGAATAATATAAGAAAAATCCTATGACTTTTCTTTCTTTCACTTTTTATCTTCCTCTTTTTCTTTTTTCTGGAACTATCTCTTTCTGTTCCTCTACTTTTTACTTCTTTTTTAGCTATATCTCATCATACTAATGATCGGTACTCTTTTGTTATCTTCCTGGATTAAAAAAAATCACACAAGCTTAAATTATATCACTGATATATGGTTGGTTATGTAGATGCTGATATAGGCCCTATTTGCTCTGTCTTAGTAACCCAGTGACATGGGCTGTCCCAGTTTCTCTGAGTAGTTTGAATAGATGCATAAACACCAACATATAAGAAAGCCAACATTGCTTATGATGGAGACAGTCCAAATAATGTTCTCCAGAGTAGGGACAGTGCTTTCTGCCCTGAGTGATTTTAAACACAGCCCAGAAACATGAAAAAACAAGGCACCATCATGCCTTAAAATCCCTCCAAATCTAACCTCAAAGGCAGTAAATATTCAGACACAAATTTCAGGCAAAAATTTCAGAAACCAAGTGTTAAAATGTTTCAAGATTTCAAAGAAAAAAAAGAGGTGTAAGATGCTCAATGAGTGCAAAGAGGAAGGAATGAAACAAGATTTAGTTATTGAGATTTTTCAATGATATTAATGAAGTGAAAAATTGATTTACTGAATAAGTAAATTAAATGTGCTGATTACCACTTTAAGGAAAAATTCATGATTATGGAAAAAAAAGCAGAAATCTTGGATATGAAAAATTCAATTGAAACTCTAAGGAGCAGTATTGAACAATCTAAAGAGAGATTATTAGAACTTAAAGACAAGGTAGATGTTTTAGATCATGAACTCAGTGATATATAAAAACAGCAGGATACTATGGAGGACAAATCCAATAGCTGCTTGCTGACTCAAAAAACAAAAAAAACTTTAAAGAAGATTAGAAGATAACACCAGAACTACTTAAAAAGTCACCAAAATTGCACAGGAAATGTTCCAACTCTATGAAAATAAATAAACATACAGGTAAATATGAATACTTAAGCCTTTACCTCTGCATTACAATTCATAATCAAAAATCACTGCAATTCAGTGCAAATAGAGAATACCAAGGGAACAATAAAGCAGGCTTCAACCTACAAGGTACAACACAGCAGACCACAGCATGCAGCACAATTGTTGGCAATTTCAAGCTGGCTCTACATTTTGTTTAACCTGGCATGGGTTAGCAGAGGTGTGGAATTACCAACCAACCAACCAACCAGATTCTGTATGAGAACAACTGCAGGGAGAGAAGTTAAGCTTGGAAGGCTTTCTGACCTCCAGAGAACATATGGACCCAGTGAGTAACTTCAGGGATTCCAGTGTCACTTTACCAAAGTTACTGGAAGACACCTATAGGTTACCACCATGGAGAGTGTACAGACTAAACATAGTCATCAAATACCTGAAGTAACACAATAAATGAAGCAATGATTTTTGTGTGCTCAGGTTTAATACATTTCTCAATCTACATTCCAAAGGAATAAAGTTCCTGGAATTAGACTGGCCCACTTTGGAGCCTCTTCAGGGTCCTACTGAAGTCCTTATTCCTCAGCCTTTCAGTGAAGGCATTCAGCACAGGGGAGACTACAGTGTACATCAGAGAGACCACCATCCCCTTGCTGAGAGAATATGACACAGATGAACCAAGGTACACAGTAAGGCCTATTCCATAAAAGAGGCAAACAACTGACAGGTGAGAAGTAGAGGTAGAAAAGGCTTTGTACCTCCTGCTTGATGATGGGATTCTCAGAATACAATTTTAGAGTACAAGAAAATGATCCAAGCCATAGGAAAAAAGCCAAATATGACACTAAGAAAATAGGTTACAATTATTTGATTTATGTATCAGAACAGGAAAGCAAAAGTTGTTGGAAGGTTGACAGATTAAATTAGCAATTTTGACCTCCTTGAAGTAAGTAAGCAGTAAGGTAAGGACATTGTGCCCTTCGGAAGCCAAAAAGCTAAAAAAGACATTCAACAATATTAGTAACAATCAGAGGAGAAGATTCATACTGACTGCATAATTCAGGGGGTGGCAGATGACCACAAAATGATTATAAGCTATCACTGTCAGAAGCATGCCATCTGTAGACATGAAAATAATGGATAAATTAATCTGCATCAGAGAGTCCACATAGGAGATGACCCTCCTCAGAGTTGGGATGCCCACAATAAACTTTGGGACTGTAGTAAAGATAAAACCTATGTCAGCTAAGGTCAACTTGGAGAGGAAGAAGAAAATGGGGGCATGGAGGTGAGAGTCATAGATGACAACCACAATGATGAGCAGGTTTCTGAGCATTGTGACTAGGTACATGGACAGGAACAGCACAAAGAGAATAGGTAGATGTCTGAATCTTCTTAGAACCCCAGGAGATGGAATTCAGAGACATTTGTGGGAATGTATGTTTCATTGTTGCTGGAGCACCCTTATAAAAAGAAATTTCATTGGAAAAATGAAATAGGGGCTCTAGATTCCATATTTTGAATTGGAATTGTTATAAGTAAACTCCTTACATTTAAAGACTAAAACCTTCAGCAATATTTCATAGTTCTGAAAAACCAATTCCCCCGATTTAGGGTATCTAGAAGTACTATAAGATTTAGGACTGCAGTATCTGAAAATGAAATTAAATATTATCATAATATGAACGCAATTTGTTAAGCCAGTGACCTCACATGAATTTTTTATCCTCCTTGGTCTTTCTTATATTCCTCATTCAAGACTGTAAGAGCTCACTCAGCCTTTTATAAGTTATTTAGTATGTAACAACTGTCATTTTCTCTGATATATTCAAATTTGTATTAAGCAAATTCAAATATATTCACATTATCTAATTACATATGATCATAAAAGTGACATTCAAGCAATCGTGTTGTCAATAATTAATTAGTGATAATAAGCATGTTTGAGATTTTAAATTTTACACAATTTTATTTTAATCACCTCATATTATCAGTAAAATATTTGCTATGTAAGACAGCCATTCCGCCTTCTCTTGATTTTTGTATTTGATAAAACAGGGTAATTTGCTTTTGTTTTTTTGAATATTTTTGTGTCCAGTTCACCATTAGAAATATGGAAACTCAAAAACCCTGGCTGAATCCCAGCCACCTTAACTCTAAATGATAAGTGTTCACATCAGATTTTTCTGGAACATGAATTTCATTTCTCTTATGCCATCTCTATGGAAAAAATTTGCTCATATAATTTTGCCAGCCCACACTGTTTTAGTTGGAAAATACCTGAAAAAATGTGAAGGATTAGATGTCCCATTTGACCCATGTATTCCTCCGTTGAGTATCTTTCCAAAATAATTAGAATCATACCACAGTGATATATATACTCCCATGTTTATAGCGGTAGAGTTTGTAATGGCTGAAATGTGGAAACAGCCCAGTTGTCCATCAACTGGAGACTGGATAAGATTTGTGTTGTGTTGATAAAATGGTGTAATATTAAGCCATAAAGAACAAGAAATGACAGACATTTATATCTAAATGGATGTTCCTTAAGGCCATACTCTTAAATGAAATAAATATGACACACACGTGTAAACATCAAACTAGACTTGTGTAACAAACTGAAGGTGTAAATAAGGATCAGTGAATTATTTCAAGCACTAAAAGAAAACAACCTCCAATCCAGATGGATGTTTCCTGAAAAACTATCTTTCAGAGTTAATGGAGAAATGATATACTTTCATGTCAGAAAGTACTGGGGAAACTCATGAATTCCAAACCAACATTATAAAAAATTTCAAACATATCCAAGAAAAGTCAGTGAGGTTCAGAACTACAGGAATCCCAGCAAAATGAATCCATTAGGCATGACAAAGAATGACATGCAAAGAGGGGGAAACCAACATCAGGAAATGGTAAATAAATGACAAGTCAATAAGGATCAGCTATAAACATCAATGTTAAAAGATATAGACTGGTAGAATGGGTTAAGAAGCAAGATGCAACAATATGTTGCCTACAAGAAACATGTAATTAAAAAAAAACTCATAGACTGAAGGTTAAAGGGTGGAAAACAATACTTCATGTGATAGGAAACCCCAAAAAGCAGGAGTAGCCATCCAATTTGCAGACAAAATGGATTTCAAACCAACATTATTTAATAGAAGAAAAAACACTACATCCCTGTAAAGGGAAAAATCCAAGAGGGACATGACAATTATAAATATATATGAACTAAATAATAGTGCACCAAACTATACAAACAAAATAATAATGGACATGAAATAATAAATAAGCACTAATACAATAGTAGTGGGGTACCTCAGTACATCACTAACACAAGTAGAACAACTAGGATATGAAATGAACAATGGAATACTAGAAATGGAATCAATCTCTTGAATAAATGCACTTAACATATATTTACAGAGTGCTCCATTCCAAAAAATCAGAATATGCATCTTTTTGGCTGCACATTAATTGTTCTCCAAAATAGATAACATACTTATTCATAGAACAAAATTAAGGAAATGCAACATAATTGAAGTTATTTTCTATGTATTATCAGACCACAGTGTGATGAAATTGGAAATCAATAGAAAAAGAAAAACAAGAATTTCATAAATACATAGAAATTGAACAACACACTTCTGAATAGACACTGCATCACAGAAGAAATCAAAGAAGAAACAGTTTCTACATTTAAGTGGCAATGCAGTAAAACATATCAGAATATATGGGACATGATGAAAGCAGTCATGTGAATGAATTTCATAGCAGTGATAATGACATTAGGAAAACAAAGTGAGCTCAAAGAAACAACCTGATGTAGAACCTCAACCCTTTAGAGAAAGAAGATCAGAGCAAAGGCAAAGGTTATATAAGGGAGGAAATTATAAAGGTCAGAGCTGAAATCAATGCAAAGGAGACTAAGAGAATGATTAAAAAAAATCAATGAAGCAAAGCGTTGGCTCTCGAGAGAATCAACAAGATTGATAAACTTTTAATCAACCTTATCAAAACAAGGAAAGAAATGACCCAAATCCATGGCATTTGGAATGAATAGGATGAAATTACAATGGATCCAGGAGAAATCCAGAAGACCAATTCTACTTTAGCAGCCTATATGCAAATAAGATGGAAAACAGCGAAGAAATGGAGATTCCTAGATATATAGGAATTACCAAAGTTGAATGAAGATGAGTTAAAAATCTGAAACAACCCAATATCAATCCACAAAATTGATAATATAATTTAAATATACCAATTAAGAAAAGCCCATGCATTGATCGCTTCATTGCTGAAATCTACAAGACACTTAAAGAAGAACTATTGTAACTACTGTTTAATCTCCTCAATGAAAGAGAAGCAATACTACCAAATTCATTCCTGGAAGGAAGCATCACCTTAATCCCAAAAGCCGAGAAAGCCCAAACTGAGTAAGAGAACTATAGGCATATCTTACCTATTAACACAGATACCAAAATCTTTAGTAAGATACTGTCAAACAGAATTCAGAAGATAATCAAGAAGATCATGAAGCCTGACCAAGTGGTATTCATACAAGTGATGCAGGGATGCTTCAATATATGCAAATCAATAAATATAATTCAATATATTAATAGAGTCAAGGACATAACTATATGATCAACACAATGGATGCATAAAAAGCCCTTTTTCAAAAATCCAAGAAAAATTCATGATAAAAACACTACAGAATATTGAAATATATGGTCTCCATCTCACCATCTCAAACTGATAAAAGCCATCTATGAAAAACCAAGAGCCAATGTCATATTAAAAGTTCAAAAGCTGACATATTTCATGCTACAATCAGGAATAATTCAAGGATGTCCACTCCAATATCACCATTTGTGTTCAATACAGTTTTGGAAACACTAGTCATAGCAATTAGACAAGAGAAATAAATAAAAGTAATAAGCACATGAAATGACAATTTTAAATTTTATTATTTGCAGATGATATGATACTCTATAAAAAGAACCCAGAACTCCACCAGCAGTCTTCTAGATAATAATAACCAAATCACTACAGCAGCTGGATACAAACAAGGTCAACATTGAAAAATAAATAACTTAACTGTAAGCTAACAACAGACTTACTGAAAGAGGAATTGGAGAAATAACTCCGTTCATGGTAGCATCCAAAAAATGAAATAACTAGGAATCAGTATAATGAAAGAAGTCAAAGACCTCTACTCTGAAAACTATACCATTTTGGAAAAAGAAATTGAACAGGATATCAGAAAATGGAATGACACTCATTGCTCCTGGGTAGAAAGACTGAATATAGTGAAAATGGCCATACTTCCAAAACTGCTATATAGATTCAATGCAGTGCCAATTGAAATTGCAACAGCATACTTCATAGACCTTGAGAAAACATTCTAAAAATTCATTTGGAACAAGAAGAGACCTAGAATAACAAAAGCAATTCTACAGAGTTGGGGATTTAGTTCAGCGGTTCGGTGGCCTGCCTTGCATGCGCAAAGACCCGAGTTCAATTCCCAGTACTCCCACCCGCCAAAACAAACAAACAAACAAACAAACAAACAAAAGCAATTCTAGGCAACAAAGACCAGGTAGAGGTTATCACAATCCCCAGCTTTAAACTATAGTACAAAAATACTGTGATTTACAAAAACAAACAAACAAACAAACATCATGGTATTGGCAAAGAAACAGACCTGAGGATTAATGGAACCAATTAGAAGATGGAAAAGTAACTTGAACCACCTTCAGAAACTTAATTTTCTAAGAAAGAGCTGAACACCCTCACTACAGGAAAAATAGCCTCTTTAACAAATGGAGCTGTGGAAAATCGAATTTCAATCAATCGACAAATATTAAAATTAGACCTATATTTCTCTCCATTCACTAAACTAAAATAAAAATGAATTGAAGATAAAAATATTAAAACAGAAACAGTAAACCATACAGAAGAGAGGTTAGGTAAGATCAGAGGAACAGTTTTCATCAACAAAACCTCAGTTGCATTTGAACTAGTATAAAGTATCAACAAATGGGATCTTTTCTTATTAAAAGTTTCTGCACAGCAAGAGAAATAACCAACAGCGTGAAAGGTCAGACACAGGTCTATTATCCAGAATATATAAAAAAGTTACCAAAGCAGACCTCCCAAATTTAAAGCTCCAATCCAAACATGGTCATCTGAAATGAACACACATGTCTCAGACAAAGAAGGAAAATTAGCAACTAAACATATGAAAAATGTTCAGCATCACTAGTCATTTTGGAGATGCAAAGGAAAACCTTTCTGTGATTCCACCTCACCCCAAAAAGAATGACTGCTATAATGAAATTAATCAATAAAAAATACTAGTAGGGCTGTGGAAAAAAGGAACAGTTCTCCATTATTAGTGTGAGCATAGACTGGTGCAAAATCATTATGGAGATACCTCATATAACTAGGATTAGAGGTCTCTTTTGACTCTGTTCTTCCCTGACTGGGTATCTTTTGAAATGAAAATAATCATACCACAGAAATATATGTGAACCCATGTTTGTTGCAGCACAGTATGTAATAACTAAAACTTGGAAACATCCCAATTGTCCTTTAACTGGAAACTGATTAAATAAAATGTGGTTTGTTTAATATAAAATGGAGTATCACTCAACCATAAAGAATGAGGAAAACGTAAGAACCAAAATTGATTATGTAAAGGTCCATATTTCCAACAATGAATGTCGTTATATTGTACACCTTAAATGTACTGATACAATTAAAAAAAGAATGAGAAATTGTAGATATTTATAGCTAAATGAATGCAAATTGAGGGGATACTCAAGTGAAATATATGTAAATACTGAAAAATTTCACTGGTGTGTAAAACAAAGTATAAATAAGGATGAAAATGTATAATAGATAATGTGAAGTAGGAAGAAAAGGTGCAAAGGGAGTGGAAGTGGGAGGGATTTTGGAAGCAAAAAGGGAATGGAATTAATATGAGAAAATGAATAAATAGAAACAAAGTCTTTGTAAATAGGAAGGGGTGGAGAAGTTGAAGGGAGGGCATGGACATGGTGAAAAAATAAGAACCAAGTTAGATTATGTAAATGTACAAATTTCCAATGATGAATGTCATTATATTGTATATCTAAAATGTACCAATAAAATAAATTTTAAAAAAATTAAATGATGCAACAGCATTACCTGCGTTTACCATCAATATCACTATCAATTAGGAAAATAAACACTTATTAATATTTGCTTTATAACAAATACCTATGAAATTTCAGTTCTCAGTATCTGCATGATTACATTCTCGCACACACTTGTTCCTCAAATCAGTTGCTGTCATGAACTTGGTTGGTATATTGTCTTATCAATGTTTCCATGACAGTATTGACTTGTACATCTATAGAACTTTTTAAAGAACTTACTCCTATTCCCCACAGTACCTAAACCTTATCAAAGTAGTGCACAACACATCTATTGCCCCTACAATGTATTCATTTAATTTTACCTATGCTTTTAAGTACCTGTAGTACACATATTCACTTCTTGTAAGGATAAGAGGAAATGGAAGTTACTGGAGACCCTTGCAGTAGGTCCCAGACTCCTGTGAGCCACAACAGCACTAGCAATAGTTAAAAAATATACAAAACAAGACTCATAGTGAAGTTGATCCTGGTCAGTGCTGCTGACAGCAGCAAGGACAAAAGTCACGAAGTACATCAGTATTTATTGAATATAATCATGAGAAGAAATAGGGAGCTAGGGAGATTTAAAGTCACCTAGTGAATTACCGCTGAACACCTGGTATCATGGTGCCAGACAGGGCTGTCAAGGAGTAAGCACTGCTTATTTGCTATAACAGACGAAACTGGTACTTGGACCAGGTACAATTAGCAAGCAACTCTCAAGGTCAATGAGAAGCAATGATATTCTGCTGCACATAACTTAGTAGGAAATTACCACTTCATAGACTAGGACTTAGGCCTCCATGACAGCCATCAGCAAAGGAGAAGTACTAGCCCAATTCTGCTAGCTGACATGCCAGTTTGAGGCATTCAGGGCTTTGGTCTAACACCTGATATACATCAATATAGCTGAATTAGGGAAGGAAAGAAGCATGTGAAACTCTTAGCCCACTAGAAGTTGGCAGGGATATCTCCTACAACTTCTATTGCTTTGATTGATGTTTAACTGTATCTGAGAGGACATCAGTTATTTTTTAAATTCATTATCATAACACCACTTTCAAAATTCTTGCACCTATCCCCATTTTACATAAGTAAAATTGCTATATAACATGTGGTTGGAAGATAGTTATTTTACATTCCACAATTGCTGGATTGGTCATTTTAATATTAATCACTTATATTTATTGTCCAAATAAATATCAGTCCCTGTTGTGTACATAATCTCTTTCTTTCTATGTACTATAAAAACATGTGTGAAGTACATACAGAAGTAATCCTTCAAGATAACAAATCAACAAATTTTATATTATATTGGGGATTATTATATTTTCATTTAACTTGAATAAAGGAGACAACACCCTGGGATAGATGTAAAAACCTCAAAATTTCAGCTGTAACCACGACATTCTGGGAAGCCAAGATAGGAGCACAATGGGTTTAAGTCCAACCTGGGTAATGTAGCAAGACTCTGTCTCAAAAGAAAAACAAAGTAAGATATGGTCTGGAGATGTGGCCATGAGTTAAATTACTAGTACAGAAAAGAGTTCCTAAGTCAAGGGTCTACTGTATTTCTTATTTGATGATTAGATTATCAGAAAAGAGGAAACAATTTTTTGGTAAAAGAAAAATATCCTTGCAATGAAAAAGAAACATACACAGCACCAATAAACTACACTATTGTTTTATTGTCAAGGTAACAGAATAGAAAAGATGAAGGAAAACAGAGGAAATTGAAAATTTCTACATCCCTGAACTTTGAAAAGAGTAAAACAATCAAATGGTATACAAGGGATTCTAAAAAGATAAACAAAACTAAGGAGACACAGAGGCTGGCGTACATAATGTGCTTGTAGTTCAAAGGGTGACAAATTGCCACAAACTGGTCCTAAGAAAGAAGTACTAAGCCATATCATGTAAAGGTCCCAATGATAAATGTAACTGTATTGTTTTCTTTGAATGAACCAATAAATGTAATGGGGGAAAAAAAAAAGAAGTACACTGAGGATTGGAGATAGGAAGCAGAGCTTACAGCCAGGGTGGTGAGGAGATTGCCAAGCGCCAAGACCAGGCACATGGACAGGAAGAGTGCAGAGATGTTGGGCTGCAGGTATGAGTGCTTGAGTGGCCCAGGAGATGGAATTCCAAGAACTGTATTAAATGTTGTGCTTCTATGTTGCTTTTTAAAGCAAAAAGAAGATGGGAAAATTAGCTGGCTTCAGCACCCTTTATGAAGCAGGGTGTTAAAGAGATATCTGAGGAGAATGAACTACAAGCCCTGTGCAGGTGTGGTTTGGCTTAATTTCCATTTTGTAAGTTTTGGGTAGCATTTCCTAACCTAATGAGAGGCTCTGTTGAAAGCAGGGCCATGTAGAAGGATGAGAAGATTCCTTAGCATAACACTAGCCCATGAGGCGTTGTATAAAGGGGAAAGGCCTGGAGCAGAGAGTAATGCCCAAAGCCACTCCAAAGAAGGACTCAGAAAGATTCAGTGAAGCACACATCCAGGACCAAGGCCAGGATACCAGGATGCTCAACAAACAAAAGCCTCAATGGCATTGTACAGAAATGGACAGCCATATTGGCCTAGAAAGGTTAATTTTTTTCATTTTTATTTTTTATTTTTTTCCATGTGTACAGGGGTAACACATCGTACTAAATATGTAAGGTCATATCTACGTTGGTTTGATTACAGAAACTAATAAAGTATTCTCTAAATAATGAAAAAAAAAGAATAAGATAAGACTATAAGAGCAAGAAGCTATTTAAATATGTTCGGGGACCATTTTCATCTCCAGAATTAAGGATTATTTTTAATGTTTCATCATTACCTTTTCTCTTTTACTTTCCTTTTAAGTTTTATTTTAGGATTCCCTATTTTTAATGTTCATACAGAGATTTCTTTAACTGAAATACCGAATAGTTTCTTTGGCGTGAAAAACTATAGTAGTACACAGGATCCTAATGAGATAATTAATAATGTGAAATAGGATGTAAAGGGCTAAAGGTGCAGGGAAAGTGGGAAGGGTGAGGGAAAGGTAATAAGGGAGAGGAAAAAAATATGCGAAACTGAAAAATGGAAATAAAGTGTTTGTAAATGGAGAGTGGAGGAGTGGGTGAAGGGAGGGCAGAGACAAGGGGAAAAAATGAGAATCAAGACCTATTATGTAAAGGTACAGGATCCCAATGATGAAGTAACTGTATTATATACCTAGATTGTACCAATAAACTCAATAAAAAAATATCTTTCAAAAGCCTCAATGGTGCAAGTTCCCAATGATGAATGTAACTGTACTGTATACCTAAAAAGTACAAAAAAAAAAAAAAAAGCAATAAAGAAAAGCCTCAATGGTTTGGCAGGAGTTCTTCTATTTTTTTTTTGCCCAGGAAGATTCATACTCTGAAGAATGCCTTTGTTGTGTTCATACTGATTATTTCAGCATTGCAGTTATTTTTTCAGTATAAAACCTCTAAACTGGGAGTCCCTTTGGTAAGATCCTCAGGTCCCCATCCAGGTCTACTTGCCTGGGGACTTTTTGTTTTCACTTTATAGTAAGTTCTGCTTTCTTATTTCTTTGGATAATAAAGTACTTTCCTCAGTCCTCTTATGACTCTCTACTTTGTGATTTGTTCTGGCTTGAGAGGAGACCCCACCAAATGGATGGTAACACTGGACTTGCATATTTTTGTTTTGAGTTTTTTTTTTTAAAGGAGCTCAGTATGTTACCAAGACTGATCTGTGAGATTAGTTGATTCAAGTGATTCTTCTGTCTCTACCTCCAGAGTGCTGGGATTACAAGTATGGTCCACCACACTCAGCTTTCTGTGTATATTTTTCACACAAGGATCTATAAGTGAAATATTTATATTTGAGGTCTGTGCACCTTTGGCAATACTTCTCAGTTGTGAAAAACAATGTCTTCTTGGAACTCTTTCATTACTGGTTTTCTATATTATTTTCTTCTTTCTGTACTATCTGGTTCATACTCAACAATGTCTAATGACAAAGAACATTAGAGGTAAGCCCCCATTCACCTAAATTGAAGCTTATTCTTTGCAGAAGAAAAGGAGGACAAAAGAATCCTTCCCATTTTACAAAAAAGCATACTAATTGAAGGAAATTAAGAACAAAAAAATCTCTTTAGCATTCTGGCTATGGTACAGATTCATCTAAAGCAGAAATTATTTTAAAAGTCAGTGTCAAGATCTAGAGACTAAATTAAAGTTAAAATTTATAATTGGGACACATGATTCATAGCACTTATTATCCAAGTCTTTTATTATTTATATGTTTTTTGTTTTATCCAAGTCTTTTATTATTTATATGTTTTTTTCATTTCCCTTCTTCAAGGATGTAAGTGCTCTGTCAAACATTGCTTATCTTCCTAAAATTATTCAGTACATTACTCCTATTTTTCTGGCCTTTGGTGGGCTTCAAATTTGGGAACTGTTGTTAAATTTACTACACATAATTAATGATATCACTGATCAGCAATGTGATATTAGTTACATTGTACTTGTCCATGACTAGAAAGCAAGGAATTGATAATAAAGAGCTTTAAATTTTATTTCATTTTGTATGATTTATTTGTACCAACCCTATAAATATCTGGTGAGGAATATTTTTCTTATTTTAGGAAGGAGAGAGAACAATTTCATTGAATAATGATCTGATAATAGTCTATCCTTTACTATTTTCCTGAATGTTATTCCCCCTGATGAATGTAAGTACATAATATATTGCAAACATATACTAATAAAATGTATTTCCGTATACAACACTGGTACATTGAAAGAATACATGATCTACTGTTTGATTTGTAGTAAAGATTACATGAGTAAAATTTCTAGAGGAAAATGTAGCAAAAGCAATCATTAAATAACAGTTTGACAATGCCTCTATTTTGCATAAAATTTAAAAAGCTTGCATTTAGATGCAAATTTAGAGAGCTTCAATTAGATTCATTATATCTTTTCTGAACATTGTTGAGTATAGTGTTAAATATATAAGTATATACTGTGAAATATGGTTAAATAAAAGCTATTGTCAATTTGGAGGGGTGAGAAAGCATCTCCTATTTAGAGTTAAGAACTTCAGCACCAAATAAATTCCAAAGACCAGGCTTCATGCAAAACATTATGTGATATCTTAGTAGATTCCCGCATCAATGTTCTGGATACATGGATTCCAATTATTTTATTTTAACGACCCAAAGGTAAATGCAATTCACTGCTCTGTCAGGTATCACTGTGATTTCATAGGGGGAAAAGCAATGACAAATAAAATAAGAAGAGAAAATATTTAAAATACACATGTATAAATTTCTCATATAGAAATTTGTATAATTATTAACTAACAGGATTTTTAGGGAACAATTCATTTTCAAAATTATTAAATTTAATGAATGGCTCTCATTCTCACAAATAAATATAAATACCTGTGTATTTCAAACTATTTGGATAACCTTGCCATAGATCCAAACTAATGAGGAATTCTTTGTATATATTTAAAAAAAAAAACTGGTGTTAAGAACCAGCACCTTAGATAGATTTTGCTATGTTTAAATGATACATTAGTATTCCATGCTCTCATTGTTAAGAAAACTGACTATAAATTTCAAAGTATATTTAGTAATTTTTTTTCATAACTAATATTTATCATTATTTGAATTATTGCCTTTGAAATTTGAAGTCTTGGTTTCTATGCATGATTTTTCTCTCCTGCACTCCTTTCCTCCAAAGGCAATGACTCTCTTAAATTTGTTAGGTGAATTTCCCTGTCAGTTGTCATGATGCTATTGATTTATGCATCCATAAAATGTTCTTAAAAATTTATCTGTAAATTATCATCACCTCCCTAAAATAATGTACAATACTTATTGTCCTTGAATGTAATGTTTGACATTGACCATGTGCTTTTAAATCTTTCTGTGATGCCTATACATCTATTTTTAACATTTTAACTGATATACATTACTACCTAATAGCAGCATTACTTAACTTAGGGTTTATTGTTTTGATTATCCTATAAAAAATCAATTTTCACAGCAGTCCAAGTTATTACATAATATATGGATGAAGGCTCCTTGTTTGACTTCTCACAACTAATGCATTTGTAATATTACTAAAAGCCACTTATATTTACTTTCCAAATAAAAGTCAGTGATTCTTAAATATATTGCATTTTTCTTAACATGTATAATCAAAATATAATTGAGATTCTTTTAGTAAAATCTTCCAAGATAACTAATCAAGACATTTTTATTTCATTGGGATTACTATTTCCTTTTGACTCAAATAAAAAACAATGTCTTGGGATGGAAGTCAGGAAAATGTGTGGGAATTTCTCATCCTCTCTCTTCATACTGCTAATAAATAAAAACAGAAAGTATAATATTTATCACCAGACACTGTGTGACAGTAAGTAATCTGGAAATCTAATACCTATTTCACTGTACATAGTTTTTAAATAAATCTTTCATTTTCAGGAAATAATAGTTCTCATGATGAATAAAATTGTTTAATTGCTCTGGAATCTTGTAGTGATATGAATGTCTAAGATTCACCCCAATCAGTTTTGCTGCTATTCTGTCTTTGCATTTCTTTTGCTTCTTTTATGCTACTGAAAAACTCCCCATAGTCAATGAATGATTTAAAGCTATATTGATTTTCATGGTACTATGGTTCCCAAGTGTAGAAGACCTAGGAAGAAAAGTTATTTTTATTTCTCTCTAGTGTATTAGACATTCCTGAAAAAGATAAAACTTCAGGTAGGAAAACGCTGAGTTTTTGCAGTTGCAATGATAACTAAGATGTGGTTATAAAGGAAGATTTCATGCAATATTTAACAGAGTTTTATTTTTGATGCCTTCTCTAGAACAAATGCATTATAAGCCCTGGGGAATCAGAATGAAAACCATCACTTTTGCAAATGCATAGCACATATTACATAAGGGTGAAATTAAAGTACATTACCGAAATAAGAACAGAATAACTTCAGCTCATGAGACATTTTCACTGAACACAGAGGCTGTGTTTTTAATAATAACTGCCTAACTTTCATTTGGCCCAATATCCTACTTGTGTTACATATTAATCTCACAGAGAGAAACTACTATCTAATTGTTATTCAATGGTGTATAAATGATGACAATGCTGAGCCCCAGAGATGCTAAAAAATTGCTCTAATTTAAACAACTTGTAAATGGAGCAGAGAGCAATGAAAAATAAATTGACAACCTCTTGGTAAGATGACTAACCTTTTTCATTGTTTTCCAGCCATCAGAAACGTTTAAATACAGGTACAAAGATTTTTGACTTCAGGTAGCATTTTCAACTTTTTGCAGTGTCCTGAGTAGGAAGGATATCAATACCTGACTTTAAATCTCCTTCTACAATTGAGTGGGGTGGTTTTAATCTTTCATGGACACTTGAAAGGATAGTGTGAAGCAGAAAAATATGGAGGTCTGTGCTATGTTATCATGGACTTTCTCTGTGTTTCATGCTTCTGACCTCAGTCATTCTTTCTATGGTTGACAGACCAGCCTCCATATGCAGCTTTATCCTATCAGCTATCAGGAGCCCTGAAGATGAATGCATAGGCAGCAAAGGGTATCACCTGGAGTGACAGGGAAGTGAAATGGGAATTTGAATTGTCAAGAGGCCAAACTAACAGGATTCTCCTACCCAGGTTCCCTGTGTGTGCAATGAGACTTTTGAATTCCAACATGTCTTCACTGTGCAAAGCTACACACCAGCACATGCTGGTAAAAAATATCATGATCATTTCTCTTCCATAAAACAAAACAATGTGGTAAAACTATGTAGATGAATCAAAAATCTACATGAAACACTTGGCACTCAGAAATGTGTCAATAATGATCCGTGAGGTTATGATTATTGTCATGCTCACCCTCATCCTCAACATGCTCTTCATAATCCTTTTGAAGGCTCAGGAAATAGTTTGAAGAAACCCGTTTTCTATGGTCTGCATGGGATGTCTTTGAAAAGGAGAACCAATGAGAGAAGAAATCAAAACCTTAAATTTGATTTTCTTAGAATCCCCACCAGAATCATACACAAAACTTCTACAGGCCTCATAGTTCACATTTTGCATGTAGGGGTCCTGCTATTTGTCTACCCAGTGTGAATTGTTGTCCTAGTGATGAACATTCAATTTCCCTGGTAGTCTTTCTCCATCCTTTCATGTCTTCCACCATTTGATGCTTTTTGCTACTTCTCTGCATGGTCCTGAAAACATAGAAAATCTAGCAACTCTTCTCTACCTAATTAGTCCTAACCAAATTAGTTCATTACACAGTCTAAGAACTTTCTAATACTAGTGGCAGAAGAAATCAATTAATCTCTATTAAATTTGGCGTGTTCTTTCTATAACAAGAGGGAATTTTAGCTATAAATTCATTTTTTATTTCTTTTCAAGATTTATCTGAATTTTTTGCTTCTATTTCTATTATAAATTTTAAAAATTGAAAATGGACAATATGCTCCATTTTCAAGAGCAGATCTCAGTGTAATTAATTATATTCACACTATGGTATATCCACCCAACCCCAAAGTCCACTTACAGAAATTGTTCATCTTCACAAAGTAAAATTTTTTACTTATTAAAAGTCCAAATACTTTCCATGCTCAAGAACTAACACTATTATGCTATGATATATATGAAAAGAGAATTTAAAGTCATCTAATACAAAAACAATGTGATCACAAAAGTAGAATGTATAGATATAAGTGTTTAATTTTGCTATCTGTTTTACTCTATATTTATACTGGATACCTCAGATCCTAAGATTTTAATTTTCTACTGTGGAACCTGCTCAAGCTTCTTTTAATGTTCTTGTTCCTCAGGCTGTAGATAAATGGATTTAGCATTGGGGTGACCAAGGTGTAAATGATTGAGGCAATCAAACAATTTCTGGGAGATTGTGATATAGCTGAACCAAAATACACACCACTGCTTGTTCCATAAAATAAGCAAACAGCTGATAAGTGAGACCCACAGGTGGAGAAGGCTTTAAACTTCCCTCCAGGTGATGGAATTCTTAAAACAGAATAAATAATTTTATAGTAAGATAAAAATATGACCGAGACTGGAAAAAATCCGAATAACACACCAGCAATGTATTTGAAAATGTTACTGAAGAAATTGTCAGAACAGACAAGATTAAGGAGTTGAGCAGGTTCACAGAAGAAATTGGAAATGAGAACATCCTTGAAGTACATAAATTGTAAGACAGTTAAATTGTGGAGCTGACAGTCCAAAATGCTAAACAAAAAAGACAGCACAATTAAGAAGCCACAGTGGCGAGGATTCATAATGACTGGATAATGCAGGGGGTGACAGATGGCCACAAACCTGTCATAGGCCATAACACTCAGAAGCATGTCGTCCATACATGCAAACATGAGAAAAAGAGACATTTGTGTCAAGCAGCCCACATAGGAGATGACTCTGCTGTTTCTCTGGATGTCCATAATCATTTTGGGGACCATGGTGGAGGTGAAACAGATGTCAGCGAAGGACAGGTTGGAGAGGAAAAAGTACATGGGGGTGTGGAGGTGGGAGTCAGAGAAGACAACGAGGATGATGAGCAGGTTCCCGAGCACTGTGACCAGGTACATGGACAAGAAGAGACCAAAGAGGATGGGCTTCAAGTCTGGATCCTCTGAGAAGCCTAAGAGATGAAATTCAGTGACTTGTGTTAGATTTTCCACTTCTGTGTTGCTTGAACACCTTTAGAAGGGGGTGAAGGGAGGGCAGGGGTAAGGGGAAAAAATGAGAATCAAGACTTGTCATGTAGAGGTACAAGATCCCAACAATGAATGTAACTGTACTGTATCCCTAAAATGTACCAATAAACTAAATTAAAGCTGAAAAACAAAGATGCACAAAGACAAGTATATACCATGTTCTTTATATGTTTTGAATTCATGTAGTCAAACACAAATTATTCACACTTGGATTTCATGCAACTTCAGCAATATCTATCAATTGTGACAAAAATAATTTTCTAGGAAACTTTTGTGCTTGATCTTTGCCAAAAGGGTGAGGAGAATTTAGAATTTCTTCATAGAGGCCTTTGTGTTATTCACATCTTTCTGTAGCCATCTACTTTACAGACACTCAACAGTGTTAAACCCCAAAATATTAGCAACTTGGAAGTCTGTGATCATAGCAAAATATAGTTTCCTCTTTTATTTAAAAATTAAGAGTAGTAGCCTGTCTCCTTTAAGAAAATATATTCTGACAATTAATAAGCAAACGTATTTATCTAAAACCAAGGTACAATATCCTTACGCTTACAATATTTATTACAAGCACACAAAAATTAGGACAGCATCATCTGAACACTAAAATAATGTGATGGCTCACTGGTAAATATAGATATGTGCCTGTTATTGCCTAGAAATGTTTCATCATTCTTGAATTCCTGTTTTCTCTCTTTCATGTAAGTCAGTGTTCACTCAAATTGTCTGTTAAGAAAAAATTCATATATAATTTGTACCCTTGAATTTTGTAAAAATTTTATGAACTTTATTTCCTTGAATACACGTAACTGTATCACTAACCATAAATGTGGCATCAGTTTACATTGCACAAATCAATGATTAATAAGTAAGGAAACAGGGCCAGTGGTTTAGCTCAGTTGTTCCATTGCCTGCCTTGCAAACTCAAGGACCTGAATTCTATCCCCAATGACACTCCAAATAAATAGGGAAACATAACTAGGCATGGAGACACAAACCTGTAATCCCAGCAGTCTAGGAGGCTGAGGAAGGAAGATTGAAAATTTAAACCCAATCTGGGAAACTGATTCAGCAAAATGCTGTCTCAAAATTAAAAAATAAAACAGAGCTGAGTGTGGAACTTTAGGGTCAATGCTCAGTACTTCCCATCAAAAGTAATAAAATGTTAACACTTAAAATTGTTTCTTTTTCCTCCATATGTTTATTTTTGTCAAGCTCATATATTGGTAAGGTTTGTTGTGTGAAGACAGATAGGTGATTGTTTTCCCTTGAACTTACAGTCTTAAGTAACCTGAAAATGCTCTTTCATCATTTTTTATTACAAATTATCTCCATGCAAGTGATGGGCTTCAGCACCAAGGTCATCTCCAAAGCCCATCTTTGAGACCTGATCTTCCTCCTATCCCTAGTTAATAGACTTTTATGTTAATATTTCCCAAAACATGAATTACAAGGCTCTTACCTCAGCTAACCAAAAGAAAGTCGAGTTCATTATTTTGTCAGCTTGCACTATGATATCATTTGGAAGCAATGAAACAGAGGAGAAAGTACAGGAAATATCAAACACATTTAGCTCTTTAATGTATTATACAATGTGGCAACAATAACTATTTACCAATTCATCTGTTCTAAATAAACTTTTGTAAACTACTGGTGCTGGGGATATAGCAGGATGGTAGAGCACTTGTCTGCCATGTTCAAGACCACAGGATTGATCAATATCACAACAAACGAAATAAAAAAGGAAACAACAACAAAAAGTTATATAAATAGACAAGTGCTTTTCAGTTTCATGTATCAATATATCAAACTGGTAACTTTTTAAATATCTATATACTCTAAATTAAACCAGTCTAATCAACATATCTGTCAAGATCAGTGCATTACTTCTTTGGATATTTTCTAAAACTTACAAAATAGTTCATTAATATTACCTGCTATTAATATTTTATTAATTATAAAATAAATGGGGATGAAATGAAAAGAAATGGTAAATGTGCCCAATTTTTAATGTTTGAACCTAAGATTGAAACTAACTTTATTTATCTGGACAAAGCAGATATTGACAGCAGGAGTAGCAACTTTGGCAACACACTGTTGGGAACAGAATGGCAAAGAGGAAGAACTGCCTTCAAACTGGAAGTGTTGGCGTCCCTCCAGGGCAGGTGGCCTTTGTTAAAATCTAAGAATTGTAGTGAAAGAAAATCAATTTGCCTTCTGCACTGCAAAAGAAACCATGGACAGAACTAAGAGGCAACCTACAATGTGGGAAAAATTTTTCCCAGCTGCTCCTCAGACAAGGGACTATCATCTAGAATACATAAAGAACTCAAAACAATCAGCTCCCCCCAAATATAAGGACCCGATTCAAAAATGGGCATCTGAAGTGAACAGACATTTCTCAGACAAAGAAGTAAAAGGAGCAAGTAAATATATGAAAAAATGTTTCACATCACTTGTCATTTGAGAGATGCAGATGAAAATAACACTGAGATTCCACCTCAACCCACAAAGAATGGCTGCTATCAAGAAATCACACAATAACAAATGTTGGTGGGGTTGTGGGGAGAAAGGAACCCTTCTCCATTGTTGGTGGGAGTTCAGACTGGTGTACCCACTATGGAAATCAATATGGAGATACCTCAAAGAGCTGGGACTAGAGGTTCCATTTGACCCAGCCATCCCTCTGCTGGGTATCTTTCCAAAAGAATTAAAAGAATCATACCACAGTGATATATGCACACCTATGTTTATAGCAACACAGTTTGTAATAGGTAAAACTTGGAAACAGCCCATTTGCCCATCAGTTGGAGACTGGATAAAGAAGATGTGTTTTTTCTATAAAATGGAATATTACTCAGCCATAAATAATGAGAAATTAGACTCATTCATAGGAAAATGGATACATATTGAGGATATACTCCTCAGTGAAATACATAAGTCACATGTGTAAATACCAAATAGTTTCTCTGGTGTGAATAAACTATAATAATACATAAGATCCTAATGAGATAATTGACAATGTGAAATGGGAAGAAAAGGGCTAAAGGTGTAAGGAAAGTGGGAAGGGTAGGGGAAAGGCAATAAGGAAAAAGGAAAAAAATAGGAGAAAATGAAAAAAATGGAAATAAAGTGTTTGTAAATGGGGAAGGGAGGAGGCGGTGAATGGAGGGCAGGGACAAGAGGAAAAAATGAGAACCAAGACCTACCATGTAAAAATACAAGATCTCAATAATGAATGTAACAGTACTGCATACCTAAAATGTACCAATAAACTCAATGAGGAAAAAAATAATAAAACTGATTACTAAATTAAATATATAATTTAATGTTATTTGCCACATACCTTCCACTTTAGTCATATAGAAACTGTTGCAAACATATGTCAAGTAATTGATATTTCCTTTTTATTAAATCTATAGGTACGTGTTAGGTATACAATATAATGACATTTATTATTAGAAATTTGTACTTTTATATAATCCATCTTGGTTCTTATTTTTCCCCATTCCCCTGCCCTCCCTTCTACTCTGTTTTCCTGCACACTTATTCATGAAAGACAATTGCTGTCTTTAATCTTATTTTCTTCTCAATGTTTCCAGGCCAGTTTAAATTAATGTATCCATAAAGAGATTTTTTAATTATTTGCCTAAAGAGTATCCAAAACCAATTATATACAATATAATGCACCACCTACTGCCTAGGAAATACACTAGCTACATTAGCATGTGGTTTGTAATTCTCTCTATGAAGTATATATATCTACTTTGAAAGATTTAGAAAATTTAGCATTCCCTGAGGGTAGAGGATCAGCTCCTCATTGCAACAGTCCTTTAAAATTATTGTTCCTTCATAGTGCTCAAATGATTTTGCATATGATATTTCTAACAATTGATAGGCATCAAATTTTACCATTAATCACTTATATTTGTTATCCCAATAAAAATTCAGTCATTATTAAATACATTCTCTTATTCTTAGCATGTACCATCAAAAACATATATGAAGTCTCCTTAAGAATAACTTCTAAATCTAACTCATCAAGAAATTTCATTTTAGCCAGGTATAGTCAGGTACATTTTAATCTCAGCACTTAAGAGGCTTAGGTAGGAGGTTCTCCAAAGCAATGCTATCCCTGCTGTACAATGAGGCCATATCTCAAATCTCCAAAAGAAATAATAAACTAAATAAAATAAATTTTAAATTGTACAGTGGGTAATTTTTCCACTTGGTTACAGTAGAGTAGAAAACATGAAAATGTCCTGGGATGGATGCAAAACATAACAAAACAAATGAATATTTTTGTCTGATATTGTCGAATTCCCATGATATGCTGAATATGCATAAGTCACTTCTCTGAGCTTTATATGCTTAAAGGATATAGGGAGAAGGAAATCAATCCTCGCTATATGTTTGCCAAGTAATGTAGGTTGAGAACCTAGTAAATATCTGGTCACTCTGAGTTTTTAATGCATTCAATAAAGTAATAATGCATAAAATTATTGGTGCATACAATTATCAAATAGCTCTTTGGAGACTTGAAATAATGTGAAATATTAAAATGGGTCTAATAGGTCTCAGTTCCAGCAGTAAAGTTTGCTTACCTGCTTCTCTTTGTGTCTCTTTTGCTTTTTCTAATCTCATGAACATGTCTGCCAGGGTCTTTGAATAATTCAGTGTTATCAATGCAATTAAATGGAATTGTAGGGCCCCTATAGCTGTGATATACACACAAAATATGCTATTTTATCTTGTATTTAATATTATGGGATATCACTGAACATTATTAACATTCATAGAGAAAACTACCAAGTGTGTTTAAGCCACATTGGTTATGGCCAGTGTTTGTGAAAAAAAGGAAGGGCGTATTCATGATTAAATATGTATTATTACTCTTTGTTTCTCTTCTCTGCCAAACATGGACTCTGGTAATCAGATATGAGAGACAGTTATCCCTTTCAAAATACATAGCATGTAATAAATAGAAGGTCAAATTAAACTGCAATGCTCCAGAAGTAGCAAATCAAAGATTTTAATTAGCAAAACACTTTAGTTGAGTGATGTGATGTGGTTGTGATAACTAACTTCTATTTCCTCTAACTTTATACTTATCACATGCTAATCACTTAGAGAACATCCATTACCTGTTTCACTTATACTCAATGCAGTTGTATAAATTTGAATTCCTCCCATATGTGATAATGGGCTTAGGAATCTTAACAGCTTTTCCTATGTCCATATGGTAATAGCTGTACTCAAGATAAATAAATTAAAATTTCAGACTGTGTATAAAGCACCCTAAATAAGCAGAAGGGCAGTGGTCTTAACTGCAGATACACTTTTAAACTCTTTCCAGTCTCCATAGTATGAAAAGATGAAAGACCTGTCTTTATGTCTCCTTTTGTGATTGAATGAGCTGATTCAAAATTTCAAAAGTCCATGACCAGCCACAGATATGTTCTGGAGTAGTAGAAAAAATTACAATTTGTGCTGAATTTTTCGTGCCTGCTCTTTCTGTGATTTTCTATGAATGTAGCCATTACCCTGGTAGCAGACACAGCAGCTGCCACACACTTAGATCTGCAAGAACACCTCAAAGAGAACTTCACAGTGAGAACAGTATTTATTCTGAGAATGACAGGATATACTGCTAAATTTTTGTACAACTCTATGCTCCTAACCAACTGCCCAAATTATACAATGGCCCTAATGATTGAAAACAATGATCTTGATAGATGGTTCCTCCTCCATCCATCATTTCCTTCAACACTTACAGGTTTCCACTGCTACTCTGCTGAGTGATAACAAAAGACTTCAGATCCATGTCTTGGTGCTCAATGAAGACACAGGCTCTTTCCTCATAATATATATGAATGCAGGCTTAAATGGGAGTATTCTGATCCTGAATATTATGGAGTAAGGCATAAAGGTATGGCTCCCAATGGACTGAATTTTTTTAGGCACAGAATAATACTGCTATATGTCTGTAAGGGCTCAAAGGACAGTGATAACAATCCCCTAAACTGGTCCATGTTTTGCCAGTCCCTATAGACTTCCTTACATTAATTACAGAAGAAGAAGGAAAAATGAAGGTCATCAAGTGTTTGGGAACTAGTCATTGTATCAAGAGGAAGTACAGTGTACTATTCATTTTTTTTGTAAACAAGCACTAGCTTGTATTTCTGTTTTTATTATGACAAAATTTAACTCCACAAATTTAACCTTTACCATTATGAAGTGCAGAGCTCACTTACACTAATTAAACTAAAACCAACTATATCCATCACCATCTTCTACTTCCAGAAAATTTTCATCTTCCCAAAATGAAAATATTTTTTCATTAAAAAATTTTGCAATCCCCCCACCCCTCCCAAACACTGTTTACAATCATTCTACTATGAAACATTATAATAAACTAAAGCCATTACAACACAAAAATAATGTGTCAGACTAGGCTCCTACAAAAGAGTTCAGCATGAGACTATAATTCTGAAACCAAAAAATAACTGAAATTAAAGTATAAGATGCTTTAAGTAGAAAGTGCAACAGAAATGCAGACAAAATATGTTATTTTAAAATTAAAGTATTTTCATATACAATTATTTTGTAATTTTATATTTCTTCTGAGACAGTCTGTGGCTGAGCTTAAAACAGTGATTATATATGATACAAGAAAACAAGATTTAATATTTACTTTAGTTAATAAAAGTAAGTAGTGGGTGCAGGCTGGAGCTGGACAGCTGCAGGAAGATTAAGCCAGGGCCCTGTCACTTGGGCACATAGGGCCAAGCCAAAGGCATACCCAGAAAAAAGCTGCACAGGCCCAGAAGCAACAGCCATAGGGTCACACCAATACCATTAGTAATTGTTCAGAGACCCTAACCAGAAGCCTGCTCAAACACCAGGGACTGAGGGGAACAGCCCCGAACAAAGGGTCTTCTAGACAACAGATAAATACAGGGCAGGCCTTAGCCAGAGGCACACATAGATACAATCCAAATTGTGCCCATGTCCCAGCCATAAACAAGTCCAGATAATAAGAAAATTGAGGGATCCAGAAAACAACCTTTCTGAACAGAGAGATTGCTGCACTCATAAGCAGCAGATAAAAGACCACTCAGTGGCTTGCTGATAATTGAAGAGAACTGAGTGAGCAAACAGTTGCCTCAAAAAGGTGCAGCAGGCTGTATATTTGGAAATGAGAAGGCATGTAAACAAGTCTCAAAATCAGACTTTTAGATTACCTAAGGCAACCTCAAAGGGAAATGAGATAGAAAAATCTGATATTCAACCATGTGGACTCCCTGAAATGTAAACAAAAGAGGATCTGGAAAAAAATGAAAACAGAAATAATTTCTTAGATAACAAGAGATAATGCTAGACATGATTAATAAATCGAGAGCAGACACAGATAACAAAAGAGAGGAGCTGAGGAACATGATGGAATCCTAGCATAGGAAACAAGTGGAATCCATAAAACAGATTCAAACTGATATCCAAGAGGTTAAAAACTCCACTGAAAGTTTACACAGTAGAATGAGCCAATGTGAGGACAGAATTTCAGGTATAGAAGATGGGACTGAAGTTAGTGACCAGGAAAAGAAAAACAAATTTCTGAAAAACAGTAAGAGACAATGAGAAATAAATCCAGCAGCTGCTAAAGAATGCAAAGAATAATAACAAGAAAGATTAGAGCAAATAAAGAAATGGGAGAGAGTGAGGATAACATTTAAAAAACAACTGTTCACTGAAGTAATGGCAGAAAAAAATCACAAGTAGGGGAAAATAACTTGACAGACAGATAAGTAGGGAATATAGGACTGTAACTAGACATGATAAAAGATGTACATAGGCTTATACTAGTTAAGATTCCAAAACCCAACAGAAGAGTAAAATTCTACAAGCAGTTAGAGAAAGGAAACAAATCATGTACAAAAAAAGTCCATCAGAATCACAGCAGACTCTCAACAGAAACCTCAAGGCAAGAAGAATTTAGAGTGACATATTTCAAGCCCTAATAGAAAACAACCTCCAACCCAGACGGATATACCCTGCAAAACAGTCTTTCAAAAATGATGGAGAAATGAGGTATTTTCGTGACAAAGAGCACCTGAGGAACTTCATAAATACCAAAAACCAGCACTCCAAAAAATTTAAACAATATCTTAGAAAAACACAATAAGGATCACAACCCCAGGAAGCCCAGCAGATTGAATCCATCAAGCATTATAAGAAATTAAATGCACCAGGGTGAGGAGGAATTAAGCAACAGGAAATGGTCATGACAAGGAAAGATCAATACATATCAGTTATAACCATTAGTGTTAATGGTCTCAATTCACCCATCAAAGAAAATATATTGGGATAATGGGTCTAGGAGAAAGACCAACAATATGCTGCATACAAGAAACACACTTAATTAAAAAAGAAACTCATAGATTGAAATATAAATGCTGAAAAACAATATACCATGTAACAGGAACTGGGGAAAAAAAGCAACAAGAAAACAAAAGTAGATATTCTCTTTGCAGATAAAGTTCAAGCTGCACCTGTCTTGGAACCTAAGCAACAGTGACCTTAATATCACAAATCAAAGAGACCTTATTTCACAACAAAGTGAACTCCTGGCATAAGCATGGGACTCTGGCACACTTTGCCATCCAAGTCCTGAGGAATTAGTGAGTGCTATCTCTGACTGTGTGATCTTAAACACTTAACCTCTCAAGATTCTTATGAGATGTGGGGAGGATGAGGAGTTGCACTAGGAAGTATCAAAGATGTCTGAGAGGAACCATTTCACCCAAATATCCTATGATTCTACCTAATGCCAGGAACTGTTTGAAGTTAAGAGAAACCACACAGTAAGAGTAATAGCCCCCACAGGCCAAGTAGACAAGTGAATGTTACATCACATAGACTCCTGTAAATGTACTATTTTGAAAAGTCTTTTAGTCTTATATTCCTAGCTAGATTGAAAACAGGGACCATGAATCATTCTTTTTATTTCTCATGGTCCTTAGCACAGAATTTAATACAAAGGAGCTCCACAATAAGTAAGTAGAGCCTAATTCCATAAACTTTATCCACCCAACCACATCATGGCTTTGTAATCATTCTGAGTACTTGTTGCTCAATCACAGCAAGCTAATACAGAAACAGGTGAGACTAGCTAGGCCATAGTTCAGTAAAGCATACTTCTGGCCTTTCACTTATTAAAAAATATTTCCAATAGCTATGATATGGAAGGCATTGTGCTTTTTGTTAGCAGTTCTCTAAGCCACCAACACAATCCTGAAGGTTCACATGTTCAGAAATCTGTGCCTCTGGGGGCAGAACTATAAACAGGCCTGGCTCCCCAAACCTTTTCTCCCAAACCATGCCCTCCTCTTACCAATAAAGGGGATTTTGAAGTTAAAAAATATAAATAAATAAATAAATAAATAAAAGCAACACTGATAAAGACAAAGAAGAACACTACATTCTTGTAAAGGAACAATCCAAGAGGACGAGCGGAGAATTATAAATATATATTTACCCAACATTAATTTGCCCAACTATATGAAAAAAATACTAATGGACCTTAAAAATATAAAGTAAGCACTAATACAATAGTAGTGGGGGAGCTCACTAATGCATTGACAAAAATAGATCAACTAGACAAACAAAATACTAGAACTCAATCAAACACTTGACCAAATTATCTTAACAGCTTTTCACAGAGTGCTCCACCACACAAAATCAAAATACACATCCTTTTCAACTGCACACATGTTGTTCTCCAAAATAGACCACATATTCACTTATGCAACATGTTTAAGTAAGTGCAAAGTAATTTAAGTTACCCATGTATATTATCAGACCTCATTGTGATGAAATTGGAGATCAATAGCAAACAAAGCTGCAAGAATTTCATAAACACATTGAAATTTAACTAAACACTTCGAATAACCAATGTGTCAGAGAGGAATGAAAGGAGAAATAAGACAGGTTCTACAATTAAATGACAATGCCAATACAATTTATCAGAATCTATGGGACACAATGAAAACAGTCTTATGAGGGAAATTTATATAAGTGCATAATCATATTAGGAAAACAAAGCAAGTTCAATTAAACAAACTGATTCTAAACCTCAAACATTTAGAAAAAGAAGAGCATGACAAACCCAAAGCTCATACAAGGGAGAAAATTATAAAGATCAGAGCAGCAATCAATGTGATGGACACTAAGAGAATTATACAATAAATCAATTAAGTAAAGAGTTTGTTCGTTGAAAGAATAAAAAAATGTCAAGCCCTTAGCCATCCTTATCAAAAAAAGAAAAGAAAACACCAAAATCCATGCTATTAGGAATGAAAAGGGCAAATTACAACGGGCACAACAGAAATCCAGATCATCAATAACAACTCTGAGAACCTATATGCCAATAAGATGGAAAATACAGATGAAATGGACAGATGTTTATATATATATATATGAAATACCAAAGTTGAATGAAGAATACCTAATAATTTTGAACAACACAGTATCTATAATATAAATTTAAAATGTAGTTAAAAACTTACCCACTAAGAAAAGCATGAGCCCTGCTGGATTCACTGCTGAATTCTATAAGACATTTAGAAGAGAACTATTACCACTACTATTTAAATTCTTCAATGAATTTGCAAGGAAAGCAATACTCCTAAATTCACTCATGGAAGCAAGCATCACCTTGATCTCCAAATGAGAGAAGCACCCAATTGTAAAAGAGCAGTATAGGCCAATCTCACTAATGAACATAGATGCAAAAATCCTTAATAAGATACTGGCAAATATAATGCAGAAGATCATCAAGAAGATCATACCCCTTAGATCAAGTGGGGTTCATTCCAGGGATGCAGGGATGCTTCAACATATGCAAATCAATAAACGCAATATGCTATATTAATGAAGGCAAGGACAAAAATAATATGATCCTCTCAATAGATTCTGAAAAAGCATTTGACAAAATACAACATGCATTCATTATTTTTTTTAAAAAACTACAAAATATTGGAATAGATAATTTCTTCCTTAATCTGATAAAAGCCACCTATAAAAAACCCAGCAGCCAATATCATACTAAATGATCCAAAACTGAAATCCTTCATACTAAAATCAGGAACAAGACATGGTTGGCCACTATCACCACTCCTGATCAATATAGTTTTGGAAACATTAGCCATAGCAATTAGACAAGAGAAAGAAAAAAAATGAAGAAAGATAGGAAACTAATAGGTTAAATTGTCACTTTTTGCAGACAACATGATACTCTATATAGAAGAATCTAAGAACTCTACCAAAGTCTTCTAGACTTAATAATCAAATTCATTAAAGTAGTTGGATACAAGATAAAAACACAAAAATCAATAGCTTTCCTGTACACAAACAACAGGCTCACTGAGAAAGAAATGAGACAAACAATTTATTTCATAGTAGCATCCCAAATAATGAAATATCTAGGAAGGAAATGAAAGACCTCTACTCTGAAAAGCCATATAAATCTGAAAAAAATAAAGTGACAAGAGTTTATCAGAACATGGAAAGACATCCCTTGTTCTTGGGTAGGAATTACCTATATAGTGAAAATGGCTATACTTCCAAAAAATTTACATAGATTCAATGCAATCTCAATTGAAATTGCAACAAAATACTTCATGGACCTGGAGAAAACAATCCAAAATTCATTTGCAACAAAAAGTGTCCTAGAATAGCAAAAGCAATTCTAGGCAAAAAAGGAAGGCAAGGAGTTTGCAATTCCCAACTTGGAATTATAAAATAAACCATTTTGATAAAAACAGAATGATACTTGCAGAGAAATGGACTTGAGGACCAGTGGAACAGATTAGAAGTTGCATAAACAACTTCAGAAACACTCAGACAACACATCTTTGATGAAGTGGCCAAACACCCTCAGTAGAGGAAAGACAGGCTCTTTGATAAATAGTGCTGGGAAAACTGGGTTTCAACTTGCCAAAGGTTAATACTTATACCTGTATCTCTCAGAATGCACTAAACTAAAATTTAAATGCATTAGATATAAAATATTTAAACAGGAACACTTAACCAGCTAGAAGAGAGGTCAGGTAGAACTCTTGAAGTCATTGGTATAGGAAAAGATATTATGAACAAAACCTCACTTGCATGTTATGAACTTGAACTAGGACAAACAATCAACAAGTGGGATCTCTTTACTAAAAATTTGTGCACAGCAAGAGAAACCACCAGTAGTGTGAAAAGACAACTCACAATGTGGGAAAGCAATTTTCACCAGCTGTATTCAGACAAAGGTATAATATCTAGAATCTTTAAAGAACTTAAAAAGACAGACCTCCTAAATTTAAAACTCAATCCAAAAGTGGGCAACTGAATTGAACAGACATTTCTCAAAGAAGTAGAAATATCAAATAAATGTATGAAGTAATCTGAGATATCACCCATTATTTCAGAGATCCAAATAAAAACAATGCTGAGCTTTCACCTCAGCACGGAAAGAATGGTTAATATCATGAAATTAATAAATAAAAAACTCTGGCTGGGATTTAAGGGAAAATAAACCTGCTTCTCTGCTGATGGTAGTGTAGACTGGTGTAATCACTGTGGGAATCCATATGTAGATATCTCAAAGATTAGAAGTGCCATTTGACTCAGCTATTCTTCTGCTGAATATCTTCTGAAAAGAATGAAAAGAATCATGCTACAGTGATATATGTGCACCCATGTTCATAGTAGCACAGTGTGCAATAGTTAACATTTTGAAACAACACAATTGGCCATCAACAGGAGACTGGGTAAAGAAAAAAAATATATAAAAAAAGTACTACTCAGACATACATAAAGAGAAATTTGAGACATTTATAGCAAAATGGATGCACAGTGAGGAAATACTATTTAGTAAAATAAATAGGTCATGTGCAAGTGCAGAATAGTTTCTCTGGTGTGAGAAACAAAGTGTAAATGAGGTTTAAAACATATAATAGAAAACCTGAAATAGAAAGAAAACATGCAAAGGGAAGAAGGAATGGGAAAGGTAAGGGAAAGGAAAGAAGGGAATGGAAATAATATGATAAATTGGAAAATTGGAAACAAAATCCTTGTAAGGGAGGGGTAGAAAGGAAAAATGAAGAGCAGGGTAATGAGAAAAAACGTAAACCAAGATTGATTACATAAAGATACATATTTCCAATGATGATTGTCATTATATATACTTAAAATGTACCAATAAAAGTAAAAATAAATAATAAAACTAAGTAGCATATACATATAATTTCAAAAACAAAGTAAACATGCTTCTCTTTTATTTTGGATATCAATTATTTGATGTTCTTTTCTTTTTTACACTGTTTAATTTGATGTCTCATTTTACTTCAAATATATATTTATACATATGTATCTCTATATATGTCATATTTATACCTATGCAAAGTTGATTGAATATTTTCTTTATTTAATTAGACTAAGTAACTTATATAAATTTCAAAAAACAATGATGTATGTTTATTTTTTATTCTGCATATCAGGTTTTGGATGGTGTTTCTTTGCATATAATCATGTCATTTTTGTCTTCCAGTTTTGTTAAAGTACACTAATTTTTTTCACTAAGTAATTTCATACTTTTAGTTATAAAATACAGTTAAATTCATAGTTAGGATCTTCTACTTTACCTGATGTATCTTGGATTTTATTTTTTTCCCATACCCCTACCTTATCTTTATACCCTCAACCTTTCCCTATTTACAAAGACTTTTTTTCCATGTTTCTTTTCTCACATTTTTTCTTTCTTCTTCTTTGCTTTCCCTTAGCTTTCCCACCTACCCTACTGCTGTAGCTCTTTTCTTCCTATTTCGCACTTTCAATTATACAATTTGAACCTTATTTACACTTTTAGTTTTTCACACCAGTGAAACTATTTATTTGGTATTTGCACATGTGTGCCCTACTAATTTCACTGAAGAGTATGGCCTCAATGTGCATCCACTTAGCTATATATTATTTTTTGAGAAGGAATTAAATCACATTCTAAATTCCAACCCTCCTGACTTGGCCTCCCAAGTAGCTGGGAGTGCAGGCATATATATATGGATTGGTTAATTCTACATAAATTTTTGAGGTTCAATGTGATATTTCAGTACATGTATACAGTGAACATTGATTCAATTCACTTTTAAATAATTCCCAACATGAATGCATGGATATAAATTATGGTATACACAATGGACTACTATTCAGACTTAAAGAATGGCATTGTGTCATCTGGGGAAAATTGATGGAACTTGTCATTACAATCTTAAAGGAAATGTCAGAAACTATATGGATTCCCTTTTGTGAAAAAACTGAATCATAAATAAATAAAACAATAAAATAAAGGAGAGGTGGCATGAAACTTTTTTTGGAGAGGTGGAAGGGGTCAGGGGACTTGGGTAGTATGGCCAGAGGATAAAGAGAGAAAAAATAATCAAGATATGTTATACTTCCATGCCAATTCCCCCAAAATAAATGTCACTATAAATGATAAATATACAATAATATTTAAAACTATTTCAAAAGAAAATATGTGATTTTCAATTTCATTAAAAGTATTCAAATTATCAGGAAATTTGAGGAAAATTATGTCTGTATAAAATAAATCAGCACATTCAATTTTATTAGATTATTTTTTTCTAAAGATAAGTTCTTTGTATACAAATTTTTTGCGAATGACATTTTGGAGATTTTTGTTTTCCACTAATTTAAAAGACAGTCCATTTTCAAGTATCTTTAACTGACTGCTTAGAATAAAATATTCTAAAATTATCGATTTTTACATACTTACTTTGTAACTTTATACTTCACTGAAGAAAACAGGTTCTTATCATTTGGTTCAAGTCAAAGCCAGACTATAATCATCTCAGGGATGCTCTGGAGAGAATCTACTTCTGAGCTCACTCACATGGCTTTGGACAGGAATCAGTTTCTCATGTGTTACTGAGTTCCTTCAATTTCTTGCCCCTCAGAAAGCAGATTACAGCATGACATTTGAAAGGGATGGGATCTCACAATTACCATCAAGGATCTCTATCCAATGACCCAAAGATCTCCCATTCGTCTCCATCTCTTAAAGGATCGATTGCCTTCCAATAGTACCACCCTGAGGATAAAGTCTCTGACACATATAATTTTGGGGAACAGTTATCCAAACCAAAAGTCTCTATATGCTCTTTATTGAAAAGTAATCACTAATTTCAAGTCATGTTCAAGGAGAAGGGGATTGTGAATGCTAGGAGCTAAAGATCATTTCTTAGAAGCTGTCCCCAAGATTTATCTATCAGGACTTTAGAGTCAAAGCACAAGACTCTGGAGATAATACTAAGATCTCTTGCACAGCCTCCAATGCATCAACCTACCACCACAATTTGCAATGACCATGAAATAAATCCTGGAAAAGACCTGCATTTTGGAATAACTTTTTCTACATGGGGTGCTTACTTACACAGATGCTACTTGATGGTCATTGCCATGCAGTCTGAAAAAGCACTATGGTTTCTCTTATATAAACACACTCCTTCCATCTAGCCAAACCACAGACATTTCAAACAGAAAGGAACAAATTCACCATGCATCTTCTGGTTTCTACTCAACTAGTAAAAGGTAAACTTATTCCAAAATGTATTTCCAAAATGACATGAGCATTATTCCAAAATGACATAAGTAGTCCAAAATGTATGAGTTATACAGTTTAGTAAAGCTTATCAATTCTATGAATTTTTCTACCTGCAAATAAGCCATAGATATCCCAGGCTGTATCAGTCAGTGTTCACTACAGGAAGAGATTTAAGGAAGTCTTACAATAGTGCCTGTAGAGTGAGGTGTTGAAGAAGACAAAATAGCTCTCTGAACTATGGAAATGTAAAAGCTTCTGTCAAAATTGAAGACCTGTGCTCACTGCACAGTGCCAAGAAAGTCATTATTGGGAAGCTGAAGACTCCATGTTGCAAGCCTGAGAGTCTGTGCTGGAATCCTGGAGAAGGATATCTAAAGGGAGAAGGAAGGAGAAGACTGGAGCTGTTCTGAAGAAGCAGAGTGAGATGACCCTCTTCCATAAGTCTCTTTCAGCCACAGTCTGAACCGTGCTAAACCAATCAGCTGGATATTTTCAATTCAATTTGACACCACAGTTACCTATCAAAATTTATCCCTTATCAACTTGTCAACTAGATACATTAATGTAAACCTTACTTAGTCTCCAAATACAATAGCAAGTTGATAAATAGGCCTAACATGGTACAAACCTATGCAAAAATAAGAATGCACTACTTCCATTGGCAGAATAGCATTTGTTTTAATTTTTCTATTTTTTTTGGTATTTGATTCATGATATGCATGTATTTGGAAAAGACTGACTGACTTTCATTTCTGACTCCTCAGATCCTATCTTATTCGTGCTATGCAAGAAAAATGAAAAGTAAAAATCTGTTAAACATAGAATAGACCCTTCCTTGGCTCACAATAATTGAATATACTGAATGATATTTTCTTACATACACTTTCATCTCTATTAGAAATATCCCATGGAACTAAACCCAGAGTAAAATATCTATGGTTTGTGACTACATTATAGACACATGGTGCCTGTGCCTTCATTTACCAAAGGCTACAACACTAAATTATTCAAAGAGCATAACAAAGATCTCCCTGAGTGTGAACCAAAAATATATTCATAAATAGAAGGGGTAATATTATGAATGGTGGTGATGCATATTTTAGCTTTATCATCAAGTTACACCCTAGTGCCTGTTAACTGTTTATCCATGAATTTTTGAGGATCCTAAGGAGGGCAGGACATTGAGCTCTTATGTTCTAATGTTATTTTGAGAGGGGAAGTTATTTCCCCACCGAGAGTGTTGGAGGTATCTTCAGCCCCACTCTCCTGCAATACCTGAGGAAAGTAACTCTCTCTTGACCAAGCATGTTGGTGCTGGCATTCTTTTTTTTTTTTTTTTTTTTTTTTTTTTTTTT
>NW_022900949.1:14463807-14550143 GCF_012274545.1 Fukomys damarensis | reverse complement strand
CGCAGGCCGGGAGCTCACGCGCACGCCGCCGGGTGATCGCAGACAGGCAGGTAGGCAGGCAGCTGAAAAAAACCCCCTCTGGGGTCCTTGGGTCCTTCCTGGGTCTGTTGTCCCGCAGGCCGGGAGCTCACGCGCACGCCGCCGGGTGATCGCAGACAGGCAGGTAGGCAGGCAGCTGAAAAAAACCCCCTCTGGGGTCCTTGGGTCCTTCCTGGGTCTGTTGTCGCGCAGGCCGGGAGCTCACGCGCACGCCGCCGGGTGATCGCAGACAGGCAGGTAGGCAGGCAGCTGAAAAAAACCCCCTCTGGGGTCCTTGGGTCCTTCCTGGGTCTGTTGTCGCGCAGGCCGGGAGCTCACGCGCACGCCGCCGGGTGATCGCAGACAGGCAGGTAGGCAGGCAGCTGAAAAAAACCCCCTCTGGGGTCCTTGGGTCCTTCCTGGGTCTGTTGTCGCGCAGGCCGGGAGCTCACGCGCACGCCGCCGGGTGATCGCAGACAGGCAGGTAGGCAGGCAGCTGAAAAAAACCCCCTCTGGGGTCCTTGGGTCCTTCCTGGGTCTGTTGTCGCGCAGGCCGGGAGCTCACGCGCACGCCGCCGGGTGATCGCAGACAGGCAGGTAGGCAGGCAGCTGAAAAAAACCCCCTCTGGGGTCCTTGGGTCCTTCCTGGGTCTGTTGTCGCGCAGGCCGGGAGCTCACGCGCACGCCGCCGGGTGATCGCAGACAGGCAGGTAGGCAGGCAGCTGAAAAAAACCCCCTCTGGGGTCCTTGGGTCCTTCCTGGGTCTGTTGTCGCGCAGGCCGGGAGCTCACGCGCACGCCGCCGGGTGATCGCAGACAGGCAGGTAGGCAGGCAGCTGAAAAAAACCCCCTCTGGGGTCCTTGGGTCCTTCCTGGGTCTGTTGTCGCGCAGGCCGGGAGCTCACGCGCACCGGTGCTGGCATTCTTAAGCACCCAATCTCACCAAATAATTTGGCATCTAGACCAGGCCTAAATGGCAGAAGATTCCTACAGTGATGACCATAGTATGACTCATGATGAAGTCCATTATATTCCCCTCAAATTTTAAAGGTTTCTAACTCTTAAAAGCTGAGGCCTAATGAACAAGTATAATTATAAGAATGAGTTTTAAAAGTGCAGGGTAATGGTGGAAAGAAAAAATAGACTTGAATCAGTATGAATCTGTTATGTGGTCATAGTAGAGTATTTTTTAAAAATTTAGTGTTTCAGCTCATTTTTGTGTAAATAGTTTATTTGAATTCTTTGCAGAAGTATGGATGAAAATATGTTCCACTTTGAATACTTAGAGATGCCTGATATGCCTTAGTCTGTTGGTGATTAGGCATTACAAAGTCTGAAAGAAATGGCAATGGTGGAGTACATTTGCCAGGATAAGCCTAATCTTCCACACTGGAATGACCTAGAAAGCATACCCTTCTCTAACACCTTGACCAAGAGATCCACAAGGGTAGTACTAACAACCCTGAGGAGCCCAGTCATTGTGCCAGACTTGATGGTGGGGATAGGTCACAATTTTGGGAAATTTAGGATAATGTGTTTAATTGGATCCTAGTATGTAAGGGATCAATTGGTACCAATTAGCTGGCCAAGACAAGATACAAGTATTTACTCTAATGGACAGCAGAAGCAGAACAATGATGGAAACGTTCTGAAGCATGTAGACCCATGGTGTTGGCTGATTAAGCCATGGTGTTCCCCAAAAAAGAGACAGATATGGTACTAAAATTTTACTAGATTTGCGTAATCAGAAAATTTTGAGAATGAATGAGTAGAAATGTGCATCAAATTGCATAACAAAGTATCATGCCCCCCTTAAAAAACAACAATGTGTGGATTACAATTATAAAATTTATGTTTTAAAAAATATTCACCATCATTTTTTAACACATCTTGGGATGGGGATTTAGCTCAGTGGTTTGGTGGCCTGCCTTGCAAGCGCAAGGACCCAAGTTCAATCCCCACTACCCCCCACCAAAAAAAAAGAACACATCTCATAGTAACAGTTCACCAGACAAAACACAACAATAAATGTTATTTTATGTTTTAATATTCACTAATAAATATTACTCTCTAGGCATACAATATATTTACATTAATTATGGGATCTTGGACCTTTACATGACCTACCTTGTTTCTTGTTTTTCCTATTCGCAGCCCTACCTCCATCCCCTTTACCTTCCCTATTTATAAAGACATTATTTCCATATTATACCTTTTCACATATTTTTTTCTTTTCCAGTATTACCTTTCCCATACCCCTCCACTTCCTCTATACTTTTAGACATTTTCATCCTATCACAATATCAATTATACATTTTTATATTTATATACACTTTTAGTTTTTCACACTAGCAAAACTATTCAGTATTTACACATGTGTGACTTATTACTTTCACTTAAGATTATAGACTCAATGTCCACCCACTTAGCTATAAATATCTCTAGTATCTCATTCTTTATGGCTGAGTAGTACTCTATTTTACAAAAAAAAAAAAAAGAAACATCTTTTTTATGCAGTCTCCAGCTGAAGGGCAATTGTGCTGTTTCCAAATTTTAGCTATTACAAACTGTGCTGTTATAAACATGGGTACAGATATATCACTGTGTTATGACTCCTTTTTTGGGGAGATACCCAGCAGAGGAAAAGCTGGATCAAATGGGACTTAGTTGTTTGAGATATTTCCATATTGATTTCCATAATGATTGCACCAGTCCACACTCTGACCAACGATGAAGAACTGTTATTTGTCATTGGTTGATTTCTTTCTTTCTTTTTTTCTTTTTTTTTTTTTTTTGTACCAGGGAATGAACTCAGGACCTTTTGCTTCCAAATGTCCATATAGATTTAAAGAACTTATATCAAAACAAACAATTTTCTTTGAAAATGTAGAATAAATTATTCTAAATATTATATGTCACCAAAGATGCCAGGATAGCTAAAGAAATCCTGAGCAAAAAGAGCAAAGCCAGAGACATGATTGCCCAGACTTCAAAGCTAAGCTAATTAGCACAGCATGCATGTTACTGCCACAAAAAATAGACATGCTTTACAAAGTAACAGAGAAGAAATAGAAATAGCTCCATGTGCCATTAGCCATCTCATTATTTACAAAGAGGCTAAAAACATGTAATGGGCCCAAGACAGTCTCTTTATCAAATGCTGCTGGGAAAATGGTCCCTATATAAGAATAGAATTAGAAACAAACCTCTCACCCTTTACTAAAATAAAATCAAAATGATCAGAAATCTAGATGTCAAAACCAAACATCTCAATGTGCTCTAAGAAAAAAAGGTCAAACTCTTGAAGAAGTGGGCAAGGACATTCCGCACAGAATCCTGATTACACAAGAAATATAGCAAGATTCATTAAATGGGACTACATTAAACAAAAGTTTCCAAACAGAAAGAAAACCATCAACAGAACCCAGAGACAACCTACAGAATGAGAATGGTTATTTGCCAGCGGATCCTCAGACAACAAATATCTAGAATATATAAAAAAATTTAAAAATCAACCCCTAAAACTAAAGGCCTAATTAAAAATATGCAATTGAAATAGACACTTCTCCATAGAAGTTCAAATGGCTAATAAATACACAAAAATGTTCTGCCCCACCCCCAGGGAACAGTGACCCTTCTTCTGGGGTCTCCCAAGCACAGGGCAACAGAAGGGGCAACCAGAAGGCTAACTTGGTGGGAGAAGAGAACAACACCTAGGAGGAGAGTTTTGCTTCAGGACTGGAGTGTTGCCGTACCACAAAGAATGGGTGAGAGACAGCCTTTGGCAACAGATTTAGAGAGGCAGAGAGCTAAATAAGTGTCTCCTGGGAACACCTGAAATCAGACTACCAGGATCTCAGGACTTGTAGTCTGTTATGGGAGCCCAGTTTTACTGGGTGAAATTATCAGATGAGGCAGTCCTGAAACAGAAGGAAGTTAGTCTAGTGTTGTGTGTGAGCTCTGGCATTGCTGCCTATATTCAGCAAAAATTAATGGTCTGAAGTAGTACAGAATATTTTTACTAAAATCATAGTCCTCTTTGTTCTGGTTAAAGCATGTTCTTAAGAGTTTCTTAAGTCTTGCCAAATTCCACTTGACGTTGAATGCCAATATCACCAGTGAATTTACTTTTATAGCCAAGGTAACACAATAGTGGCTGACAAATGGTTTTCCAATCTTCAGACAAAAGACTAATATCTAGAATATATAAAGAACTGAAAAAAATCAAACTCCCCATTTAAGGAACCAATCCCAAAATGGGCATCTGAGACTATTGCACACTTCTTGAATGAAGAAGCACAAGTGGCAAATAAATATATGAAAATGTATTCATTTGGGAGATGAAAATTAAAACAATGATGAGATTGCAACTCACACCAGAACATACTATTATCAAGAAATCAACCAATAGCAAATGTTGTCAGGGTTTTGAAGAAAAGGAACACTTTTCCACTGTTGGAGGGAGTGTACGCTATTGCAGCCAATGTGGAAATTAATGTGAAAATTCCTCAAAGAAAAAAAACACTAGGATTACAGATTTCACTTGACCTTGCTATTTCTCTTCATAGTATCTTCCCAATAGAATTAAAAGCATCAGCCAATAATGATGTATGCAAACTCAGGTTCTTAGCAGTGCAGTTTACTATAACTAAATCTTGAAAACAATTTAAATGCCTATAAACTGATGGAGAAAGAAAATTTTTTATGTTTTTTTAATTGTTTTATCAGTCGAGGACTACTCACCTATAAAGAGATACATGAGACATTTATAGCTAAATAGTTTGACTGAGAGATCATTCTCTTTAGTGAAATAAATTGAACATGATTTTATAAATATCATATTGTTTCTCTGGTGTAAGAAACTGTAAGTGTAAAAATGGACTAAAATATATAATAGATAATATGAAATAGTAAAAAAAACACTTTCAAATATGAGCTTGCACTAAGAAGTGAGAGGGAGAAAGGTTGAAAGAGAAAAGAGAAACAAGTTAGAAAAGAAAGATAAAATAGAAATAAATTTTTATAAATAAGGATGGGAAGAATGGTGGAAGGAAATAGAGAAAAATAAAAATTAGGATATAGGATACACAGGTGTAATTTACATATAATGAATGTGAACGTTATGCATAACTAAATTTTACTAGTAAACTTTACTAAAATTTTAAATGTCCAATTTAGATACAGTAAAAATAAAAAATTGGAACAGCTCACAAAATCAGTTTAAAACATTAAAGATAACATCACAAAAAAATATAAAATCATTGAGATTATATCAGATGGAAATGCTTGAAATAAAAATCTATCAAATCCATTGTAGAAAAAAAAATGGTGTGAAGACAGAGTGTCTGGAATTGAGGTCAAAATGGTGAGTTATGAAGTACTCAGAGAAGCCATAAAAAATGGGAGAACAAAAAAAGACTACCAAGAAGCTTCTGGATGACACTAAAATTACTAGCTTAATATAAGTGGAGTTACAAAAAAGCTAGAAGATAATACATACAGAGTTACTAATATATTTACAGAAACTGTAGGAGAAAATTTCCCAAGTACAGGAAAAGAGCACAGCATACAAGTCAGTGAGATATCCAGAACACCAAACAAATATTTTGAAAAAAGAATCTCACCAAGACATATCCTTTCTGTATTGTCAGATAGCCAAAAAAAAAAATGGGTGCAGAATCAAAATTTTTAAAATCAGAGAAAAGCAAAAGAGAGAGAGAGAGAGAGAGAGAGAGAGAAAATTAGATAAAGGTAAACCCATTAGAATTACATCAGGCTTCTCAACACAAACCTTAAAGGCCAGAAGAGCTTGAAGTGAAGCATTTCAGCCACTGAGGGCAAACAGCTTCCATCCCAGAATAACATCCTAGAAAGCTTCCTTAAACACAGAAATAAAGACCTTTCATGGAAAAGATAATCTCAAGAGATAGACTGTAAAGCCAGCACTCAGGGAAGTATTCTAGATGAAACCAACCCAGCTAAAAGCCAAGATCAAACAAAAACACCAAGCAAGGACCATGCATACACAGCAGTTAAAAACAACTGTCTGTTTTATCTCCACCAGGGTTCCACAAATAATTGAGGGCTTCCAACCCCAGAGAAGAGTCATCTCCTAAGTGGGCTGCTTAACACAAGTACCTTTCTTCACCTTTGGATGTGTGCATGTCATTATCCTGACTGTGGTGGCCTCTGACCAGTTTGTGACCCTCTGCAACCCAATTAGTTATTCAGCCATCAAAAACCATTGCCTTTCTGGAGTCCCAGTATTGTTTTTTACTTTTGCTTATCTTTCAAACTTCTATGAGCATAATTTCATTATGCTAAAGCTTACCTACTTCAATGTTTCCTAATTTGTTATGTACACTGCCCTCTCAATATTTATTTGGACAAATTTCTCAGTACCATAGTGATGTATTAACTGCTATATTCTTGTGATTTAATCTTACAGATTATTTTCTCATATTAAAAATTATTTCATCATCTGAAAATCATCATCTGATAGAAAAAAATCATATCTTCTCTACTTTTGAGTTCTGACAGTTAGTTGTGTGCTTATTTTGTGGAACAGGCATTAGAATATATATTGATCCAACTTACTTAATTTTTAACAGAAATGTGACAGCTGCAAAGATGAGCATTATGCTAACACCTTTATTGAATCCCTTCATAGTCTGAGTAACAAAGTAGATAAAAGTACCCTGGGGAGACCAGAGTAGAATCTCAGAACTTCCAAACTTTTTGGTTGTGTTAGAATTATAATTTAATGGTCTTAATTTCATAGTACGAGGCTGGGAAGATGAAGGGTGCACTGTAAAGTTGAGCATAAATTTTCAGTTTTCAAAATGAAATATTCCTGAGGATATATGATGTTGAGTGACTCACAACAATGTTAAAGTCATTGAAGTGTACACTGATCAAGTATATTTTGTTAAACGTGTAATTGTGTTATGCACTTTTTCCTTCAAAAATAAAATAAAGGCAAGTCTGAATTTTAACATTGTTTATAAATGACAGAAGTGATTAGGACAAACTAGCTTTTTCTGAGTAGATGTAAAACCCTTTTCCTTCCACTAGTGTTTAGAAATCCTTAGAGACTTGGATGGCATGGACCAATTTGGCTAATTATGAGTTTTCTCAGTGCACTGAGCTCCCAAGGTCACAGAGCAGTTGATAATCAGCCTCCAGTACTTTAGTGACTCCAGTCCTGTGTCCAGCTCTATACCTGTGTCCTAAGCTCTGTCATCTGTATTATGAGGCTTCTATGTGTAAATTTCAATCCCAAAGTCAGAGACTGAGCCTTCACTAGGCAGCAGACATAAGAGGGTCTTTGGATCTGCTCTCCTTCACTATGACCCAGCTAAAAACAGCATCACCCAGTAAGTGCAAGAAGATTCATTGATATGAAAAAGATATTTAAGCAATTATTTCCTTATCCTGAGGAGAAGGGTGATATTTTCAATAGTCTCACATAAAAGGTACAAATATGAAAAATATAAGTTATAAGAAGCATACATTTTATGATTATGGGTGTAGTTGGGAAAGATGAATTATTATTTCAAATCAGCTTTTATACATCCTGTTTCTACTTCCATCAATATCTCCCTCAAACAGCAGAAAGATTGCCTTTCTGCAGGGTCTCCTGAGAGCCCTAAAAGAATTATAAAGGTAATCAGGATATACAGGAAAGCAATAACCATAGCATCAGGAACTGGATTGCAGGGCTTCCTGTCTTCCAGGAACTGAAAATTTTTTCTATTTGTCTTGTTTTATTTCATTTTATATGTCTTCCTGTAGTTATATTTGCTTACATTGATATTGCTTGTTAAAAAATGGAAGCTTCTGTTGTTATAATGGAACCTGCATTAGGTTATTATATATAAAAAAGAGCGGGTGAAATTGAGATATCCGGTTACAGACACAGGGTTATTCTGTTAGGCTGCCTCTTAGCAAAAGCAGAACATAATTATCTGTCACTTCAGCAGAGGCCCCCTGGCCATTGCCCCTTACTGCTGCTGTTTTCTGAATGCTCACAGAGTAGAACAATGAATGAACCCAGCTGCGTCCACCAAAGACAGATGCGGAAAACAGGCAAAGATCTGAGACAGCACTCCCTTAAGCATTCAGCACAGATTTCTCTCCTGACACCACTGTAGGATATTTTTGAAATTCTCACCTTCTTCTCCATGTTTGCACTTGTTTTCCAATGCAAATGTGGAAAAGTCATGTCTTGATTTCATTTGATTTCCATTTCTTAAGGAAATAGGAGAGTTGCAAATGTGCCTCTAAAGTACCTATGATTAGCAACTCTGAACCTCTGCATAAATCGTTCTGTGGATTAGAAACAGGGAAACTTCTCAGTGTATCAGATAGCATCTGTGAATTTATTTCTTAATCCTTTCAGCTCTGCTTATTATTTCTGTGATGCAGGGAGTACTGTTAGTATCTCTGAGAGAACGTTGTAATTAGTGTTAAATTTTACTTCCAGCAACTGCATAAAGATTATGTAGATAAGGAGTGCTCTATTTAGGGTTAATGTGCATAAAATTAGATCAAATTGAAATTTAGCTATCATTACTATCAGTAATAAGTATATTCTTACCAGTTATCTCCTGTGTCCTATAGTTACTGCTTTTCTATTTCTGTTGCAGGATATTTTGTATTTGTGTGATTATATACATATGTGTTGGGAGGAATGATGTACATTAGTTTACAGCTGATTTTACAGACTTATAGCTTATGTGGTCCAAAGGAGACATCAAAACTAAAAATCTAAATAGAACGGACACTTCCCTCAGTAACCATACCTATCCTTAATGATAATCCCTTGAAGATCCTTGGTACCTTACTGTCTGCACCTCCACTCCTTTCACAAAGACCCCATAGATGTAAAGACAACACCATATAGCTTTTGCTTTTTTTCTCTGTGTCACAGACACATGGACCCAATAATCCACTTAATTGCATCTCTATGAGTTATTTAAAAATAAAACACAACATAGATATTCTTGTATTTTTTTAAGTTACAAAGAGAAAAATACTTCATATAATTTCAGGCTCCATTGCCTTTGGAATGAAGTTTGCAATACTTAATAAATTTCCTACTTGTTTAATGGTGTACATCTTTATTTTAAAAACAAAATCTCACTCATGGGGAGCAATGAAAGCACTTGTGCAAGGCAAATTTATAGCCATGAACTCTCACATTAGGAAAAAAGACCAAGCTCATAAATAACATGATGTTCAACCTCAACCTTCTAGGACAGAAGAACAAATGAAGCCTAGAGCTCATACAAGGGAGGGAAGTATAAAGGTCACATCAGAAGTTAATGCAATGGAGACTAATACATCTCACAACTGCTAAATAGGCTCTACATTTATTTAGTTACCACACATGAGTATGAAAGTTATTCTCCTCAACCATTATGAGCACAGAGAGGAAGAGAGATTCACACACTTTCAGCCCTTGGTAACAGGTCAATGACCCCTAACACGATGGTTTCTTCAGTGTCACCACTTCGCACAGCCACTAAAACCAAAGCAAAATTGAAATGCTGTTCCTCATGTGATGATGACATTTCTTTGTGAGGTATCATAAAGAGATCATTCCTAAAAAGATGGCAGGCATATTTTGCAAGTTTATCTGATGAGTTAGAGGTTATAGGTAAAAATGAGTCACTGATTTTGTGAAGGAAATTGAATTTTTATGTGTGTTATTTGTTGGAAATCAGAAATGTATAAATTTATTGTATTATATGCCTAAAAAGTACCAATAAACTCATTGAAAAAAATACATGAACTATAACATACAACTATTTTAAGATGAGTGACAGGGAAAGGACAGGCATTTTCAAAATATTATCATAATAATTAATTTACAAGGTAAATGAGGCCTTGCTCTCCCTCCCTCAATACCTCTCCCTCTCCTCTCATAAGGCTGTAAAGAACTAAATCCGCTACTTGTGGATATTATCTAGTCTATTTATGGGGGAATATATTTCTGAAACACACAATTTAGAAGAGTTTTAGGTCACTTTCAGTTAAATTTTTAATAAAAGTTCTTGTGGATTCATAAGTCAATGTAGGACTGAAAATATTGACAAGAAAATCTATTCATAAAATTATTGACAACAGATTCCTTTGGGGACAGAAGAGCAAGAGAAATGATAGAAAAAATGCAAATTTTAGGTAATTTTTCAGAGAAAGTAGTAAATGACCCAACAAGACTAGGTACTTGATAGTGGGATTTATCAAAAGAGAGCAAATGCTACTGAAGTTTGTGAATTTCTGGTGAGGATGATTTGCTTATGAATACCTGAACTCAGAATATGTGCAGAGTTTTGTGTGATGTTTTTTATTTCATTTTTTAGATGAAATTTATTTAAAGGTCCTCAAGCAACATGGAAAGACATAATCTCACATTTGTCTCAGAGTTCTATCTCATGCGCTTCTCAGCAGATCCAGATCTTCAGCCTGTCCTCTTTGGACTATTCCTATCCATGTACCTGGTCACGGTGCTTGGGAACCTGCTCATCATCCTGGCTGTCAGCTCTGACTCCCACCTCCACACGCCCATGTACTTCTTCCTCTCCAACCTGTCCTTGACTGACATCTGTTTCACCTCCTCTACAGTCCCAAAGATGATTTTGGGCATCTCGACTCAAAGCAGGGTCATCTCCTATGGGGGCTGCCTGACACAGATGTATCTTTTTGTCCTTTTTGGGTGTACAGATAATGTGCTTCTGACAGTAATGGCCTATGACCGTTTTGTGGCCATCTGCCACCCCCTACATTATGCAATGATTATGAATCCTCGCCTCTGTGTCTTATTACTTTTGCTGTCAGTCTTTCTTAGCCTTTTGAATTCCCAGGCACACAATTTAATTGCCTTACAAGTTACATGTTTCAAAGATGTGGAAATTGCTAATTTCTTTTGTTTCCCTTCTCAACTCCTTGACCTTTCATGTTCCGATACCTTAACAAAAAACATAGTCACATATGTGTTTGGTATCCTATTTGGTTTTTTTCCTATGTCAGGGATTATTTTCTCCTACTATAAAATTGTTTCTGCCACTCTGAAAATCCCATCATCTGAGGGGAGGTACAAAGCCTTTTCTACTTGTGGTTCTCACCTGTCAGTTGTTTGCTTATTTTATGGAACAAGCCTTGGAACTTACCTTGGCTCAATTTCATCATATTCTCCCAGCAAGGGCATGGTGGCCTCAGTGATGTACACTCTGGTCACTCCCATGCTGAATCCCTTCATCTACAGCCTGAGGAACAAGGACATCAGTAGCACCATAAAGAGGCTCCATCATTGGTAAATCTGATTCTAGAGCCTTTTCCAAACATTTAGAAAGAAGTTTAGTAAATGTGATAAATAAATAAAATCTAAAACTTCGCTACAAATTCTTCCTCCTTGTTTTTATTGTTTCTGAAGTTTAAAGTCTTTAAGTTTATATGATATTTCATTACAGAGTGATGTGTGCTTGAGCGGTAGTATTTAGTTCTTCATAATACTTCAAATTTCAGTTGGGGAAGTAAAACATTTCTGGATATGGATAATATCAACAGTTGCACAGAAGCTATTATAATGTGTGTAGCCAATCCCTGTACTTTGAATTGCTTAAAATGGTACCTTTAGATATGTGTATCTTTCCACAATGAATAATGAAAATAAAAAGCTTAGGAACTTATTTAAAAAGGAAACAAATAACAATGATAATACTCTTAATGTTTCTTCTATGTAAAGGAAGAGTCCCCAAATTTTTGTAACTTTAATTTTTTTAACTTTCATTGAATTTCAGATATTTTGAAGTTTAAAATTCCATGGAGCAATGTGGATAATTGTAAGCTGTATGCATTCAGATTTCAAAGTTGTGTGATATGACATAACCAGTCTCTTCTTCCAGTATTTATTTTTTAATATCTTGTGATATCAGTATCTCCTTTATCATATTTACCTAAAACTGGAAGCTGATATTTGACATTGTCCATAACAAATATGTTGGCTGTCCTAAAGCTTTTTCTGGTCCTCAGGGAGAGGAGGAGCATGAGTTACATCTGGACATTCCATAGTAGAGACACTGCCTAATTAAAAATATTATGGATGGAAGCAGGAATATTCGAAGCATTAGTTTTCATCATGAAGACATTTGGGCGGCAAGATGACATTATAATTGTGCACAGCTTCAGCTGAGAGGACTGTGAAATATATGTACTTGATTATCACACTGACAACTGGTTCTCATAGAGATCTAACCCATGATAGCATAGTAGGGGTGCCAGGAAACTATATCCTCAGCATCTCAAAAGAGTTATGGCAGAGATGAGGATGATGATGATGAAGCTGAAAATAACCATAACATCATGAATTAATAACTGTGCAATGCATTAATAACAGCATCTAACATCTGTATTCTATGTAATTTGGTTCAATATATGTGCACAATATTTCTGAGAACAAGTACCTATATTATTATTTTAAAAGGAAATAGGGGAACTGCATTTATATGTAATTAAATACAAGTTGTTGGATAGAAATGACTGAAGGTATACTTATAGAAGGCTGTCTAACACATGCAGGGCATTTACCAGGAAAATCCTGGCATTTATCTTCTCTGACAAACCAAGCACCCATTTCTCTTTCCTGTTCCTCCAGGAAGTACCAGTTTCTTATTTTATTTTACCCTTAACAGTCTCAAGTAGATCACTGAGGAGAGAAGGGTTAAAACTGATTCACCCACTTTAGAAAGAATATCTGACTTTAGAAGTAGTGATCAAAGGTTGAGAAGGTCTACAATGATTAATTGTGATCTCATCCCTGCTCCAACACCATGTTTTCCTTGAAGCTGTCCACATCCCACTCCTTTCTTGTAAATCATCCTACTCATTGTGTACAAGTGAAAGCAACCCAGTTTAGATTTCTCTCCAACCCCCCAAACTGAATGGAGTTTAATTTTACATATATAAATACATGGTAAATATGACAGTGTCAGCTGAAACCATTATGATGTGTCATTTGAGTATCAGACTCACACTGACAATTTAATTTGTAATCTTTTCCCCACCCTTACTACTATGTAAAGTGTTCAATATCTGAGTTCATTATTAGTTCCTACTATAACATTAAGCACGGATTAAACATATAATGGATGCTCCACAAATTATGAATAGGTAATAACTACATAATATACAGTTACAATTCAAAGTAGATATCATCAGTAGAACAAATGAGAAAAATACAATTTAATGAAATTCAGATGAAATACTCTGGTACCTCAAGTTGTAATTTCCTTTTTTACATAATGGGACATTTTTAAATTTCCTTTCTGCAAATATATGCACGTAGTTAGATGGAATGGATTTCTGATTCCCTAGTTGTTATCTCTATCTTGGCACACAGGAGTAATTAGAAATAAAAATTTCTACTAAAGAGTGAGTGGGCTCTTTTGCCTCACAATAAGTGGACAGTATTTCAGAGATCATAGCAAAGATGTTCATGGATATAAAACCTACATACATAAAGAAAAGGCTGTAATACCATAAATAGTTCTGAGTAATATATTAGCATCTTACATCATCACAGGCTCTAGTGCCCTTAACAATAAAATTTCTAGTCGTGTGGAGTGTTTGATTTGAAAAGAAAACATGCAGTAACCCAACTATTGATGTCCAAATTCATTTAGGTGCCCAAATGTGGTGGAAATGGGGGATTGTCTACATAATTCTACTAAGGAGTACAGAGTATAGATTAGAGAGTACTGCATAAGTCTAAATGCATTGCACATTTATCATCAGGTAAATACCACATGCCTTACAGATTAATTTGCCAGCTCACATCCTCCTGTACAGTGTCCACTAATGTAAATTGGAATATCTTGATCAGAAAATGTTGAAACAAAACCATAAGAGTGTTATGATACATATGATAGGATGGATATTTTTTGGGAAAAATAGTGATAGTTATACTGAGTGTGCATTACACGTTGGAGTTAAAACAAACACCCTCCATTCATGTAGTGTCTGGAAATTTTCACTTGAATAAATGCAGAAAGGCACAACAATATTTAAAGGATACCATCAAAGTAATAAAGTAACAAATTATATCATGATCTGTCTTCTGTTAAAGCTGAAAAACAGTGAAAGTAGCCATAAGTACTTCCCAGACATACCTGAATATACACATGCATAGAAGCTAGTACATCTCAGGGCAGTAGGTACATTGTATACTGCTTAGAAGAGCATTAGCTAATTTAGTGTAATTTTTTTAAGAAAAGAGTTTATGGGTACTAAATAAATATTAAGTATATTTGAGAATCTGATTAGGGATCCATAAGTCTACAATGATGTGAGAGCATGGGCAGTCAATTCTACTCATCCAGTTTTTGAAGTGCATTGTCATTATGGATGTGTATGAGAGAAAACTGAATCATGTAGAGCTGTTAAAAACTAAAGTTTAGTACAAAATTATTTAAAACTGAATGATTTATCAAATATGCATAATGTATTACATTTTTACAAAATTCAAATCAGCATTTTCTCAGATTTTTTTTTATTTTCCCTTATTTCCTTTATCCTACAGGAAAGGGAGGAGGGGGTGATGGTGTGTCAGAGTTAAGGGGAAAAAATGACAACCAACACGTGTCATGTAAAGATACATGATCCCAATGATAAATGTAACTGTACTGTGTACCTAAAAGGACCACTAAAGTCAATGAAAAGAAAAAAATTCAAATCAGCCTAAATTATGAATTCTGAGGAAAACATTACTAAATGTTGACATTTTAATGTAGCTACTGGATATTTTTAACAGTAAGTCAGTACTGAGGAATTATTTTCTGAATGCAGGAAATATTCCAAGGCAGTGGTCATCAAATTTGGTGCAAAGAAAGATTGCCTAATGAAAACAACACTGAGATTACACCTCATCCCACAAAGAATGGCTGCTATCAAGATATCACACAACAACAATTTTTGGCGGGGTTGTGGGGAGAAAGGAACTCTTCTCCATTGTTGGTGGGAGTGCAGACTGGTGCAACCACTATGGAAATCAATATGGAGATACCTCAAAGAGCTTGGACTGGAGGTTCCATTTGACACAGCCATCCCTCTGCTGGGTATCTTTCCAAAAGAACTAAAAGAATCATATCACAGAGAAGTATGCACACCCATGTTTATAGAGGCACAGTTTGTAATAGGTAAAACTTGGAAACACCCCATTTGCCCATCTGTTGGAAACTGGGTAAAGAAGATGTGGTTTTTCTGTAAAATGGAATATTACTCAGCCATAAAGAATGATAAAATAGATTCATTCATAGGAAAATGGATACATATTGAAGATATACTCCAAAGTGAAATAAATAACTCACACATGTGTAAATACAGAATAGTTTCTCTGGTGTGAATAATCTGCAATAAAACATAAGATCTTAATAAGATTGCTGTCATTTAGAAATGAGAAGAAAGGAGCTAAAGGTGTAGGGAAGGTGGGATGGGTAGGGGAAGTGTAATAGGGAATAAAGAGGAAAATAAAGTGTTTGTAGATGGGGAGGGGAGGAGGGGGTGAAGGGAAGGCAGGGGTAAGGGAAAAAAATGAGAATCAAGACTTGTCATGTAGAGGTACAAGATCCCAACAATGAATGTAACTGTACTGTATCCCTAAAATGTACCAATAAACTCAATTAAAGCTGAAAAAAAAAGAAAGATTGCCTAAGAACTTCAAATGAAGATTTTTTTAATATAAATATTTTTGGTTGAGTTCATAGTAAGTGAGTATTAAAATGTTCCCATATAATATATTGAAAAATGAGAACATTTTCTATCTAGGCAAAGTTGAAGTAATTTTTTGCAAAAACCCTATAAAGCATGTGTGATATCCATTTACGTATAAGGTGGAAGCCCAGGTCTGTTTATATTGTTTTCTGAAGTGTTCTATTTGCATTTCCCCTAACTGAATCATAGTGAAAGCTGAGTAATAAACGTGCATAGCCTCCAGGTAGATAAAGTAAGGGCATTACAATACATGAGTTAGAAAGTTTGAAGGGAACATTTTCTAATTAAGCACAAAAAGCTTAGGACTTAAGTCTGGAGTTTTGAGCTTTTCTTGGTGCTTAAATTATCAGTCATATATATGAGGATTTATATTCATGAAAATGATAAAATTGTATCTATGGTACACTAGAGTATACAGAACATAAGGCAAAAATAGAGATAAGTGTTACACACCAGATATTTTTGCCTAGAATTAATATGTTGGATGCAATATATATCTAAAAGATTTATATATACATATGTATTATAATTTAATATTTCTAAATTATAGAGCTAGGCAATGTGCACTAAAACTACATTAGCCATCAGTGATGTCATGTGATTATATATATACTAAACAAGTGTATATAGATAGATGCACATATCAACGCAAATTTGAATTACAACAAAGATTAAACTCATGTGATATGCATTATATGATTTTAAAAAGACAACAAAATTTGAGTGAGATCTTAAATTCACCAAGAAGGGAGGTCATAGATTCACAGAATAATCACATAACAATGTTTTTTGCTTATAATCCATCCAATTAATTAATGTACTGATAACTCAACTCTATCAATGTATAGTTATTTCAAATTATTTATGTCACAGAAATTTCTCCTATTGTCTTTGAGTAAAATAATTTATATTTGTTTTTGACTGTCGAATTAGAATTAATTCTTTTGGCAGAAGTATGGTTTTCTTATTATTAAGAGTCTTCAGCTACTAACATAATTCATTTGAGTGTTTTAAGGTAGGTGTGGACAATAAGAGGTGACTATAACAAAAGTCAACTATGCAAGAATACTAAGAGAAGGCACGCATAAACTTTTTTGAGGATGTAAAATTGTTCAATTCCTTTTTTGCTATTGATTAGTAGCTGCCAGTGATTTAGCTCAGTTTCTCCTGGCCATCCGGGCAAGTGCAAGGTCCAATCCCCAATATCAAAAAAAACCAAAATATAAACCAAAAAAATCAAAACAATCTAAATCAGTAATCTTTCTTAATCTTGTTGTGAAAACTCCAAGAACATTGTCACACATCTTACTGTTACTGAAATTGAATTTCTCTGCAGATGGTTATATTTCTAATGAAAAATAAATAAATTGGACCAGTATGAGTTAACTGTGTTATGAAGCAACTATGTGTTAACTAGATAACTATGTTGTTTGTAGAATGCTCTTTAGTAGCCATGACAACTTCTGTAATCTGTCACCAAAGGAGTGTAATGAATTTAGAAAGTCCTGCCTGTATTGAGACAAAGCAAAACAGCTTTGTACAATAGGCAAGTGTCACAACTCAGTGTCACAGCTTAGTATCACAGTTTAGAACCTTGTCTAAATTTTATAGCTCAGTATCACAGATAAATGCCATAGCTCAAAAGGCACAGCTGTGCTTTAGAGCTTCAGTGTGGCAGCTCTGGAACACAGCTTGGGGGCACAACTGTTCTGCACAGCTGATCTTCACAGACATGTGTTGCAGCTCTCATTCTTGGAGACTTGAAAATCCAGTAGTCAATTGAAGGGTTGGAGAAAAACTTATTACACAGAGCCTGGGCAGGCTGAAAGGAGTCTGAGTGCTTTAATTGAAATGAGTACCTGCTACTGAATGAAGCAGGAGGGTTGTAGTTACAGAAAAGTCCTGAGATAAAGGAACAGAGTTACAGAACATTCCTGAATTACATGTCTTGTGAGGATGCTCAGTGAAACAGAAGCATGGAATTACAAAACATTCCTGAAACACATACCATGTGAGCATGCGCACTGAAGCTGGGGACAGAGTTGCAGAACATTCTTGAAGCACAAGGGTGGAGTTAAAGAACGCTCCTGAGAGGGGGAGGAGCTGAACACAATCTTCTTGTGAAGAGGCAGAGCTTAACAGAATACTCTTGAAAGGTGATATATTTCAAACAGTCACAAACCATTTTGATACATTGGGCAGGATCCTAGTAACACAGCCTTACATTTACCAAAAAAAAACATTTTGTAAAAAAGCAATGGAAGCAAGACAAGGGCCTCCCATACTGTAGAGCACTTCTCTATCATTTCCTCCTTTAATGCCCCTTTTTTTAGGCATAGTCTTACAGGGCATCACTTGTAGCTACAGGTTCATAGTTTAGGTGAACTCTCACCAGTAATTGTAATACTGATTGACTTATGAGTGCCTAAACTAGGACTTTAGAAACTCTGTAAGGCATCTGAACATACAAGGGCAGGGCCAGGGATTTAGCTCTGAGGTTCTGATGCCTGCATCACAAGTGCAAGAAACTGAGTTTGATCCCCAGTACCAAAAACAAAAACAAAAAAGTAAAAAAGAACAAACAAACAAAACAACAACAACAACAACAACAAAAACAAGGGCAAATCTTTAGCAACAGGAAGATGAGAACCAGGATTCTCAGTACAGAGGCAAGCCATGCTGTTCACTTGTCTCAAGAGAAACTCCAAATCTCACTAGTTTGAGATTGTTCCTGGAATATAGCAGTTCTGTCTTACAGCTTGGTGAATGACCCCTGATTTGTTAAGATATAAGTAGCACTGTTCTTCAAGAAAGATGCAAGTCCCCCCACCCTTTTCCTGCTGTTAGTAAGTCCAAGGCATAGTGGTTCTGTAGAGTGACTTCAGGTAGAGTCTAACACTTTTTTTAGGTCTAATAGATAAATAAATATTTCTTGAAAGTTATTAGTGAACTCATGAGAAATGATTGGTAAGCAAGGGATGTAGTGGTTATGCCAGCAACTACAGTTCCAATCCCAGAATCTATTCCTAAACTTACTATCAAGGTATCAGGAAGAGAGTATGACATTGTTGGACATGAGCCTGGACTGGGATTTGGAATCAGTATCTCCAGGGACAAAGTCTATTTTAGGACTAAGATAGGTCACTATCAAGTTAACAAGTAGGCAGAGGTAGGCAGAAGTCCCACAGAGCCAGAAAAATGCCAGGAAAAACAGAAATGATTGTGGACATTATAGCACTGATGACTCTTTTATCTTTCTCCCATGCACTCAGTGTGAAGGCTAGGGCTGCTCTTGTAAGAAGGGGTTCTTGCCCTGAGTGAGTCTGTTGAGTAAGACCTTGAAATTTGTTATCCCAGTGTAAGAGGATCTTGCTTGTATCGATCAGTAATCACTTTTGTAAGACTTAACATTGGGTAAGAGTAGGCAAATAGAAGGTTTTGAACCTCCCATTTTTTCCCAGAAGAAATGCCCTAAATAAGGGAGTTCATTCCCCTTAAAGAAGTGGAATTCCTATTGTTCAACTGAGAGGTATCTAGCCTGGGCTGACCAGTGAGGCTTTATTGGAAAGCCCCTAAGTTGACCTGTATATTATGATATTCCTAGGTGGGTGTATGATTAAGGTAAAGTTAAATCAAAGTGCAATAGATGTCCCAGTGCTTTGTGAGAAAACATCAAAGGAGTGAAAACACTTAGTAGGGGAGTGTGGCTTTATACAGAGGAGGGCCTGGAAGATGAGCTTAATGTTAGTAGAAATAGGACCAAGTACAGTTCTGAGTTTTTTGGCCTAACTTTTTCTGTAAAAGTCCTTCTTGGATAAAACAGTGACATTGCTTGAAGGATGGTTTCTGACATCTACTGAAGGATGATAGGCTGATACGGACAAGGCCCAAACCTGAGGTGGGACTGGAATTGTCTCTGTTAAGGGTGAGGAAAAACAAAGGCATGACCAGCAGTCTTCTGCAAGCCTGCGGTCAGACAAGTTTAGTAAGGCATGGACCAGCTAGCTCTAGGGTATTAGAGAGGTAAGGGAGTAGTATATTTGGGTCATTGTGTCCCAAGACTGTCACTATAGAGATAAACAGTGATTTTAGGCTATTAGTGATGGTGATTACCAATTAGATTGGGTTGAACAACTTATCTTTAAATGATACAGAAAAAGACAAGGAGACTCCTCTGGATAGTCATAAGCAGTCCAATGAGGCCCAGAACCCAGTGTTGATGATAACAGTTTATGGGGTGAATTTTAATGTGTCCTGTGAGCAGTGACCTCAGGCTTTGGCTCTGTGTAGACTAGGCAGCGTATGATGAGAGGAGTGCTGCTTTCTGCTGATTCTGTCTCCAAGGCAAGGTTGTGTTCTGAAGCATTCTAAGTCCTGTCTTGAGGAGATTCTTGGGGTCCCATAGTGTAGTCCAGGTGTCTGAGACCTCTGGGGGAACAGCTTTTTTTATTTGGATATGGTGGACCCAAATTAATAAATTAATACCTGTAACTTTGACAATACTGGGGGTGGCAAGTACCACAGTAGCCAAATAGGCAGGAGGGGTATCTTTAACCCAAGCTGAATCTCCTGTTTTAAAGGGATGTGCTGGGTTCCCTATAGGAATGGGGGTTCTTTCTAAGACAGTTTAATGTGTGAAAAGATAGTACCTAATATTTGCAACTCCAAGACTATATAATTATCACCTATTTATCAAACATCTCCCCTCAAATATCTTATGAGAGGGTGAAGTGGCCAAAAAATTATCTTATATGGGGAATAAACTGACTACCCAGGTGTGCACCTGACTCTGAGCAGGGCCAGAGATAACACATCTGGTCACTCTGTCTCCATTTCTTGGAAAAAAAATAGCTAAGATGGTTTCATGGGTTCAATCCATGTGTTCTACTCTCCCTGAACTTTGTGGTTGATAGTCTGTGTGCAGATTCCATTTAATCTTTAGCATAGCATATAGGCATTAGATAGCCTGAGCCATGAAGGCAGGCCCACTGTCACTTCCAATTGACAAAGGGAGTCCGTATCAGGAAATAACTTCACAGAGGAGGAACTAAACAACATCCTGTGTTATTTTTCTGTCCTGGTTGGTTTGGATTCCACCCATCCTGAATAACTGTAGACTATAACCAGCAGATAGTTGTGTCTAAAATTGGGTTTCATCTCAGTAAAGTCTATTTGTAAGTTTGCAAATGCTGATGTTACTGTATGCTGAATTCCTAGAAAAGGCAGCTATCTCTGGAAAGCATTATTGTCAGTGGAGTTCTTACATCTTTGAAAGGATGAAGCACAGAGTGAGGGATGTCTTGCAATTTAGGAGTGTCTCCTTAAAAGATTTTATAGTTTTGTTTTTCCTCAGTGGATCTTTTCATGAGTTTTCAAAATAAAAGGGTAAGCAATGTGAGATGGGATAAAAAGTCAGGTATCTGGAAAGACATAGAAGACTGATCCCATCCTGAGAGTCCATGCTCTTGTATCCACAGATTTTTTTCTATGAATAGCAGCCAAGAATGTTTTTTTGCATCTGCTTGTGTACCATCTTTAAAAACCTATAGGGGTGTGAGGATATTGGATCTTTTTTTTTTTTTTTTTTTTTTTTTTTTTTTGGCAGCTTCTTTAGATGCCTATTCTCTTAATTGATTTTCTTTTGTTATAAAGTCCTTTCCTTTTTGGTGTCCTCATGAGTGCATAAGGGCCACATTTTTAGGCTCCCGGATTGGTTCTAGGAGTTGAGTGTCTTTATTTTGTTTTTGTTTTTGTTTTTTCATTGAGTTTATTGGTACATTTTAGGTATACAGTACAGTTACATTCATCATTGGGATCTTGTATCTTTACATGATAGATTTTGTTTCTCTATTTTTTCCTATACCCGTGCCCTCCCTTCACCCCCTCTAACCTCCACCATTTTCAAAGACTTTATTTCCATTTTTTCCTTTTCTTATTTTTTCTTTTTTCTTATTTCTTTTTTTTTCTTTATTGAGTTTATTGGTACATTTTAGGTATACAGTACAGTTGCATTCATTATTGGGATCTTGTACCTTTACATAACAGGTCTTGGCTTTCATTTCCCCAACCTTTCCCACTTTCCCTGCACCTTTAGCCCTTTTCTTCCTATTTCACATTATTAGTTATACAATTTAGATTTTTATTTGCACTTTTAGTTCTTCACACCAGAGAAACTATTTGGTATTTACACATGTGTGACTTATTAATTTCACTTTAGAGTATGGCTTCAGTGTGCATCTACTTAGCTATAAATATTTCTAATTGTGCATTCTTTATGTCTGAGTAGTACTCAATTTTATATAAACATACACACACACAAACACACATGCGTGCATGCACACATCTTCTTTATCCAGGCTACAGTCTTCTCCTTCTTAAAAGTTTTCACCGTGAAGTCTAGGAGTGTTGATTTACAATGGGTGTTACACATGGTGCATGTAGTGCCCTTGTGGTGGTTCAACAAAGGATGGGAGCCCCTCAAAAGAGACCACACAGATGTACACCTGGGCACATCCCTTTCAAGATCTTAGGCACATTTTGGCTAAGATGCATGGGTAATCTCCTGCCTGGTCAGCTTTCCACTACAGGAAGAGAGACACCATTATGCTTTACAACTTCACTAAGGAAGCACATGGTAGGAACCAATCAGACTCTATACCCAAAACTGTGGAACAGCCCAGACAGTCCTGGAAGACCACACCCAGTTACACTATTCACACATTCACCAGTTACTCAGAATTTAAAACACTCCTTTCCCCGTTAGGGAGATCCCTGAATAAGGTATCTGACTTGAGAACTTCAAAAGTGATCACTCTTCTGCCCACTGGGACAGGCCTGACTGGGCTTGAATTGGGCCCTGGGGGTTTGAGTTTTACCAGATCCTGAGGGGAGGTCTCTTACTGGAGACTAAGAGGTGAACACACTCTCCCTCTGTATATTGCAACAGGTTTGATTGGGTTTAAACTGGACCCTGGATGATGGTCTTTACTATTTTTTGAGATCACTGACTGAGATTTCTGACTTGAGACCATAAGAGATGGTTAGGTTCTCCTGCTGTCTACTGGGACAGGCTTGACAGGGTTCAAAATGGGCCCTTGGTCTTTACCATATCCTGAAATCCTGAAGAGTTTATTTTAGTTCACCTCTTCTCCAAAATTTGGTTAGGAGAGCAGTCTTCAGTCATCCTTGCCTGATAGAGAAACAACTATCAAACAGGGCAGATGTGCACCATATCATCCTTCAGAAAGTGCTCCTGGAAGCAACTTTCTGAAAAGGCCAGGTTGATCAGTTTGCCAGTCAGAGAACCAAATATTGGGGCAGAGCTGAGCAGCTGACTGTTATATGAAAGGGTTACAGTTCAGTGTTGAAGCCAAGTGACACAGCTGGGAAGGTAGAGCTGAGCTTTACAGCTCAGTGTGGCAGCTCTGGGTCACAGCTCTCATTCTTTGTAAAATGGAGACTCCTACAGTCATTTGAAGAGGTGGGGAAAAAATTACACATTACACTGGTGGGAGTCTGAGTGCTCTACCAGAAATGAAAGCCTCCTTATATAGGAATCTAAAGGGTACGTAAGCATGCTCACAAAAGCAGGGAGGCAGAGTTACAGAACACTCTTGAAGCAGAGGAGCATAATTATGGAACATTCCTGTGAGGGGGAAGAGCTTAACAGAACATTTCTGAAAGGTCATACAGTTCAAACAGTCACAAATCATTTGATACACTGGGCACAAACTGGGAGTTCCAGAACATTCCTGAGAGGGGGAAGAGCTTTACACAACCTTCTTGTGAGGGTATAGAGGTTAACAGAACATTCCTGAAAGATCACAAAGTTGAAACAGTCACACACCATTTTAACACATTGAATGCAAGAGCTCAGTAACACAAATTTACATTTCCCAAGCTACAGTCTCTGGGGAACAAATGGAGGCAAGACAACGGGCTGTCTTACTGTATAGCACATCTGTAAAATCAGAACTCAATGCTTTCCTCTCCTCCACTCCTCTACTTTGTGTAAACACTGCTTAGTATCTTCCCAGGGAAATTCCAATGGATTAAGTCTCTTAGATATAAAAAATGTCAAATGACTAACCAACCAAAGACTGACAAATACACAGCTCTGCTTCCATATGTCCTGCTTATAACACTATAAAACTGCCAGCCCACCAGTATTCTGAACCTAACTTCTTTGAAAAAAAGATCATGGCCAGGCTCACCAGTGTAAATAAGGCTGTTTATTGACTCCAAACCTCTGGGTGCTGTCTGTTTCCTGATTCTGGTATGTTTTTCAACATTTTGTTTCCATGTCCAGGAAAATTACTTCCACTGACTGCTTAGGTCACAAGTTGGAGATCAATGTTCAGAGCAGGGAACTCCCCAGGTGCCCTGATGGGAAGTTGTGCCTTCCATATATTTTGTAGTCTTCTTAGGGTCCTAGATCTGGGGCCTCTGGATCCTGGCATCTCACTGGTCCCACAAAGAGAAGACACAATCTGGTGTGGTCTTTCGATATGGTAAGAAACCCAGGGTGCCCTCAAGGAGAGCTTGATCATCTCTGGTCAGTCAAGATTTTCAACTGAGATAAGTGGGGTGGAAAGTTTAAACTCTAAATGCCTTTTGAATGAATGTGTAAATGTCTGTAATGGATCATGTAAGCTACAGACTGTTCCATCTTTTTAGCTCCATGATAAGATGGGGGTTTCTCTCTAAGTCATGGAGTCTGATTAATCCCACCTTACATTTCCAAGGACATATCCAAGGACATAAGGGAGGCTCAAGTGATGAGCTCCTACTTAGTCCAGATGTTCCAAAGGTTGCCAAGAGGCATGTAGCGAGGGGGGCTTCTGAGTGAACTCTTTGTTAAGGATCTTGCACCCTTTTTATATTGCAACTCCATTCAAGGGTACAGCAAATACACATATGAAGTCAGAATGGGTGCAAGCCAGACAAAACCCACAGTCCTTGATTACATGGTAGGAAACATCAAGAATGGATTTTTCTTATAATTATGAAAAACAATAAAGCCTCAGACACACCATACCTATTATGGGGTTGATTAGTCAAATCTTTCCCAACTAGCCATCTGAAAGAGACTCTAGATGTCAAAAAAGTTTATCATTTTTTTAAAGGCCCAAATATACAAGTCCAAAGTATGGCACCTGGGCTTTGACATAGCAGACCAGGCCCAGAAAAAAAAGGAGTAATCTGGAAGGGAACACAAGCCCTATCTGACCCCTTATTGAATACTGGATATAGTCTTTTGGAAAAAAGCCACCAAATAATGCCTCTATATTGAAAGCTGGCTCAACCTCTACCAGTCTTCCACCTTGGCTATGCTCCTGTGCCTGGACAAAAAAAAAAGTAGTCATTACGATGAATTCCCAACGTAGCTCTGATGGGCCGGGGTGGCGGCTCATGCCTGCAATCCCAGCACTCAGGAGGCTGAGGCAGGAGGATCGCTATGAATTCGAGACCAGCCTGGACTTCATAGTAAGTTCCAGGTTAGTCTCAACTACATAATGAGACCCTGTCTCAAAAAAAAAAAAAAAAAAAAGAAAGAAAGAAAAAGAAAAAAAAAAGTAGCTGTGATGGTTCCCAGAGCCATCCAGACCAAAGCAATTTTATTCTGTCTTACTAGAGGATTCATCCCAGGCTGAGTATGACCTGCTTTCACCCTACCTGCTGTAACTCTAGGCTTCCCTCCATCTGCCCCAGTGATGCTGCTGCCAACTCAGCTCCTGTGTTGCAGCTTCCTCTTCTCCCAGGCTCAACCAGTTCAACACCACTGGCACCCACTGCACCTTCCAAACCACAAATTCAGTCCATGGCATACATAGACAGCCACTCAGCTTGAAGTCCCAAGCCAACCAACAGCTGCTGATTTGAGCCTACCCTGCAACTCCAGATGACCCACCAAACTACCTGGTCTCATTGTATTATCAGCCATTGACCACAGAGAAACATCACCTCATCTTATATGGAGCCAAAGCTTGGCTAAAAATAGGCCCCCACTACCACCATGGATACCAAGTTCTGGGCCACAAAAGTCCTTCCACAGGACAGACCAAACTGGGTCCCCAACTCAAAGGCAGGCACTGAGGTCCTAAGCCAGTACTACACTGACTTCTCACAGGCCTAAAAAGGGTGGCAAAAAGATCGATCAATATATCTAAGGTTACTGATTTCATTCAGGAACTAGATGAAATTTCACTAAGTTTTATGAAAGACTTTTTGAGACCTACCAGGTCTACACTCTTTTTCAGTCCAAGGCCCCTGAAAATCAATCAATGATTAATGTTGCTTTTGTTCCACTCTGACACTCTGGCATCAGAAAAAAAAAAATCCAAAATACTGATGGATTTGTGGGCATGAATTCCACTCAACTGCTTCAGAATGCTCAAAACATTTTCATTAGGAGCCAGGTGTGGTGGCACACACCTGTAATTCAAGCACTTGGGAGGTTGAGGCAAGAGGATCACTGAGTTCAAGGCCAGCCTGGGCTACATAGTGAATTCCAGGTCAGTCTCAACTACATAGTGAGACCCTGTCTCAAAAAAACTAAAAATATAAAATAAAATAAAATTAACACTAATTAATAAAAAAGCAAAGAAAGAAATAAAAGAGAAAATAACAACACCAGGAAGACTGCCATGCTCATCAATAAGCCATCTTCTTGCCAAGTCCTGTGAAAACCTACTCCTGAGATGATTCTTCATTTCCAGGCTTTCAAAAATGGCCAAGCTCAGGCAAATTCCCAGGCCAACAACCCTAAGTCTAAAAGCAGACTATAATTCCTTGATGGCAGACCATTGTTCTGGATACAAAGAGCTTTCTCATTAGAAAAACAAATGTTCTATTCACCTATGAAACCCTAAAGATTCTGACCATCAGCATTCACCACAAGCAGGACCCCTTCTCTCCCTCTCTGGCCTAGAGAGTGAATATTAGAAGATACTGGGATCTATCTGACTAGGCCCCCAAGAGCCCATGATCATTGCTAAAATCAGGGTCAAACCATGGCAGATATCAGAGCCAAGCATTCCATTGTGACTAAACCTCTTGCTCCTTTGGGTTCTAGGCAAATCCATGTCATAGGGGCCAGTGGAGTTCACAGTGAAAAGAAGTTCTGCCAAAGCCAACATGCAAGATTGAGGGATTTCATAAAACATGAGTTCCTCCTGTATATGCCTGAGTGGCCCATACTTCTCCTCAGAAAATACCTCATTTACAAACTAGGGGCAACTATCTCCTTCAGACCAGCCAGGCTCACTTTTACTAAGGTCTTTGGCTCATAAAAGATCCTGACCTGAACTTCTCCAAGAGAAAAATCAAAACTACACATAGCATACAGGTGACAGGGTTCTGGAATGGTTAAAAAAATAAAAAGAAGTCTAAAGTCAGTTCTCACAAAATAACATCAGAAAACATGGGCATGAGGATATACACCATTTGATGTTCTATATGACAGGCTACCACCCATAATTAGAGGTCTCCAATTAGATCTACATTAGTTTCATAATACATCACTACAAGAACAACTCATACAGTTAGAGAAGACTTTCAGCAAGATACACAATAACATAGCTGAAAGACCAAACATTCCCGCAGACACACTTATACATATTGATAGAGAAGTATTTTACAATATCAATAGAGAAGGACTATACAACAAGACACCCCTTGCCTTGTTTCCATTCTTTTTCCCACAGGATATTTCATTTCAGAAACGTAAGTTTGTACTTCTTGACTCCTGCCTAATATATCAAAATGGTTTGTGACTGTTGGAACGTGTGACCTTTCAGGGTTGTTCTGTTAAATTTTGCCCCCTCAAAAGAAGGTTGTGTTAAGCTCCTTCCACTCCCAGTAATGTCCTTTAACTCCACCTCTCTGCTTCAGGAATGTCCTGTAACTCCACCCACATGCTTCAGTGAGCATGCCCACCTACCCTGTAGATCCACATAGAAGGAGACTTTCATTTCTGAGGTAGAGGACTCAGAGTCCTCTGAGCCCACTGGGGCTGACAGCATAATGAAGGTGTTCTCCATCTCTTCAACTGATCATCTGATTCTCAAGTCCTCAAAGAATGAAAGCTGCTTCCCAGAGCTGCCAAAAGGAAGTGTAAAGCTCAGTGGTGCCTCAGAGATGTGGCACTAAGCTGTGACTCTGAGCTGTAAAATTTAGACTTAACTCTGTGCTGTGGCACTTAGCTGTGACACTAATATATAATACTTCACTAAAGCACAGAGCTGCTCTGCTGTGCCACAGCACTGGCAGGACTTTCTGAGTTCATTACATTACTTTGGTGACAGATTACAGAAGTTGTCATGGCTACTAAGGAGCATTCTACAAACAACATAATTACCTAATTAACCCATAGTTGCTTCATAACACAGTTAACACATACTGGTCCAATTTAGTTATTTTTCGTTAGAAATATATCCATCTGCCTAGAAATTCCCTTTCAGTGGTAGGAAGATGCATGATAACATTCTTGGAGAAGTTTTCAGAACAAGATTAAGAAAGATTACTGATTCAGATTGTTTCAATTGTTTGGTTTTGTATTTTGTATTTTCTTTCTTATTTGATATTGGGGATCAAACTCAGGACCTTGCACTTGCCAGGATGGCCAGGAGCCACTGAGCTAAATCACTGGCAATTATTGATTTAGGGGCAAAAAAAGGAATTGGACAAATTCACATCATCAAGAAATTTGTTATAAATGCATTCTCTTAGAATTCTTGCATAGTTGACTTTTGTTATAGTCACCTCTTATTGTCCACACCTACCTTAAAGCACTCAAATGAATTACGTTAGTAGCTGAAGACTCTTAGTGGTAACAAATCCATGATCACTACAAAGTTGATCCTAATATTTTCAGAGGAATATAAAAATTAAAAAGTGGAGTTTTTACTTGTGACAAAAAAAGTAATTCAAATTGGATCTTCAAAAACAGTCAAATATAAATTATTTTACTCTAATTCAATAGGAGAAATTTCTGTGACACAAATAATTTGAAATAACTATACATTGACAGAATTACATTATCTGTACATTAATTAATAGGATGGATTATAATTTTCCTTTTTCATGTATGGGTTTAATTATTCTGTGAATCTATGACCTCCCTCCTTGGTGAATTTAAGTTCTCACTCATATTTTCCTGTCTTTTAAAAATCACATAATTCATAGCACATGACTTTGTCTTTGTTGTAATTCAAATTTACTGTGATATATATGTACTTGTTTAATATATATGTGTATATATACATATATATATAAAATCATGTGACATCACTGCTAAAGTAGATTTAGTGCACTTTGCTTATATCTACGATTTAGAAATACTAAATTATAATACATATGTATATATAAATCTTTTAGATATATATTGCATCCAACCTATTAATTCTAGTCAAAAATATCTGGTGTGTAACACTTATCTCTATTTTTTACCTTATGTTCTGTATAATCTACTGTATGGTAAATACCATTTTATTATATATATGACTGATCATTTAAGCACCAGGAAAACTCAAAACTCCTGATTTGAGTCCTAAGCTTCTTGTGCTTTGTTAGCAGATTTTCACTTCAAACTTTCTGACTCATGGATTGCAATGCACTTAATTAATCTACCTGGAAGCCATGCAGGTTTATTACTCAGCTTTCATTATGATTCATTTAGTGGAAATGCAAATAAAAAATTTCAGATAACAATGTAAACAGACTTGGGCTTCCACCTTATCTGTAAATGGAGATCATACATGGTTTATAGGACTTTTGCAAAAAATCACTTCAACTTTGCATAGATAAAAAATGTTGGTCTCATTTATTAATACATGTAATGGGAAGTATTTTTAATGCCCACTTACTCTGAATTCAATCAGAAATCTATGTAGAAAAAATATCATCATTTGAAGTTCTTAGATGATCTTTTTTTACACCAAATTAGAAGACCACTGCCTTGGAATATTTCCTGCATTTAGAAAATAATTCATCAGCATTGGTTTACTGTTAAAAATATCCAGGGCCTACATTAAAACATCAACATTTATTAATGTTTGCCTGAGAACTGATAATTTGTGCTGATTTGAAATTTTAAAAAAATTAACATTTTACAGATTTGATACTTCATACAGATTTAAAGAATTATCTACTAAACTTTAGTTTTTTATAATTGAACATGATTCCATTTTCTTTCATAAACATCCCTAAAGGCAACACACTTCAAAAACTGGATGAGTAGATCTGACTTTCCATGTCCTCGTATGAGTATAGACTTGTGGATCCCTAATCAGATTCTCAAAAATCTTACCTCAAATATACTTAATATTTATTTGTTACTCATAAACTGATTTCTTAAAGACATAGGTTGAAATTAAATAATTTCTTCTAAGCAGTCTACAACATAACTATTGAACTGAATTTTATTTGTTTCTATGAATGTATATATTCAAGGCTCTCTAGGATGTACTTATGACTACTTTCACTGTTGCTGAGCTTTATCAAGTGAAAGATCATGATATTATTTGTTACTTTATATTATGATGGTATCCTTTCAATATTGTTCTGACTCTCTTCATTTTATTCAAGTGAAAATTATGAGACACTATGTGAGTGGAGGGTATTTGTTGAAACTCCAACATGTGATGTATAGTTAATATTACTATCACTTATGCTTTTATCAGTAAAAAAATCAGTAATGTCATATACATCATGTTACTCTTAAGTTTCAAAAATTTACTTAGCCTCAAAAATTTTCCTGAGTTATATCAAGTACTAATCTTTGCATCATTAGTGATCCAAACATTTCACCTTGCTTAAGAGGAAACTGTAAAGTGGGGTCAGAATTGGGAAATTACTCTGTAAGACATGTGGCATTTACCTGCTAAAAATATACAGTGCATGTAAATTCATACAGTTCTCTCTGTATTAGTCCTTGTTGGAAATATGAGAACTATTATCAATTTCTAAACTATATTCACACCTAACTGAAGTTTGGAACTCAAACTTTTAGTTACTATGGGTGTTCTTTACAAATTAAGCACTCTAGAGAACTAAAAATGTATTGTCAAGAAGCACTGGAGCCTGTGTAAGATGCTAATATGTTTGTCAGCCCCCTTGTTAATATTACAACCTTTTATTTATGTATGTAGTTTTTTATGGCTATGAAAATCTATGATATGATTTCTGAAAAACTGTTCACTCATTGTGAGCCAAAAGTACCTACTTGTTTTTTAGCAAGTTTTTTTTTTTAATTACTCCTGTGTGCCAAGATGGAGACAACTGAGGAATCAACAATCAATTTTCTCTAAGGAATGCATACATTTTCAGAAAGGAAGTACAAAATGTCCCAATACTTAAAAAGAAAGTGACAATTTGAGATATCAGAATATATTATTTTAATGTCATGAAATGGAATCTTTCATCATTTGTTCTAGTGATGTCTACCTTGATTTTAGCTTTATATTATATATTAGTTACCTATTAACAATTGAAGAAGTATCCATTATATGTTTACTCCATGCTTAATATAGTAGTATCAACTACAAATCAGCTGAGATGTCAAAGACAAAAACAACGTGCCACACTTTTCATATTAGTAAGGAGTGTGGACAAGCTTCCAACTTAAATTATCAGCCTATGTGTGGGATCCACAAATCCTGTTATTTCTATCATAAGGTTTTCAGCAGATGTTGATATGTCTACACTGTAGTTATATGGAAAATGAAATTCTTCAGATTTCCAATTTAGAGAGAAATCTCACTTTAACTGTTTTCTCCTGTAGACATTGAGAAGGATTATTTAAAACAGAGGAGCGAGATGTGGAGAGCTTCAAGAAAAGCATGGAATCAGGGGAAGGCATGAGATCACCACTATTCATTGCACACCTTCTCAATCTTTGATCTTTATTTCTTAAATTAGATATACTTTCTAAAGTGGAGGCAGCGGTTTTCACCCTTCTATGCACAGTGAACTAGTTGGGATGCCTGAGGGTAGAGGTGAGTAATGTATGGGTCATTCTTGAAGGGACAGAAAAGAAGCATGCATGCTTGGGTTGTCAAAGGAAATATGTGCCAAAATTTGCCTGGTAAACTGCCCTGTGTGTGTTATCAGACATTCTTGGGCAAGTATTATTTCATTATTTTCTAACCAATAACTTGCAGTTAATTATAAAAAATGTGATGCTTCAGGATCACCTACTCAGAAATATTGTACACATAAAATAACACAGATTACACAGAATACATAACATGGATGTTTCAGTTAAGGAAATCTTCAGTTATTGATTCATGATATTATGGTAATTTTCAACCTCCACATTGATCTCCTCTCTACCATAATTCTTCAGAGATGCTGAGTAAATAGTTTTTTTAAAAATTGAATTTATTGGTACATTCTAGGTAGACAGTACAGTTACATTCATTACTGAGATCTTCTACCTTTACATGCCAGGTCTTGGTTCTCATTTTTCCCCTTGTCCTCACCCTCCCTTCAACCCCTCCTCCGCTCCCCACCTTCAAACACTTTAATTCCATTTTTACATTTTCTCATATTTTTTCCTTTCCCCTTGTTCCCCTTTCCCTATCTTTCTCACTGTCCCTAAACCTTTGGTCATTTTCTTACTATTTCATGCTGCTAATTGTCCCATTAGGATCTTGAGTACTATTTTAGTTTTTCACACCAGAGAAACTATTTGGTATTTGCATATGTGTGACTTACTATTTCACTTAGAAGTATATCCTCAAAATGTACCCATTTACCTATGAATGAGTCTACTTTCTCATTCTTTATGGCTGAGTAATATACCATTTTATAGAAAAAGCACATCTTCTTTATCCAGTTTTCAACTGATGGGCAGATGGTCTGTTTCCAAGTTTTAGCTATTACAAACTGTGCCACTATAAACATGGGTGCGCATATATCACTGTGGTATGATTCTTTTAATTCTTTTGGAAAGATACCCAACAGAGGGGTGACTGAGTCAAATGAAACCTCTAATCCTAGTTCTTTGAGGTCTCTCCATATTGACTTCCATAGTGGTTGCAGCAATCTGCACTCCCACCAACAATGGAGAAGTGTTCCTTTCTCCCCACAACCACACCAACACTTGTTGCTGTGTTATTTCTTGAGAGTAGCCATTCTTTGTGGGGTGAGGTGAAATCTCAGTGTTGCTTCATCTGCATCTCTCGAATGATCAGTGATATACGGAGCAATTTTTCATATATTTACTTGCTGCTTTTAATTCTTTGTCTGAGAAATGTCTGTTCATTTCAGATGCCCATTTTTGAATTGGTTCTTTCTATTTGCTGGGAGCTGGCGGTTTTGAGTTCTTTATATAGTTTAGATAGTAGTCCTTTGTCTGAGGAGCAGCTGGTAAAATTTTTCCCACATTGTAGGCTGTCTGTTATTTGTTGATGGTTTCTTTTGCAGTGCAGAAGCTTTTTAATAAGATGGATCCCAGTTGTTGTTTCTAGCTTCTAGTTCCATGCTACTGAGGATTTGTTCATCAAGTCTTTTCCTATGCCAATGTCTTCCAGAGTTCTGCCTAACTTATCTTCCAGCAAGTTTGGTGTTTCTGTTTCAATATTTAGATATTTAATCCACTTGGATTTTAATTTAGTGCATGGTGACAAATAAGGGTGTAGTTTTAATCTTTTGCATGTTGAGATCCAGTTTTTCCAACACCATTTATTGAAGAGGCTATCTTTCCTCCAGTGGGGACTGGCAGCTGTTTTGTCAAAGATGAGGTAGCTGAGTGCATCTGGAGTAGTTTTTGTGTATTCCAATCTGTCCCACTGATCCTCAGGTCTGTTTCTTTGCCAGTACCATGATTTTTTTATCACAGTGGCCTTGTAGTATACTTTCAAATTGGGAATTGTTATACCCGCTGCCATGTGTCTGCTGCCTAGGATGGCTTTTGCTATTCTAGGTCTCTTATGGTTCAGAATGAATTTTTGGATTATTCTTTCTAGTTCTTTGAAGTATAGTGTTGGGATTTCAATTGGCATTGCATTGAATCTGTATAGTAGTTTTGGTAGTATGGCCATTTTCAGTATGTTAATTCTTCCTACCCAGTAGCAGGAGCCATCTTTCCATTTTCTTATATCCTCCTCGATCTCTTTTTTCAGAGTGCTGTAGTTTTCAGTGTAGCGGTATTTTGCTTCTTTTGTTAGATTGATTCCCAGATACTTCATGTTTTTGGGTGCTATTGTTAAATGAATTGTTTCTCTAATTTCTTTTTCAGTGAGTCTGTTATTTGTGTACAAGAAGGCTGTTGATTTTTGGGTGTTGAGCTTGTATCCAGCTACTCTGCTAAAAGTGTCAATTAAGTCTAGAAGTCTTTTGGTGGAGTTTTTTGTGTCTTCAATGTAGGGTATCATATCATTAGCAAATAATGACAGTTTAACTTCTTCCTTTCCCATCTTTATTGCTTTAATTTCTTTCTCTTATCTACTTGCTATGGCTCATGTTTCCAGAACTATATCAAAGAGGAGTGGTGATAGTTGGCATCCTTGTCTTGAGGAAATAGTTTACTGAAATAGTATGCTATCATTGGTTTGATGTCTATGAGAAGAAGGACCAGTGTGGGAGGAAAGGAATACTTTTACTGAGATTTTGCTTCATCATAGCAATGAAATACATATATTTTGCAGTCCTCTTAACTGAAACTGTGCACAATCTTACCATCCTATCTCACTGTTCAAATTTTCAGATATGTATTAGTGATGGGGCATAATGTTTCCATCAGTCCCATCCTCCATCTATTGCTTTCTGAATTAGGCTGTGTGTTTACTATGGGGTGTCCAAACATATCCCACACTCTGCATCTCCCTGAGGACTAGACAAAGCTCAAGGAGAGCCCAAGGATTTGTTATGGACAATGGCAAATGCAGGCTTCAAGACTTAGATAAGCATGAAAAAGGACATACAAACATATAAATATGTCAAGAAAACACTAAAAATATAGACTGGTTGTGTCATACCACATGACCTTGAAACCTCTGTGCACACAGCTTGTACTTATCCATATTGGTTCATATTTTTCCAAACTGAAATATGAGAAATTCAATGGAAATTTAAAGAAATGAATGTCACAAAAAAACTTGGGTTCTTCCTTGACACAGAAAAAGTCTTAAAAGTATTATTATCTTTGTTAACTTTTTTCCTTTTTAAATAGACACCCTCAATGATTTAACTTGTTAAAACAATGTAAGCAAAAATAACTCCAGAAAAACAGAAAAGGAAATAAAATAAGACACATAGAAGAAATTGCTCTGTGCCTAGAAGCAAGGAAGCATTTAAATCCATTTCTTTGTGTTTTGGTTACTATCTTCCTCTATATTCTGATAACCACTTTTATATCCTTTTACACCATTTAGGAGCCACAGCAATCTTTGTGCTGTCATGAGTGAGACATAAATGAAAGCTGAAAGAGGGTGCATACAAAGAAAATTTGAAATAATAATTATACTTTTCCCAATACAATCAAGATTATAAATTTTGTATTCCTTACAATTGATATATTTTTCATATTCATACCCTCATGTCTGATCATTAAAAAATCATGCTTCTAGTCAGGATGAGTAAATTATACTTTTAAGTATTCTTCTCATATAAATGAGGTCCCTTTGTATCTACTAGGTGATGCTGTGTCTAGCTGAATCATATTCAAGAAGAGTAGATCAAAGGACCATGCAATATCTGTTTCATAGTGAAGGCACAGTCTCTGCCTTTGAGATTGAAATTTATACAAATACACATAGGAGCCTCATAATACAGACAACAACAGAATTGGGACACTGGTATGGATCTGGACACAGTACTGGGGCCACTATAGGACTGGAGGCTGAATATTACCTGCTCTGTGAACTAGGGGGCTCAATGCACCAAGCTAGCTCATAATTAGCCAAGTTGGTCAATGCCATCCAAGTGTCTAAGGACTTCCAAACACTAATGGAAGATAAACACAAAAGGAATACAAGTGTCCAAGAGAGGTTTTGGATTTCACATCTACTCAGATAAAGCTAGTTTGTCCTAGTCACTTCTGTCATTCATATACAATTATTAAATGGTGATTTGAAATATCCTCTGGTGGAGTCTTTAGTCTTCCACCCAATGATGGTAGTCTCAGAAAAGAAGAAACAATTTCATGAGAAGAGAAAAATGTTTCTGAGAGAGGAAGAAAACAACAAATGTTGCCAACAGAATAAATGATTATATGTCTGGTGAAAGTGTCAGGACAGGCAAGATTAACAAGTTAAGAGAGAGACAGGGATTTAACTCAGCAGTTCTGCCACCTACCTTGCAAGTGCAAGGACCGAAGTTCAATCACTAGTAACCCCCCTAAAAAAGCTAAGAGGAATCACTGTAGAAATTATCAATTTCCAAATCCTGAAATTAGATAAAATGTAAGAAAATGAAATAATGCCCCTGGGACATACAATGACAACAAAAAAGGCACAAAAACTAAGCATCAACAGAGACTAGGCTTCATGATAACCTAGTAATACAGGGCTGATAGATGCCTGCAACCTGTCATAGGCCATCACTGTCAGAAGCATGTTGTCCATAAAGACAAAGATGAGAAGCAGAGACATTGGTGTCAGACAGGCAATATATGACATGACTGTGCCCTGAGACAGGATGGCCCCAATCATCTTTTGGACATGGTAGAGATTAAGCATATGTCAGAAAAGGACAGGTTGGAGAATAAGTACATGGGGTTTTGGAGTTGGAAGTCAGAGCTGACTATCAAAATAATGAGTAGATTTCCAAGCACTGTGGCTAAGCATGAACAGGAGTAGACCAAAGAAAATCTGTTACAGGTCTGCGTCCTCTGAAATAGCCATGAGGTAGAATTCTGAGAAACACATTAGACTGTGTAATGCTGTATTGTTTGGGTGCTTTTGAGAAAGAAAAGAGGATTGGTAAAAGAAAAGAAGAGGCCCCAAGTAGTAAGTAACAGTAATATTTCCCTTGACTTTTATCATTGAAAACAGCATGCAAGATTAGAACTACTTCTACTAAAAATTAAATGTGATAGTTTATAATCAGAAAGCTTTACCATTCATCTTCTGAGGGTTTTCATTTAAAAAAAATTCCTCTTATGAATGCAATCCTCACTCAATTTTTTTTATATTTTGAAGATCTTTACACATATAATGTCTGCTTAATTTTAGCTGACTTCATGTTTTGGTAAATTTAAGTAAAATTATATATATATATATATATTATGTCAGTAATGATTTGTACATCCATAGCACTTTTATATAATTGTGAACTGCATATAGCACAGCTAAGTAAATTATAATATAACTACCTCTAGTTACATATACAGAATTCATTAAAGTGAGGTTTTAAGTTTCTGTGAAGCACATACATCTCTTTGAAGTGTTTAAACTGATGCACAGCATTAACATATATATATATATTATGTCAGTAATGATTTGTACATCCATAGCACTTTTATATAATTGTGAACTGCATATAGCACAGCTAAGTAAATTATAATATAACTACCTCTAGTTACATATACAGAATTCATTAAAGTGAGGTTTTAAGTTTCTGTGAAGCACATACATCTCTTTGAAGTGTTTAAACTGATGCACAGCATTAACTGAGACAGGGATATCTTTTAGCATGTTTTTATACAATCTTTTAAAGTCCTCTTGCCTTTCTCTGTGTAAAACTAAGAAAAATTTCTGAATAACATATAGATTGAGGATTGTTATATGAATTACCACAACTGAGGAATGTCCCATTTCCTATTAATCACCTACACTACTTGTCTTGAAAAAACTCCATCCTAATCAAATGCAATCTATAACTCTTAATATTTCCTGTCAAAATTTTCACTGATGTATAAAAGTAATAATCTTTTTAATATTTAATAATGATTTTTAACCAATTAATTTCAGGTTGAATAAAGAGAGTATATTCTTTTCTCCTGTGGTGGACACTGTGTCCTTGTTAAAGTGCAGTAAATCAACATTTAAGTGCCTTTCACTGATCTGCCACTATAGGCAGAATATGTGTACATCTCACCATCCCTCCAAGAGTGCACTGCTTAACAGGGAAAATAACCTTCATCCTAAACATTTGTGCAACTAAGGGATGTTTGGAAGTTAACATTTTGGTTACTGCATTGTTTCTTCAAATGAATGATTCTATCACTAGAGAAACACTGAGAGTGTTGATGAAAATAATTGTTATTAGCCAGTGACATCTACAATGATCAGACTCAAAGATAATGACCAGTTCAACCATAAAGGTTCCTTGTCCTCCTGCTTCTTATTTTTTAAATACTTTTACCATTTGCTCCTCAGACAAAGGACTATTATCTAGAATATATAAAGAACACAAAACAATCAGACCCCCCAAATATAAAGACCCAATTCAAAAATGGGCATCTGAAATGAACAGACATTTCTCAAACAAAGACGTAAAAGCAGCAAGTAACTATATGAAAAAGTGCTCCACATAACTGGTCATTCAAGAGATGCAGATGAAAACAACGCTAAGATTCCACCTCACCCCACAAAGAATGGCTGCTATTAAGAAATCAAATAATAACAAATGTTGGTGTGGTTGCGGGGAGAAAGGAACCTTTCCCCATTGGTGGGAGTGCAAAATGATGCAACCACTATGGAAATCCATATGGAGATATCTCAAAGAGGTGGGACTAGAGGTTCCATTTGACCCAGCCATCCCTCTGCTGGATATCTTTCCAAAAGAATTAAAAGAATCATACCACAGTGATATATGTGCACCTATGTTTATAGCAGCACAGTTTGTGATAGCTAAAACTTGGAAACAGTCCATTTGCCCATCAGTTGGAAACTGGATAAAGATGTAGTTTTTCTATAAAATGGAATACTACTCAGCTATAAAGAATGATAAATTAGATTCATTCATAGGAAAATTGATACATATTGAGGATGTGCTCCTAAGTGAAATATATGTCATATATAAAAATAAAAAGATCTACTAAGCTTGTGTAAATACTGAATAATTTCTCTGGTGGGAAAAACTATAATAGTTCATAAGATCCTAATGAGATAATTGACAATGTGAAATAGGAAGAAAAGGGCTAAAAGTTTGGGGAAAGTGGGAAGGGTAGGGGAAATGTAATAAGGGAAAAATATATGAGAAAATGAAAAAATGGAAATAAAGTGTCTGTAAATGGGGAGGGGAGGAGGGGCTGAAGGGAGGGCAGGGACAAGGGGAGAAAATGAGAACCAAGACCTGTCATGTAATGGTACAAGGTCCCAATGATGAATGTAACTGTACTGTATACCTAAAATGTACCAATAAACTCAATGAGAGGGAAAAATACTTTAAAGTGTACAAATAGAGTCAAAAACCTGGAAATATTATATAAATATTGAATAATTTTATTATACATTTTATGCATTTTTTATACTTACCCTTTAATTTTCTACTGAATTAGCAATGGTTTTTACTGATAAATGTTTATGATTAAAAAATAGCACTAATCTTGGGGCATTGGTATACATATGTATCACATCTTTTTCATTACTCCCCCTTCTCCTCCCAGTGCCCTTCTCTCAACTATTCTCATAATCAAATCATCTTCCTATGTCACAGCATCTAGTTCTCGCTTTTCTCTCACATCTTACTCTTCTTTAATCCTCTGTATAATTCTACAACAATCTTTGAATGATGGAATGTTGTAGTCCCTGAATTATTAGGGCTCTTTTGTTCACGATAGAGCCACATGTGAGAACTATTATTTATTATCTCTTATTACATTGCATACTCTTGAAAAATATAAATGTGTAGACAGAAAATCATCATCAACATACTTATAATACTGATTACAATGCATTTTGTCCAGAAAAATAAAAACAGGAAGTATCTGTTGAGTGCTTAGTAGATCTTTTTATTTTGATAACTTCTCTATGCCTCATATTGTATATACTTGGAGGATGAGAAATGAATGATATCTTTCTATAAATTCATAGCATATATTTATTTAATGAAAATATTAATTGTTAGATTTTGTCACATTACAAAAATACATATTTACTTTAACTGCAGGATATTATACTTGACTGCTATGATAAATTACATTAATTTATAAATAATGTATAAAATATGTATAATTTTAATAATGTATAAAAATATTATACACATATTGTATAATTTATCATGTATCAATCACATAGGAATCTATTTCTTGCTTCATGTAGTTGTAACTACTAACAATAAAGTCATGACAATTCTGTTTCAGAAATAGTAACATTCTACCCCTTTTTCTCAGAAATCATAAATAGGACTGAAAAATGTCAAATTTAACTGGGTACCATGCTGTACACCTTTTCATGGTTTCCCAACCATCAGATAAATTTATGACAAAATCTAGTGTTTTCAACTATGGTCACAGAGGAAGAATTTTTTTAAAAGCTCTTGCAAGTTACTTGAGCAGGAGTACAATCAATGCCTCCTTTTCAGATTGAGTGGGGAGATTAATCAGATGTGGACCATAACATGGTGTACAAGAAAAGGCAGAGGGAAGATATATGCTGAATGATCCTTGTGCCTGCTCCTTCTGTGATCATTGCCTGTGATCTATGCCTGTCCCTCTTGTGCTGGATACAGCAGGCAGCACTCACTGCTTTCTCCTCTGATCAGCTATGAACCCCCATTAGAAAAGGAAGGATGTCACACATTGGCACAGCTTGGGACAGCTTGCCAGTGACATTAATGTGACAGTTTGCCAGTGTTAAATCTAACATCTTTCTTCCTTTTCTTAAAAAAAAAAAGTGAACAGCCATGATTTGGGAAAGACTGTACATTTGAAATAAAATGAAACAAGCTATGGAACACAGAACTCAGAGACTAGACCTTTGCAGTCAGATATAATTAATGAGCTTATCATTGCTGCCATCCTACTCCTCTTTTTCTTTATTCCCTCAACAATCCTTGTAATAGTAGGAAAAGTGCAGAGAAGACCATTTTATTCTTCTGTGGGTGAGATGTCTATGAAATATAACACATACCAAAGGAAAGCATAAGTGAATGAGTTATCTGGGACCCTCAACCCAACACAGGACATAAACTTCACACTCTGCATATTTGAGAAATTTTAGCATCCGTTCCATAGGCCATCTAGCCTTGCTGGTTAGTCCAGAGGAGGGTAAAATGTATTTTTTACACTCCTTTCTCCATCCATCATCTTCATTTGTCACTTATTGGCTAAGGCTGGTTCTGTGCTAGGTCATGACCACCAGATACAGATCTGAAGCAAATATCCTGTCTTGTACCCTTACAGGGCTCTGTCTTCTTTCTCATCCTTAATACAAAGTCAGTGTCTGATAGCATCATCCTAATGTATAGAAATATGCTAAAAGGAATCATGTTAGAGTCCACTGAATTAGAGCCATCACAATGAAGGGCTGGTGAAGCATGCTGATTACTGACTATTATATGATCTTTGTGGCTGATGCACAGAGATCACAACTAGATGAATTAGTCCACTATATTCTGATGTTCACTTAACTTTTTTTTAATCTCTGTTATTTTAATTTGCATTTCTCTAATAGCCAGTGCTGTTGAATACATATGTATATATGTGCACACACACACACACACACACACACACACATTTCTTCATGCATTTCTTGGCCATCTGTACTATTTCTATATATATTCTTATATATATTCTTTGGGTTTTTTTTTTTTTTTGAGACAGGGCCTTGAACTCATATCAATCCTCCTGCCTCAGCCTCTTAAAAGCTGGGATTACAGGCGTTTACCACCAGCCCAGCCATACGTTATTTTTTATTTTTTTGTACCAGGGATCAAACTCCTGTCCTTGCACTTGCAAGTCAGGTGGTAGAACCACTGAGCTAAAGCCGCAGCCCCTGTACTTTATATTCTTAATTCATCAATTTTCCCCACAGTGTCTCCTAGCAAGTTTTTCCTGATATAGAGCCTTGGCTTATATGAAGTATTTCTTTCAGTTTTTAGTCACTTTAGCTTCCTTTAAACTGGAGCCATTCCACAACCTTTTTCTGTTTCAACTTTTTTTTTTTTTTCTGGGCAGGGGACTGAACCCAAGACCTCTGCCTCCTAGTTTTGCATGTTATCATTGAGCTACATCCCCAGCCATTTTTCTTAATTATGATGCATATATGTTATAAACAGTATGGATACATACACTTTGGGGGTGGTGGTTGAGACAGGGTTTCACTATGTAGTTGAGACTGTGGGACTCTAACTGCTATGTAACCCCTAGTAAGCCAGCATAGAGCAGCACACATTTCTTTCTACCCAGCTCCAAAATAAGATTAAAACAGAGTATATGGAAGCCTGGTATGGGCAAACAAGGTAGAGACTCAAGGCCTTTTTAGAACAGAACAGCCCGAGGTCTGGAGATGAAAGGCCAGGTACACCATATAGCTAACTCTTTTAGACAGATGGCAGAAAACCAATCCTCTCACCCCTGGCCCACTTGCTGTGCTTGCAATCCTCTTCCCTTTAAAAAACAGTGCTAACCCCTGGGCTGTTGCCTCTCTGAGTTGCTCAGTTCTGAGAATGCCATCTGGACAGACTAATGAAGGTCTATTTACCAAGAAGCCTGGTGTGTTCTTTCCTGGATGACTCTCATTCCTCTGAAGAGCTCCTGGAGCCTCACTGAGATATAGGTCCCCACATCTTGGAGGCACTTTGGGGTGTTCATGCTCTGTGGAGTGGAAGTGAAGCTTTAGGTCTTACATTATTGGAGGCCCCAGTGAGATCCCTGGGTGGGAAATATGAATCTGGCTGAGATCTCTCTGTAGCAGATCTGGCAGGAGATTCAAAACATAGACCTGAAAAGCCTCTGGAGGTAAGCTTTGGACTGTTTTAAACCATCTGTTTTTCAGGATTGAGGTGGCTGATGAGCCGGGAAGCCTCCCCTGACCCTGGCCCTGATGAGGATTTCCAGGTAGAATCAAAGCTTTTTTGTGGCGCCTGCTTGTCTTGTCTGTGTCCTGTTTATGGAGTGTTGACTCTGCATTCATTCCTATAGGGAAGATGGGAGGATCCAGTTCCAAAAACACCCCTTTGGACTGTTTTTTCACTAATTTTAAATTGGCTTTTTTCCTGAGCAGGAAGATGAATATAGAATGAAGTTTTCCTGAGGGAAACTCCAAACCCTCTGCAAACTGCAATGGCCAGCTTTCGGAATAGGTTGGCCAGCTGAAGGTTCTTTCAAACCACAACTCTGCCAGGTGGTATGGGCAAAGGTTACTGGACACCCTAACCACCCTGACTAATTCCCTTATATTAACATCTGGGTCTGAGCCTGTGAGGAGCCTCTGGCATGGTTGCAGTGCTGCTCCCTGCACACCAGTTCTCGTATTCTGGTAATTATGCCAAATGGGATAATGTCCTCAGAGCAGCAGGCACCCAGGCTACTGGTAATCTTCCAGGAGCCAGACCCCTTAGAGCCTACTGACCCCAGGGTAGGACCCCCTCCATATGCAGAGTCATCCTCTGGGGAGATGGGAGTTAAATCCATTTACTCATCCCTTCCAAAGAGTGGGGAGGTCCCGGATTCCGCGACCTCTCCTACCCACATCCGAGGGGGCTCTGCCTATGGACCCCAGGAGGCACCCTCGGGGAGGCCAGATCTAATCCCTGTGCTTCCATTGAGGGAAATAGAACAGGGTCATTATGTGTATATTCCTTTCTATATGAGTGATTTATATAATTGGGAGCACTCTGAGAAGCCACAGGCCCTAATTTCCCTTCTTGAGTCTGTGTTTAACACCCATGACCCCACCTGGGATGATTGCCAGAAACTTTTACATGTTCTGTTCATATCTGAAGTGCAAAAAAGAATCAGAGAACATGCTTTTTGGTCAGTGCAGGCCAACAACGGTTCCAAATTGAAGCACAACTCCCCTCCACCCATCCCCAGGGGCAACTGAACTCCACAGGAAGTAGGGAAGCTCTTCACAACTACCATCAGCATCTCCTGGCTGGCCTTAGGGGAGCTGCTGGCAAGTCTACTAATTTGAGCAAGGTAAGTGAGGTCCTTCAAGGGCCTGAGGTATCCCCCTCTGAATTCCTAGAGCAGTTGCTGGAGGCATATAGTACCAACACTCCAATTGACCCAGATGCTCCAGTAAACAGGCAGGCAATTAATTTGGCCTGTGTCCCAGTTGGCCCCAGATACTCAAAGGAAATGGCAGAGAATTGAGGGTTTTGAGGGAGAAAAAAGAGAAAAATTGATAAGTGTAGCTGTGAAAGTATTCACAATCCGGGATGCACCTGAAAATAAAATAGTTAAAAAGATGGGAAAGGCAAGTATAATGGCATTAGTAGAAGAAGGATTTGTGTGAAAGGAGGGAAATGAAAAGGGGAACTAGGGAAAAGAGATGGCTTCTTGTGGATACAGATCAATGTGCATATTGCAAGAAAAGGGGCATTATAGAAAGGATTGTGAAAAATGGAAAAAAGAAAAAAAAACTAGAACAGAAAAAGGAAGGAATCTTTTTCACAGGGGAAGAAGATGACTGACAGGGCCAGGGCTCATGATCACTTAACCCCAATGAGCCTTTGGTAACTTTGGCAATGGGGAACAGATGTCGAGTTTCTTGTTGACATTGGAGAGCCCACTCAGTCCTCAAGGCTCCTCTTGGGGCACTTTGCTCTGTGAAGTCCTCCATTACTGGAGGCACTGGACAACCTGCCTCTTATACTTGGACAACACTACACACTCTAAACCTGGGAAAGTTACTGTAACCCACTCTTTCTTGGTCATCCCTGAATGTCCCTTGCTGGGGAGAGATTTATTGAGAAAATTAGGGGCTATTTATTTTAAACCAGAAGAGGGAAACTTAGAACGGAGGTTGCCACCCACTATCATGGTGACAGTCCCTTTGGAAGAGGAATTCAAACTAATTGGAGGAGAAGAAAAATATCTGGAGTAAAAATGGGACTATCTTTTGGAAAAATTTCCTCAGGTATGGGATGAAACAAACCTACCAGGGTAGCAAAACACCAAGTCCCAATAGTAGTCCAATTGTTAGCCTCTGCCACCCCTGTTTGGGTGCAACAATACCCACTTCATCTGGAAGCTAAGATAAAAATATCCAAACACATCCACCAACTCCTGGAGGCTGGGATATTGGTTCCATGTAAGCTTGGAACACACCCCTGTTGCCTGTAAAAAAAAAAAAAAACTGGCACCTCTGACTACAGGCCAGTACAGGAGTTACAGAAGGTAAACAGCTGGGTGGAGATCATCCACCCGACGGTGCCAAACCCCTATACATTGCTGAGTCTCATTCCACCTGCACATGTATGGTACTCAGTCCTTGACCTCAAAGATGAACTTTTCAGCCTGCCTCTCACACCGGTTAGCCAGCCCCTTTTTGCTTTTGAATGGATGGACCCAGACACTGGAACTACCAAACAATTGCCATGGACTCAATTGCCACAAGGCTTCAAAAACTCCCCGCCCTGTTTGGGGAAGCTCTCCTCAAAGATATCCAAGAGGTAAGGAGAGCTTTTCCTTATGCAACTGTTCTCCAGTATGTAGATGACCTCTTGGTGGTGACCTCGACTGAAGAGGAATGTCTTGAAGCCACCAAGGGCCTCCTGGAAGCTCTACAAAACCTGGGATATTGAGCATCCTGGAAGAAAGCTCAGCTCTGCACAACCAAGGTAACTTACTTGCGCTATATTATCAAAAAAGGAAAGAGAAAGTTAACAGAAACCAGGGTGTCAGTAATCCTCCAGATCCCAACACCCAGCTCAAAGTTCCTGGGGGCCAGAGGATATTGCAGAACCTGGATTCCTAGCTTTGCTAAGATTGCCAAGCCCCTGCATGAGGGCACAGCAGGGAGAAATATGCCCCTCAAATGGACAGAGGCTTGCGAGGAAGTGTTCCAGATGCTCAAGACTGCGCTTACCACAGTACCAGCCTTAGCCCTGTCTTATTTGAATAAACCTCTCACCTTGTATGTGGCAGAGAAAGACAGGGTGGCAAAAGTAGTGATCATGCAATCCTTGGGGCCTTGGAAGTGGCTCACAGCTTATCTCTCCAAAAGACTTGACGCAGTGGCCAGAGGGTGGCCCTCTTGTTTAAGGACAGTGGCCACAGCTGCTGCCTTAACTCAGGAAGCTGACAAATTGACTTTTGGCCAAGATATAACTTTGATCATTCCACATGCCATTAAGCCTCTGTTACACAATTCGCCCAATAGGTGGCTGTCCAATGATAGATTGCTACAGTACCAGGGACTCTTGCTAGAATAGCCACTCATTAAATTTGCCACAACATCTAACCTGAATCCTGCTAGTTTGCTCCCTGAGTCAGACAACCAACTGCCCATCCATCATTGCCTTGAGACTCTTGAAAACCTATGGGGAGGATGGCCAGAACTGACACCTGGCCCTCCCTCAGCCTGAGGCAACATACTACACCAATGGGTGTAGTCTCATATGTGAAAGTGTACACTATGCTGGAGCAGTGATAGTAAATCAAAATCAGCAGGTGGTATGGAAACAAGGACTACCTCAAGGGACATCAGCACAGAAGGCTGAACTGATTGCTTTAACTAGAGTGGTAGAATTGGGAAAAGGAAAAAGGATAAATATCTTTACTGACAGTCATTATGCTTTTGCTACCACCCATGTGCATGGAGAGATTTACCAGAATAGAGGAGTTCTAACATCAGAGGGAAAATAAATTTAAAATAAAATGGAGATGTTGGCTCTACTGCAAGCCATCTGGCTAACAAGAGAGGTTGCTGTCATCCATTGTTGGGGACATCAGAAGAGATCCAGCCCTGAAGCAATTGGAAGCAATGCAGCTGTCCAGGCAGCAAAGCAAGCTGCCCAAAAATCAGTGAGGAAACAATTGGTGCTGCTGCCGACACCAGTGCTTCCAAAAAGAACTGTATATACAGAAGAAGAAATAACAGTGATGAGCAAGAGACAATGGACAAAAGGAAAGCATGGATGGTGGACAACTGAAGAGGGAAAATTTGTTTTGCCCACTGCTGTGGCAAACACTTTGCTGAGTGAGCTCCATGAATCCACCCATCTGGGGGAAAAGAGGACGATGGCCATTCTATAGCCCCATTTTGTCAGCAGAAGATTAGCCCAGAAAGTTTGGGACAGGGTGACACGGTGCCCAACCTGCCTTAAGGTAAACACAAATTGGGTGGCTGGGCCCACAGGGGTCAGCTATAGAGGACTGACTCCAGGAGAACATTGGGAATTGGTCTTTGCTGAAATAAAAGCAGGCATATATGGCTATAAATATTTACTAGTTTTCATAGACACATTCTCAGGGTGGATAGGAGCATATCCCACTAAAAAGGAAACAGCTGAGGTAACAATAAAAAAGCTCCTAACTAAAATAGTTCCTCAATTTGGCTTGCCCTTAGCCCTGGGATCCGACAATGGTCCAGCCTTCACAGCTACAATATCTAAATTGATTAGTCACATTATTGGAATTAAGTGGAATCTACATTATATTTATAGGCCTCAAAGTTCAGGACAGGTAGAAAGGGCTAACAGACTTTAAAGGAGATCTTAACTAAATTGAACCTGGAGACTGAATTGAGGTGGGTAGAGCTTCTCCCTTTTGCTCTGTTACATATCCTATGTACTCCCAAGCCCCCTCTAAACCTGTCACCTTTCCAAATCATCTATGGGCATTCTCCTTCCCTGGTTCCCCACATAAATATAGAATTAAAAGAGAAATTTTCCCATCTGAGGATGCTCAAGTCTCTGAGAGCTTTACATGAAGTACAATCTCAGTTACAAAACTGGGTTAGAACACCTTTGACCCTCCCACATGAAAAACTCCTACAGCCACTGCCCTATAAGCTGAGAAAACTGGTTTATATTATCAGGTTTGATTCCAAGACGTTTGAATGATGGTGGAAGTGCCTTTCCTGTTTATACTGCCAACACCTTTGGCCATGAAAGTCGCCGGGCAACTGACATGGATCCACTGAAATCACCTCAAGCCTGGACCAGACTGCAACCCAGAGACACATGAGAAATGGAGCATTATCAGCAAACCCAGGGATCTGAGAGTAAAACTTCACTCAAATGGACATACATCATATTCTGGGTGATTTTCCCTGGGACAATGACAGTGCTGCCAAAAGGAAGTTTAGGTCATACTAAAAATGTCTGGGTGCAGCTAGCTGAGTCCTTAAATTTGACTGAAATCTGTTTAAATGTTGATGTAAACTTTCATTATGTGCTTGGAAAATGTTTGATTCCAGTGTGTGCCCCACTTGAAGGTATTAGACCATATACTATATTTAAAAACATCCTGGAAAAAGTTCGTAGCTATTCGACAGTTATAATTGGGGACAAGCAACCTGTCACAAACCAAAGAATGCTGTTAAACTATATACCCCTTGGGTGGTTATGTCAAATAGACCCAATGTGCTAAGCATGAAAATTGTACTTTCCAATGTCTAAAATTTAAGCGGGTGAACAAAATGAAGTCCACCAGAGAACCAAAGACAACTTATAGCAATTGTCACATTACATTGCCACAGGAATGGTTTTATACATGTGAAGGAATAACTTATAACTACATCCCAACAAATTTGACTAAAGCCCGCTGTTGTCTCAGCAGATTAACAGTTGTCCTACCTGAAAGGGGAGACCTCCTTCCACCCAAGAGAACAAAGCAGTGGTCCCCCTATACTTCACCAGGTTGCGATGATGATGTGGGACTTCTAACAGATGCTGAGGTTATTCCTATGATTATTTCTGTGATAGGACAGCCTGCAACTGGAATCCAAGCTGAAAAGGCTGTTAGAAAATTAGCTTGCAAGGTAGTTAAGGGACTAAGCACCACCTCTGCTGCCCTAGTGTTGATTAATCAAGAACTCCAAGAGCAAAGGCAGGGAATCTTAGATAATAGGGCAGCAATTGACTATTTGCTGCTATATCATCACAGGGTTGTGAAAAGATTAAAAATATGTGCTGTTTCCACTTGACAAAAAAATGGGCCAGCTATAGAACAAGACATAGAAAAACTCAAAGACTTAGCTAGAAAAATTCATAAAGAATAGATAGGCTGGGATTTATTTAAGTGGCTAACAAGGTGGTTGTCTGACATTACCTGGTTGAAACAACTGATACTCCATGTGAAGGCATTGGGATTTTGTATTCTAATAACTTGTTTTTTACAATGTGTTTATTTAGTGCAACCTAGACCTAGGTATTAGTAAAATCAAAGATTTGATTTGAGCCAAAAAATCAGTGGGGAATGTGGGACTCTAACTGCTGTGTAACCCCTAGTCAACTAGCATATAGCAGCACACATTTCTTTCTACCCAGGTCCAAGATAAGATTAAAACAGAGTGTATAGAAGCCTGGTACAGGTAAACAAGATAGTGGCACATATGCCCCATTAGAGAACAGCCTGAGGTCTGGAGATGAAAGACCAGGTGCACCGTATAGCTGACTCCTTTAGATAGATGGCAGAAAACTGACCCCCTCACCCCTGGCTCACTTGCTGTGATTGCAATCCTGTTCCCTTGCCTTTAAAAAACTGTGCTAACCCCTGAGCTATTGCCTCTCTGAGCTGCTCAGTTCTGAGAGTGCCCTCTGGCCAGACTAATAAAGGTCTATTTACCAAGAAGCCTGGTGTGTTCTTTTCTGGGTGACTCTCATTCCTCCAAAGAGCTCCCAGAGCCTCACTGAGCTATAGGTCCCCGTATCTTGGAGGCCCTTTGGGCTGTTCAAGGCTCCTGGAAGTAAGGCCCTGGGTCTTGCATCCAGAGCCATTGTTGGGCTATAGGACTCTGCATCGTGAAGGCCCTTTCGGCTTTTCATGCTACGTGGAGTGGAAGTGAGATTTAGGTCTTACAAGACTGACCTGGAACACACTATGCAGCCAAGCTGGTCTTGAATGCACAGCAATCCTCCTCACTCAGCCTCCTGAGTGCTGGGACTACAGGTTTGTGCCACCATGACTATCTATACACCTTTTATTCAACGAGTCATCTAGGAACCTCCTCCTGTTTGGGATCTTCCTACTTCAGCCTCCCAGAGTGCTGGGATTACACCCGCCCTGGTTTCGATCTAATCACTTTAATAAAACCATTTAAATAGAAAAGGTGGACAATAGCACCTTAGGAACCCCACCACTTGTTTAAGAGAAGCCACTAGGGTTCACCAGCCTGGGATTTTTTTTTCGCCCAAGGCTGCACCCATGCGTTCCCCAAGTGGCAGAAGACTAAATGATGAGGCAGGCACATTGCACGCTATGACTGAGGCATCCGACGTTACGCAAGAGGAATGGGCAGATCCACCGGTTCTTCCTCTCCGCTCCTTGGGCTCCACCCCCGGCGCTTTTCAGGCTCATTGTGAGGCGACTGCAGCAGCCAGCATCAAGGCGGTTTGCGAGACCTAAGTCCTTGGCACGAGAGTGTCCCCGCTGCTCCTTACCCGCTCCAAGGGCTAGGAGTGCTAGGTCCACCTATTTTCTATTTTAGGTCCTCTCCTCCGCTCGATGCCCCTGACCGCGCTCCGCCCTCCCTTGCCCTGTGCCACACATGCGCAGGCTGCTCGCGTTCGCGGACCCTTCCTCTTCCGCGTCGCGGCTCAGCCTCCCTCTGTGTCGGCTTGGTCAGCCCCGACTCGTGGGGCTTCCCCGCCGGCCAACAGCGGTTCCTTACTTTCAGAACCCCTCGCTTCCAGGGGCGCTTGGGACAGCTCAGTTCCCCGCCCCCCACACTGATGGCACCAGCCGCCCGGAGGGGAGGCGGGGCGTGTCCTGCAGGCGCCAGAGCAATGGGGAGTGGGGGAGCAAGGAGGTCAGCGGGGTCCCAGGCTCCCTTACCGCGGAGGGTCTCACGTTCACACTCCCCACTCAACTTTTGGATGTTCTTTCTCTATTCAGAAAGGAGTTCTGTGTACAAATTCTTCGGTTTCTTTCTTTCATTTTTGTTGTTCTTAGTGAGCTTCACCTATATTTTATTTCCTTTGTAGATTATGTTATATATAATTTAAAAATTTACTATTTAGTGGTAATAGTTATTTCATCTTGTGCCACTATCAACCATCATACCTTTCCAGAAATGCTTCATCTTTCCAATCTAAAACCTAACACTTATTTGAAAACTCTATTCTCTTCCTTTTCCCAATCCTGCTAAAGAGCATTTCACTATTAACTTGGTAAGGAATTAAAATATAAAATCTAAAACAAGGAAGCATGACGAAAAGATCTACATGTTAATTTTTCTGCATTTTCAATCCTACATTCTAAAGGAATGTCACTGGTCCTGAGATTAGATTGTCCTGATATAGAGCCTCCTTGGGGCACATTTAATTTTCTTGTTCCTGAGGCAGAGATGAAGATATTCACCATAGAGCTGACCACAAGAACAGTCCAAAGAAGAGGCTCCAGTTCTCAACCTTCTTAATTTCTTGAGATGTAATCATGAGACATGACAATAGGTGCTTCTGTATTTCTTGAATCCATTTTGATAAATAAAGCAAAAATGAAAGAAAAGAAAATTCTTGAAGATCTAGCATGCTATTCAAATTTTGAGTACATATATATTTTGAGTATATATATTTATATTCCCCTAATATCCATAGACTTCAACAATTTTCACTCAATTTTATTTAATTCACTATTTTTTAACCTCAAATGTATTAAAACTCAATGCTGGATCCTGTGTTATTTACATCATTCTATACAAACATTTTAGAGACACTCAAAAATCATAGAACAAAAAGAGTATTATATATAAGAATCCCAATTTTGCAGCAAAAACTGCAAATGTTTTAAGAAAAAATAGGGAATAAGCAGTAACATTCTCCCTTCACGAAGAAAAATCATTATAAATAAAGTCAAGAAAGAATGAAATAAACATCCTTTAATTTTAAGACAAACTAAAATTTCTTTTAGCATATTTCAAAAACCAAGAAGAATATTATCTGAATATTTAATCATAGCAGATTGATCATAATGAGAAAAACATTGCCATGTACCAGTTTCATCTAGGTATTATTTCTGTGGTTTTCTGAATTCCTTCTCTTAAAAATTTAAATTTTTACTCAAATTTTGTTGTCATTTGAAATAATGTAATATATAATCCTTTCTTCTGGTTTAAGTGCATTTCAAATTTAGTAAATATGGTTTAGTTAAGTACACATAATCAATTACACTGATGACCACAGTTCTGGAATTAGTGGATACCACATGAGTCAAAAATAACTAAAGATGGAGGAATTATTGAAAATTTATACATTATTTGCATCAACACCCTAAAACAGCCTCTGGACTCAGTAGAGACAGGTGAAATGCAGGGCTCCACGGACTTGCTTCTCCTACCCTAGCCTCCAGACCTTGGCAGAGGGCTATGAGAGGCAGAGCCATGGGGACCTAGCCTGCCAACTCTGCACCACCCCTAGGCCTCAGCAATAGACAGGTGAGAAGCACCTGGAGCCCCCTCACACACCCCCGTCACATTTCTTGCATCCCGGCCATGCTGGTGCCTAGATTCATACCACAGAGGCAAATGGGGTCATAAAGGTCATTGTCCTGAGATTCAGGCCTGATTCTTTTTTTAATTCACACATGGTTAAAGGTGATAGATCAATAACTACCCCAAAGTATCATTTTCTAAGCTGTGCTTGATGGTATGGTGTTTCTGCTTGTATCAAATTGGATTATCAGGTGCTGTGATTAATCTAATCAGTTTTCCTTTCTGGTATAGTGGAGAAGAGATTTCCACAGGGTCATTAGCAACTTAAAACCTAAAGAGAAGGTATAACAGGAAGATTGAAATACTAACCCAGGAATTAAACCAAGGACAGTACCAGCAACACAAATACAAACAAGAAAACATTCAAGAAAGTCACAAATACAAACACAAGCAAATTCTGTGGGAAATGAGGTGAAAAGTCTGATAATAAGCCATCTGGACACTCTGAACTGATAGCACAAAAAGTAACACAACCTGTGAATGAAGCTCTAGAATAATTCAAATCAGATATAATTTCCCAGATAATTAAAGATATTTTGAGCAGAATGAAAGACATGTTTAGAGATTTAGAACAGAAACAGATAGACTTGAATTCAGGACCATGAAAATAGTCATGAATGTCCAGCGTAGGAGAGAAATGGAAACCTTGAATGCCCAACCTAGGACTGCAATGAAAAAAACACATATTCAAACAGATATCCAGGAGATTAAGATTTCTATTGAAACTATACATAACAGACTGAGCCAATCAGAAGACAGAATATCAGATATAGAGGACCATATGGTAGTCAGTGACCATGAAAAGAGGGATATTTTAAAAATAGTAATGGACCAAGAGTAATCCATCCAATTGCTCCAATGTGATGCAAAAATAATACTATAAGACTAATAGGAGTCCACGAAAAATCAGGAGCAAATACAAATGACAAACTTTTTTTTCAAAGAATTAATGACTGAAAACTTCCCCAAAAGAGCAAAAGTATTTGGCATACAGATAAATGAGGCATATATGACTCCCATCTACCTATGATAAAAAAATCTACACATAGACATATAATAGTGAAGATCCCAGTAACCCAAATAGAAGAACAAAATAAAACAAGCACTTAGAGAAAAGAATCAAATCACATGCAAAGGAAAGACCATCAGAATCTCAGCAGACTTTTCAACACAAACCCAAAAGTCAAGGAGAGCCTGAAGTGATGTATTTTGAACCTTAAAAAAAGCTTCCTCCAACATAGACTGATGTATCCTGCAAAGCTATCTTTAAAAACTGAAGGGAAATGTGATACTTCCATGATAAAGAACAGTTGAGAAACTTCATGAATACCAAACCAGGACTCCAAACAATTCTAAATAATATCCTAGAAAAAGACAATGAGGATCAGAACTCCATGAGGCTCAACAGAGCAAATCCAGCAGGCAAGGCAAGAAATTAAATGAAGAGGATGAAAAATTAAAAAGATCCTACAATGGGAAAATAACGTGATGATGGTAAGTCAGTACATAACAGTAATAACCACCAATGTTAATGGCCTAAATTCACCAATCAAAAGTAATAGATTGGGAGAATCGATAAAGAAGCAAAATCAAACCATATGCTGTATACAATAAATGTATCTCATTCAAAAAGAAATTCATAGACTGAAAGTGAAAGAATGGAAAACAGTTCTCCATGCAATAGGAACCTGGAAAAACCTTGACTTATTTGACAGATTGAGGAGAGTAGATGGATACAAGGTCAACACTTGAAAGCAAAAGTCTTCTTGTACACAAATAACAGACTGTTTGAGAGGAAAATTAGTGAAAAAAAAACAACCTTTAACTATAGCATCTATAAAATGAAATATCTAGGAATGGATGTAATGAAGTAAGCAAAAAAACTCTACATTGAAACTGCAACATTCTGATAAAAGAGATCCAAGAGCATATAGAAAATGGAAAGTCATACCTTGTTCCTAGGTAGGAAGAACAAATATGGTGAAAATGTCCATACTTGCAAAACTGCTATACAGATTCAATGCAATCCTGATTGAAATCCAAACAATAATCTTACAGAACAAGAGAAAAAAACATCCAAAAAATTATTTGGTACAAGAAGAGACCTAGAATAGCCTCCAGAGTAGAGATTTTAGAACATTTTAGGTAACTTGAAATTATACTGCAAAGACACTGTGATATAAAAAAAATGGCAAAGGAACAGACCCACGATCAGTGGAATAGATTAGAATATACGGAAACAACTCTAGACATGCTCAGCTACCTCATCTTTGACAATGGAGCGTCCTCACTGGAGGAAGGATGACCTCTTTAATAAGTGGTGTGGGGAAAACTGCATTTCAACTTGCCAAAGATTAAAACTAGACCCATATCTTTCACCATCTTCTAAACAAAAATCCAAGTGGATTAAATATATAAATATTAAATCAGAAACACTAAACTCGAGGGAAGATATATAGAATTCTTCAAGATATTAGCATAAGAAAATACTTCATTAAAAACTCCTCAGTAATACAGGAACTCACACAAATAATTAGCAATTGGGACTTCATCCTTTTAAAAAAATCTCCACTGCCAGAGAAATCACAAGCAGAACTAAAATACAGCTGAAAATGTAGGAAATAATATTTACACTGATTCTCAGACAAAGGTTTACTATCAAGAATATATAAAGAACTCAAAAAAAGAATCCCCAAATACATAGACATAATTCAAAACTGAGCCTCTGATATGAGCAGACATTTCTTAAAGAAGTAAATTTAGCAAATAAGCATATGAAAAATGTTCAACATCAGTGTTCATTCAAGAGATGCAGAAAACAACACTGAGATTCCATCTCACCCAGTAAGTATGGCGGCTATGAAGAAATCAACCAATTACAAATGTTGACAGGGTTGTGGGGTGAGAGGAGCCCTTCTTCATTGTTGTTGTGTGTGCAGACAGGTGCAAGCACTGTGGAAATCAAAACGGAGATACCTCAAGCAACTAGGATTACAAATTCCATTTGACCCAGCTATTCCTCTGCTAGCTATCTTCCCAAAACAATTAGAGGATTATACCACAGCAATATATGCTAATGCATATTTATAGAGATTCAGGTTGTAATAGCTAAAATTTGGAAACAGGCCAATTGCCTATCAACTAGAGACTGGATGAAGAAGATTGTGTATGTGTGTGTGTGTGTGTGTGTGTTTAACAAAATGGAGTACTAAGCCATAAAGAATGAGAAACGAGAGATTTATAGCTAAATTGATGCACAGTGAGGCCATTCTCTTAAGTGAAATTACTGAGACACACATGTATCTACGGAATAGCTCCTCTGGTGTGAAAACCTAAAAGTGTAAATAAGGATCAAATTGTGTAATCGATATAATGTGATAGGAAAAAAAGTCTAAATAGTAAAGGGAGTGGGAGTGGGAGTGGAAAGGGAAAAGGGAAAAGAAAAAATATGAGAAAAGGAAAAACATGGAAACAATGTCTTTGTAAACAGGAAAGGATGCAGGGGGTGATGGCTGGGCTGGAGAATTTGGTAAAACTAAGAACCAAGATAAGTCATGTAAAGGTACAAGATCCAAATGCTGAATGCAACTGTATTGTATAAAATGAACAATAAAAATAAAAAAATAAGAAAAGAGTTCAACATATAATTAAATGACATCCAAAACACCAATTACATTGAAAAGGAATCTCCCCAACACATATGTTCAGTCTATTACCAGAGAGTGAACAAAAAGTGCAAATTTTTGTTAAATCAGAAAAAAGAGAAAAAGATAAAGGTAAACACTTTATAATTACAGTAGGCTTCTCAACACAAACCTTAAATGCCGGAAGAGCTTGGAGTGAAGCTTTTCAACCGCTAAGGGCAAACAAATTCCAACCCAGATTAACAAATCCCCAAAAGCTCATCTTCAAAATAGCATGAAGGACCTTACAGGTAAGAGATCAGCTCAAGAGACACATGACTGTGAAACCAGCTCTCCAGAAAATACTCAAGAATATTCCAAATGAAATCATGAAACCAATAAAGCTACAAACCAAGATGAAATGCAAACACCAAACAAAGACAATTAATAAACAAGTGAATTAACACCTAATTCTGTTTCATTTCCACCCTGGTTCCACAGATAATTGTGGACGTCCAACCTTATAACAGAATCATCTCCTAAGTGTGCTGCTTAGCATAAGTACCTTTTTGTTATCTTTGGTTGTATGGATGTTATGCTTCTGACTGTGATGTTCTATGATCATTTTGTGTCCCTCTGTAACCCACTGAGTTAGCCACCACAAACCATTGCATTTATGACTTTATGATCTTCATTTTAATTTTTGATTATCTTCTTGCACTTCCATATGTGTAATTTCATTGTTCTAAGACTTGTGTAATTCAAGGATTGATAACCACTTGTGTACCGTGCTGTCCTCCTTTATCTTCCCTGTTTGGGCAACTTCCCATAGTGCCGTACCATGGTGCAGTATCGATGGTGTCATATTCTTTGGTCACACAAACTTATGGATTATTTTCTAATATTTAATATTGTTTCATTATTGGAAAATCATATGGCAGGTAAAAACAAATATTTTCTGTTTTTGAGTCTGTCATTTGTTTGCTTATTTTGTGGAACAGGTGTTAGAGTGTATGTTGACTCAGTTTATATAAATTTTACCAGAATTTGGACAGCTGCAAAGACACATTCTATGGTCATTCCTGTATCAAATCTTTTCACAGACTGTATGACAAAGTAAATATAAGTACCCTGGGGAGACTGTAGTAGAATCTCAGGACATCTTATCTTTTAAATTATGTTAACATGATAATTTAAAGATTTTACTTTTGTAGTGCTGTGCTTCGAGGATAAAGAGTGAATTCTAAAGTTGAGCAAAAATTTTCAGTTTGGAAAATAATATATTCACAAAGACAAATAATGTTGAGCAACTCACAACAATATTAGTCATTAAAGTGTACACTGATTAAGTATATTTTGTTAAAAGTGTAATTTTGTTATGTGTATCTTACTTCAATAATAAAATACAGGTAAACCACCATTTAAAGATTGTATATTAATGACAGAAGTTAACAGGACAAACCAGCTTTATCTGAGGGGATGTGAAACCCAAAACCTCTTTGGAATACTTGTATTCCTTTTGTTTTTTTCCTCCATTAGTGTTTGGAAGTCCTTAGAGACTTGGGTGGCTTGGACCAACTTAGCTAATTATGAGCTAGCTCTGTGCACTGGGACCCCAAGTTCACAGAGTTGTTAATAGTCAACCTCCAGTCCTTTAGTGACTCCAGTCCTGTGTCCAAAGCTATGTTTTTCTTTGTATTATGAGGCTCCTACGTGTACTTGTGTAAATTTCAATCTCAAAGACAGAAATGGAACTTTAACTATGCAACAGACATAGGAAGGTTTTTGGATCTGCTCTCCTTGACTATGACCCAGCTAGAAACATCATCACCCAGTAAGTGTGAAGGGACATCATTTATATGAGAAGAATACTTAAAATTACTATTTCCTCATCCTGACTAGAAGTTTGACTTCATAAAGGTCAATCAGGAATATATGAATATCAAAATATACCAGTGATAAAGAATACAAATTTTATAATCTTGGTTGTAGTGGTGAAATAAGAGTTATTATTTCAAATTTGCTTTCTGTACACTGTTTCTATTTTCATTGATATCTCACCCATGACAGCAGAAAGATTGCTCTTGTCTAGAGTCTCCTAAGTGGTATAAAGGGACTATAAAGGTGGTGATCAGGAAATAGAGGAAGACAGTAACCACAACACAAGGAACTGGATTTGAGGGCTTCCTATCTTACAGACACAGAGCAATTTCTACAATGTGTCTTTTTTATTTCATGTTCTCTGTCTTTCTGGAGTTTTTTTTGCTTACATTGTTATTACATGTTTAAAAATGGAATAATCTGAGATGTTAATGGCACCTTGGATTAGTTGTTATGTAGAAAAGGACTTGGCAGAATTGGGTTGTCTGATTATAGACACGGGACATTTCTGTTAGGTTCTCCTTTAGCACAAGGAGATAATTAAAATTCTGTCACTTCATGAGAGGGCCCTTGCTCATTGCCTTACTGTTGAAGTTCCTGAAGGTTTACAGTGCATAGCCCAAGCTGCATCCACTGTAGACAGATGTGGAAGACTATGCTCAGTCCCTTGAGCATTCAGCACAGATTTCTCTCCTGACACCACTGTAGGATATTTTTGAGATTCCCACATTCTTCTACATGGTTGCACTTATTTCCCACTGCTCAAATGTGGAAAAGTCATGTTTTGACTTCATTTTTCTTGAGGAAATGAGAGAGTTACAAACATGCCTCTAAATTACCAATATCTATCAACTCTGAACCTCTGAACAAATTCTTCTGTGGATTGGAAACAGTTAAAAATTTCAGTGTATCAGATAGCATCTTTCAATTTATTTTTTAATCATTTCAGCTCCACTTATTATCACCATGATGCAGGGAGGGATTTTAATATTTCTGAGAGAATATTGTCATTAGTGTTAAATTTTTGTTGAAGCAACTTCACCAAGGATTATGCACATAAGGGGTGCTCTATTTAGGGTTAATGCCTATAAAATTAAAGCAAATTAAAATATAGCTCTCATTACCCTTATTGATAAGTGTATTTTTATCCGTTATCTCCTGTGTCTTGTAGTCACTCCTTTTCTGTTTGCAGGATATTTTGTTTGTGTTTCTGTGAGTATTTTCATATGTGTGGATAGGAATGATGTTCTTTCCTTTCCAGCTGATTTTCTGAACCTATAGCTTATTTGGCATAGGAGAGACATAAAAAAAAAATGAACATGTGTTCAGCATGTAATGGACCCTTCCCTAATCATCACACTCATAATTAATCAGCATGATGAGAAGATGCTTACTACCTTATTATCTGTAGCTCCATTCCCTTCACAAAGCCTCCATAGATCTAAAGACATTGCAAAATAGCTTTTTTTTTCCGTGTCATGGACACTATAATCTACTCGTATGTATCTCTATAGGTTATTTACAAATAAAATGTCACAAAGGTATCCATGTGTTTAATGGGCACAAATGGAAGGGAAATTGTGATTTTATGCCTCAAGCTTAGGTAGATTAAAAATCTTTGTACCAGGGCTGGGGATTTAACTCAGTGGTTCCACCACCTGCCTCACAAGTGAAAGGACCTGAGTGATCCCTAGTACCAAAAAAGAAAAAATATATATATACCATTTCAGGCTCCAATGCAAATTAATGCAGTTGACTATACTTAATAAGCTTCCTAATTTTTTAATAGTGTACATCTTTATTTTAAAAACAAAATCTCATTGACAATGTGAAATGGGAAGTAAAAGGCTAAAGGTATAGGAAAAGTGGGAAGGGTAGGGGAAAGGTAATAAGGGAAAAGAAAACAATATGAGAATATAAATAATGGAGATAAAGTGTTTGTAAATGGGGAGGGGAGGAAAGGGTGAATGGAGGGTAGGGACAAGGGGTAAAAAACGAGAACAAAGTCCTGTCATGTGAAAGTAAAAGATCCCAATAATGAATGTAACTGTACTGTATACCTAAAATGTACCAATAAACTCAATAAAAAAATCTCATGGGGATCAATGAAAGTAGTCCTACAAGGAAATTTTATAGCAGTGAAATCTCTCATATCAGGAAACAAAGAGAGCCCAAATAAACAACCTAAATATTGAACCTCAAGCTTCAAAAAAAAAAAAAAAAAAAAAAAAGAACAAATCAAGCCTAAGACCCTTATAAGAGAGAAAATTATAAAGGACATGGCATAAATTAATGCAGTTGAGACTGAGAAACCTCACAATTGCTAAATAGTTAAGTTCTAAGTTTCTTTAGTTGCCACATGTGGATGAATGCTATTCTCCTTATTTAATGAGAAGCATTATGAGCTCTTTCTCAAACATTATCAGCACAAACAGAGATGCACACACATTCTGCCCTGCCTAACAGGTCAATGAACCTAACTAACATGCTCCTTTCTTCATTGCTATCCATTGACACAGACACCCAAACTGAAGCAAAATTGCAATGTTATTTCTCATGTGATGATTAAATTTCTTTGTGTGGTATCATTAAGTGATCATTACTGAAAAGATGTCAGGTGTATTTTGAAAGTTTATCTGACAAGAGGATGTATGTAAAAATTAGTTACCTATTATGTGAAAAAATAAAATTTTAAATGCATTATTTTTTGGAAATTAAAAAAATAATACATGTAGCACATATACGATATATTATATTATATATGCAATACATTGTATAACTATTTTGAACATGAATGACAAGGAAAGAAGCACAAGAATTTTGAAAATGCTATCATAATAATTACCTTACAAGGTAAATGATGGCTCTATATCCCTCTCTCACTCTCTCCAGCTCCTCCATGATAAGACTGTGAATTGGTTGAAGAATACCTAAATCCATTAATTGTGGATATAACTTAGCCTGTTTGGGGGGATTGATGAGTTTTGTCCATTTTAAGTATGTTTTTAAGAGAATTAATTGCTAGTGGATTCATAAAGCAGTGTTGACTCGCAGATATTGACAAGAAATTCTACCCATAAAATTCATGACAACAGATTCCTTGGAGGAAAGGAGGGGAGTAAGAAAAATGATAGAAAGTACTCAAATTGTTAAGCAGTTGTTTAGATATCTAAATAACATTAGTGAGGATGTAATTATTATTAAATATTTATATGTAATATAAATAAGTAGTATGAATGGAAGATTTTCTAAATGCCAGAAAATAACCTAAAACAGAGGTTTTCTACTCTCATTGAAGAAAGTGACTAAAAAACTTAAAATTTACACATTCTGACTAATACATTAGGCTAAATTTAGATTATCTGTGTATATGACAAAATATTAAGATAATTACATCCCTAAATTAGAATGAACAGTAATGCAAATTAAATGATTTTCAAAATATATATTTGAGCATCTACATAAGGTAGGTACTTGTCATCCACATTTTGCAGACAAAGGGGAGTACATTATTTACTTATGGGTTTACAAGATTTCACATAACATTTTCTACTCCAGCTAACTTTTAAGGTGTGCTTACATTTTTTGCATACTATTTTGAGGCATTTTCCCTATTAAATCTCAGAATGGCCAGGTGAAAATATGGATCACAGTTCCAATCACACACAGCTGAAATAAGAAAAATACAACTTGTAAAGCAGGAAAGAATGATGTGAAAACCTGCTGGTTAGATTTAAGAAGGCTGGGGCTCAGCCAAGGCTTTGGGACTTTTTCTGTTTCCTATGTCATCAACTGGATACAAGAGGGTTTATGATCAGAATAGCAGTCCTGCATGTTATCAAGCTATGGTAGACTACAGTAAGAAAGAGATATATTATATATCAGATATTTAATGATATTGTATGATAAATACTTCTGCATAAATTATTAAAAGACAAAATTGATTCTTGTCATTTATTATTTATATTAACAAATGCAGTGTACTCTAATTAAATTTGATGCAATTATATCTGTAGATTATGGGCATGTATCTGCTCCTGTAATGTATAAAATTTACTTTAAATGACAAAGATAAAGTTTCACATTAAGTAATTTTTTCACAAACAAATTGTATGCACAATTTATACATAAATGCTGGGTAAACTAAGGCATCTTTAATAGATGAAATCAGAAAAAAATGAAAAATTCATTATTTTTAGCACAATGGATCAAGTGGTGTATCATTGAAGAGAATTAATTTTACTTTAATTTTTATTTTTCTTTTAATTTAATCATATTTTCTTAAAGGAGAATGGCTTCACTACCCTCTATATTCTCTGGAAAATAGTTTTTCACATTTTACTGTGATCAAGCTCTTCAGAAATCTAAGTACTTGGTCTGCTTACACTGTGAAGTAGAGTATCTCAAAAGTAAGTGTGTGCAGAGGAAGTAGAAAACAAACCACCCAACACTGAGTCCTTGATGGTGGAATTATCACAAGAGAGCAATGCACCTGAAGGTTGGGATCTCTGCTGAGAATTTTTGATATTAATACTTGAACTCAGAATATAGGCAGAGTTTGTGTGATAATTTTGTTTCATTTATTTCAGTGAAATTTTAAAAATGTGCTCAAGCAACATGGAAAGGCATAATCTCACACATGTCTCAAAATTCTACCTCATGGGCTTCTCAGAGGATCCAGACCTTCAGCCCATTCTCTTTGGACTCTTCCTGTCCATGTACCTGGTCACAGTGCTTGGAAACCTGCTCATCATCCTGGCTGTCATTTCTGACTCCCACCTCCACATGCCTATGTACTTCTTCCTCTCCAACCTGTCCTTGGCTGACATCTGTTTCACCTCCTCTACAGTCCCAAAGATGATTGTGGACATCCTAACTCATCATAGAGTCATCTCCTATGCAAACTGCCTAACACAGATGTCTCTTTTTATCCTATTTGGATGTATGGATGACATGCTTCTTACTGTGTTGGCCTATGACCGCTTTGTAGCCATCTGCTACCCCTTGCATTATGCAATAATCATGAACCCTCATCGCTGTGTCTTGTTACTTTTACTGTCAGTCTTTGCTAGCCTCTTGGATTCCCAGGTGCACAATTTAATTGCCTTAAAAGTTACATGTTTCAAAGATGTGGAAATTGCTACTTTCTTTTGTGACCCTTCTCAACTTCTTGACCTTTCATGCTCTGATATTTTAATCAAAAACATAGTCGCATATATGGTTGGCATCCTATTTGGTTTTTTTCCTATGTCAGGGATCATTTTCTCCTATTATAAAATTGTATCTGTGATTCTTAAAATCCCCTCACCTCAGGGGAGTTACAAAGCCTTTTCTACCTGTGGTTCTCACCTGTCAGTTGTTTGCTTATTTTATGGAACAGTCCTTGGAACGTATCTTAGTTCAAGTGCATCATATTCTCCAAGCAAGGGCATGGTGGCCTCACTGATGTACACTGTGGTCACCCCTATGCTGAATCCCTTCATCTACAGCCTGAGGAACAGGGATATCAGTAGCGCAATGAAGAGGCTCCACCATTGGAAAATCTAATCCCAGGACCCCCTTTATTTCAAATGTAGCTTAGAAAATTTGGTGAAAAAGAAAATCCAAAGCTCATTTTAAAATTCTTCATCCTTATATTTATTATTTATGAAGTTTTCTTTCTTTATCTTTATGTGTTCTTTTATCATAGAATCATGGGTGATCTAGGGGAGTATTTATTATTGTTCATACAAGTGTAAATTTCAGTTGAGAAAGTGAAATGTTTCTGGAGATGGGTTAAATGAGAGTTTGACACAAAAAATTTATAACATATGTAATCAAAATCTTCACCTAAAGTTACTTAAAATGGTGCCGTTGGATAAGTACATCTTTTCACAATGAAAAATTGAAATAAAAAACTGAGGACTTGTTTTTAAAGGGAAAAATTAACAAAACTAATAATACTCAAATTTTTTCTGTGAAAAGGAAGAGCAGAAATGTTTTGTGACATTTATTTCTTTAAATTTCCATTGAGTTTCTGATATTTTAGATTGGAAAAATGTGTACCAATATGTATAAGTATAAGCACTGTGCATAGAGATTATAAATAAAGTCATGTGATATGACATAACCAGTCTATTTTTTTAGTGTTTGTTTGACATCTTTAGATGCCTGTATCTCCCCTTTCATGTTCATCTAAAACGGAAAGCCTCTATTTGACATTGTCCATAACAATTCCAAGGCTGTCCTTGAGCCTTGCCTGGTCCTCAGGGAGATCGGGAGTGTGGGATATTGGACACCGCATAGTAAACACACAGGCTAGCTCAGAAAGTAATGATCGGAGGATAGGACTGCTGGAAACATTACTTCCTATCAAGAAGACATGTCTGAAAGTTTGGATAGTGAGATGGGATGATAAGATTATGCAGTTTCAGTTAAGAGGACTGTGTAATATATGTACTTGATTGATATGGGGATGCAAAATCTCAGTCAAATTTTCCTTTCCTCCCACATTGGTCCTGCTTTTCATAGATGTCTGTCCAATGATCGCATATTATGGGTATCAGTAAACTATTTCCTCAGATTCTCAGAAAGATTATAGTAGAGAAGACCAATGGGGGACTGTTGAAAATAACCATAACATCATGAAGCAATGACTGAAGATTACCTTACATAAAACATGTAAGTTATGTATTCTAGGAAATCAGTGCTATTTTATGTGTACAATATTTCTGAGTGGAAGCTCCTATAGCACCACAATTTTGTATAGCTAATTACAAGTTGTTGGTTAGAAAACAGTGAAGAAAGGGCTGAGGATTTCACTCAGTGGTTCCAGTGCCTGCTTCACAAGTGCAAGGGCCTGAGTTCAATCCCCAATGCAAAAAACAGTAAAAGAAAAGAAAATAGTGAAGAAATATTTATCAAAAGCTGTCTGAAAACACATACATGACATTTTAACAGGAAAATCCTGGCACATATTTCCTTTGACAGTGCAAGCATGCATTTCTGTTTCCTCTCACTCCAGGAATCACCCATTTATTACTCAACTCTACCATTAGACATTCCAGGTAGTTCACTGTGGACAGAAGGGGGAAAACTGTTGCCTCCACTTTAGAAAGCATATCTAATTTAAGAAGTAAAAATCAAAGATTGAGAAGTTCTACAATGATTAGTAGTGATCTCATGCTTGATCTGACTCCATGCTTTCCTTTATGCTCTCCACATCCCTCTCTTTTCTGACAAATGATCCTTCTTAACATCTACAGGAGAAATGAGTTAAGGTTAGATTTCTCTCCAAATCTGAAAACTGAAAGGAGTTTTACACTCCATTATATAACTAGAGTGTAGACATAAATACTTACAGGGTAGCTGAAAACTTTATGATGGTTAGAAATAACAAGATTTGTGAATCCCATACAGAGGCTGAAAATTTAATTTGGAATGTTGTACCCACCCCTTACTTATGAAAAGTGTGGTAGGTTGTTTTTATATTTAACATATGAGTTAAGTTCTAGTTTATACTACTGTAATAATTATGGATTAAACATATAATGGATGCTTCTCCCATTATTAATAGACAATTAATGTGTAACAGAAAGCTAAAATTAAAAGTAGTTATCAGCACTAGAATAAATGAGAAGAGATTCAATTTCATTACATTACAATAATATATTCTGGTATCTCAAATTGTCATTTTCTTTTTTACATGATGGGGAATTTTGTACTTCCTTTGTGAAAATGTATGCATGTGGTTAGAGAAAATTGATTGCTGATTCCCCAGTTGTTATCTATCTTGGCACACAGGAGTAATTAAAAACAAAAATCTGGGCTAAACTGCATGTAGACTTTTTGGCTCAAATTGAGTGGACAGTATTGCAGAGATCATAGCAAATATTTTCATGAATATAAAAATACATACAGGAAAGAATATAATATCAACAATGGTGCTGAGTTACATATTTGTATTTTACTTCATCACAGTCTCCAGTTCCCTTGACAATAAAATTTCTAGTTCAGTAGAATGCTTTATTTGAAAAGAAAACTCACAGTAACTAAATGTTTGAGTTCCAAACTTCTTTAGGTGTGAATATATTGTGGAAAGTTTTGATAGTTCTCATATTTCCAGCAAGGAGTAAGAGCTCAGATAACTGCATGAATTTACATACACTGTACATTTATTGCAAGGTAAATACCACATGCCTTACAGAGTAATTTCCCAACTCTCATCCCACTTAACATTTTCATTTTATACAAGGTGAAATATTTTGATCAGTAATGATGCAAGGATTAGTAGTAGATATACCTAAGGGAAATTTTTAAACTATACCTTAAGAGTGATATGATGTAAATGATAGGATTGATTTTTTATGGGAAGAAATGTAAATGATAGTAATATTGACTATATATCACATGTTGGAGTTTCAACAAACACCCCCCACTCACATAGTGTCTGGTAATTTTCATTTATATAAAATGAAGAGAGTCACAACAGTGTTGGAAGGATACCAACAAAATAATAATGTAACAAATTACATCATGTCCTTTCATCTGATAAAGCTTAACAAGATTGAAAGCAGCCATAAGTACTTCCTAGAGAGCCTTGGATATGCACATAAATATAAACTAATAAAATTCAATGCAATAGGTATGTTGTAGATTGCTTAGAAGAGCATTAGTTAATTTCAGTGTATGTTTTTAAGAAATCAGTTTGTGGTTACTAAATAAATATTAAGTATATTTGAGCTAAGATGTTTGAGAATCTGTTTAGAAATCCATAATTCTCTACTGGTATGAGGACATTGACAGTCAGGTTTACACACAAACTTCTTGATGTTTGCTGCCTTTAGGGATATGTGTGAAACACAATGGAATCATGTACAGGGTTGGTAGATAATTATTTAAATATGTATGAAGTATCATATCTGGATACTCATCAAATTTATACAAAATTCAAATTAGCATCAATAATTAATTATAAGGCAAGCATTTATATTTTGGTGTTTTGATGTAGGTATTAGATATTTTTAACAGTAAGCTAACAGTGTGGAATTATTTTGTAAACACAGTAAATATTCCAAAGCAGTGATCTTCAAATTTGGTGTAATGACAAATTATTTAACAACTTCAAATGAATTTATTCTGTGTACACAGATTTCAAATTGAGGGCATAGTAAGTGGGTAGTAAAATTTCCCAATTAAAGGCATTGATAAACAACACCAACATTTTCTTTTTTTAAATTTAATTTTATTGGTACATTTAAGGTATACAATATAATAACATTCATATTTAGAAATTTGTTCCTTTACATAATCAATCTTGGTTCCATTTTTCCCCATCTTCCTTCCCTCCCTTCAACCACTCCTTCCCTCCCTCTCTGAAAAGACTTTGTTTTGATTTTTTTCATGTTCGTATATTAATTCTATTTCCTTCTTAACTTTCTCCTACTCCTCCCATTTCTCCTTTCCCTTTGTCCCTTTACTTCCTGTTTCACATTATCTATTATAACTTTTAGTCCTTATACTTTCAGTTTCTCACACTAGAGGAACTACTCAGTATTTATACATGTATTTCTATTTATTTAATTTAAGAGTATTATTCAAATGTGCATCTATTTAGCTATAAATGTCACTAATTTCTATTTTTTATGGCTAAGTAGTACTCCATTTTATATAAAAATATTTTCTTTATCCAGTTTCCCATTGGATAAATGGGAATCAGGCTGCTTCCAAGTTTTAGCTAGTACAAATTGTGTTACTTTGAACATAGATGCACATATATCAATGTGGTATGATTCTTTTAATTCTTTGTGAGTGATACCCAGCAATGGAATACCTACGTCAAATGGGACTTCTCATCCTAATTGTTTGGGGTATCTCCATATTGATTTCCACAGTGTTTGCACCAGCCTACACTCCTACCAGTAGTGGAGCAGTGTTCCTCTTTTCCCACATAATTGCCAGCATTTGTTATTGGTTTATTTCTTGACAGCAGCTATTCTTTCTGGGGGATGTGACATCTCATCATTGTCTTCATTTGTGTCTTTGAAATCACCTGTGATGTTGAACACTTTTTCATATATTTATTTACTATTCCTGCTTCTTTATCTGAGAAATCTCCTTTCATTTTAGATGCCCATTTTTAGAATGGGTCTTTAAATTTTGGAGGTCTATTTTTTAAGTTCTTTATATATTCTAGACAGTAGATCTTTGAGATAAAGCTGGTGACAATATTTTTTTCCATATTGTGTATTGTCTCTTCACAACATTGGTGGTTTCTTGTGCTGTGTAGAAGCTTTTAAAGAGAAGAGATTCCACTTGTTGATTGTGCTAGTTCACATGCCACTGAGGTTGTTTTTATAAAATCTTTTCATACCCAAATTACTTCAAGATTTCTACCTAACCTATTGGTGGAGCTTTTTGAGTCTTCTATACAGAGTATCATGCTATCTGAAAATGACAATTGGACTTCTTCATTTCCTATCTTTATTTTTTTATTTCTTTCTTTTGTCTAATTGCTGTGGCTAATGTTTTCAAAACTACAGCGAACAGCAGTGTTGATAGTGGGCATGCTTTTCTTGCTCCTGATTTTAGTTGAAGGATTTCAGTTTTTGATCATTTAGTGTGATTTTGGATATTGATTTTTCAAAGATAGTTTTTATCAGATTGAGGTAGAGACTTTCAATTCCAGTTTTCTATATGGTTTTATCATGAATGTATGCTGGATAATGTTGAGTGCTTTTTCTGCATCTATTCAGATGATCATATGATTTTTGTCCCTGACTCTATTAATATAGTGTATAACATTTACTCATTCGCATACATTGAAGCATGCCTGCATTACTGGGATGAATCACATTTAATCAGGGTGTATGATCTTCTTGATGATCTTCTGCATTCTATTTGCCAGTATCTTATTAGTGATTTTTGCATCTATGTTCATTAGTGAGATTGGCCTATGATTCGCTTTTTCAGTTGGGTCTTTCTCTGCACCGGGGATCAAGGTGATGCTTGTTTTGCAGAATCTATTTGGAAGTATTGATTCTCTTTCAAATTCAGTAAAGATTTTATACAGTAGTGGCTGTAGTTCCTTTTTAAATGTCTTATAGAATTCAGCAATGAAGCCACCAGTGCCCAGGCTTTCTTAGTTAGTAAGGTTTATTTATGTTTTCAATTTCATTGTTTGATATTGGGTTGTTTAAAAATTTTAAGTCATCTTTGTGCAACTTTGTTAATTCATACATACAGGGAGTCTGTCCATTTCTTATATATTTTCATTGGCATAAATGTTCTCAAAGTAGGTGTAGATAATCCTTCATTGTAATTTCACCTTTTTAATTCCTAATTTCATGGATTTGGGTCTTTTCTTTCTTTTTATTTGATATGGTTGGCTAAGGGTTGGTCAATTTTGTTTATTCTTTTGAAGAACCAACCCTTGGTTTCATTGATTTTTTTTGTATCATTCTCTTATTACTCATTGTATTGATTTCTGATCTGATGTTTATAATTTCCTCCATTGTGTAGGCTTTGAGTTTGTCGTGCTCTTCTTTTTCTAGAACGTTGAGGTTCAATATTGTGTTATTTAATTGCACTCACTCTGTTTTCCTCCTATGCATATTTGCTGATGTAAATTTCCCTAATGTGACTGCTTTCATTGTGTCCCATAGATTTCTATATGCTGTATTGTCACTGTCATTTAATTGTAGGAATTGTCCAATTTCTTCTTTAATTTCTTCTCTGACTTATTTTTTATTTAGAAGTGTGTTGTTCAGTCTCCATGTTTATGAAATTCTTTTGGTTTCTTTTCCTATTGTTCTCCAATTTCATTGCACTATGTTTTGATAATATATAGGGGATTACTTCACTTCCTTTGCACTTACTTAAACATGTTCTATGAGTGGATATGTGGTCTATTTTGGAAAATGACCCATGTGTAGAATATATTCTGATTTTTTGAGGTGGAACACTCTGCAAACAAATGTCAAGTTCATTTGTTCAAGAGTTTGATTTCTACTATTTTGTTATTTTTTGTCTAATTGATCTATTTGTGACAGTGGGGTATTTAGGTCTCCCACAACAGTTATATTAGTGCTTATTTGATTTTTCATGTCCATCAGTACTTGTTCTATATAGTTGTGCATACGACTGTTTGGTGCATATATATTTATGATCATCTCTTCCTATTGGATTGTCACATTTACAAGGATGTAGTGTCTTTCTTTGACTCTCTTAATCAGTTTGGACTTGAAATAAAAAAAGGATAGGTACTCCTTTTTGGGGGGATTCTTGTCTCATGGAGTATTTTTTTCCTACTTTAAATTTCAGTATATGAGTTTCTTTTTGAATTGAGTGTTTCCTGTATGTAGCATATTGTTGGTCTTGCTTTTAGTCCCATTATCCCAATCTATTTTCTTTGATGAGTGAATTGAGACCATTAAAATTGATGGCTATAACTAGTATCTATTGACTTATCTTTGCCATGACATTATTTTTTGGTGGATTCTTCTCATTTGCAACTAATTTCTTGTCATGCCTGATGGATTCATTCTGGTGAACTTCCTGGGGTTGTGTTTCTCATTATCTTTTCCTAGGATATTGTTTAAAGTTTATTGGAATCCTGGTTTTGTATTCATGAAGTTCCTAAGGTGCTCTTTTTCATGAAAATATCTTATTTATCATTCATTTTTGAACAATAGTTTTGCAGGGTACATCAATCCCTTTGGAGTGTTTTCCTTTAGGGCTTGAAATATTTCACTCCAAGCTCTTCTTTCCTTGAGTGTTTGTGTTGAAAAATCTGTTATGATTCTGATAGGCTTTCTTTGTTTCTGATTTGTTTATTTTTTCTAACTGCTTGTACAATTATGCTATTCTGTTGGATTTGTGCGATCTTAACTATTATAAGCCTATGTGTAGATTTCTCTTTATCATGGCTAGTTGGAGTCCAGTATGCCTCAGTTATTTGTATGTCAGGGGTTTTCCCCTACTTGAGATATTTTCTGCCATTACTTCTGTAAACATTTTTTTGGTGTGTGTCATTTGCATACTCTCATTACTTCATTGATTTTTATCACTCTTATATGATTCTTCTTTGCATCATCTAGCAGCTTCTGGATTTATTTCTGGCAGTTCTTTATTATTTTTAAGAAATTTTTCTTTTCCTAGTGACTAGTTGCAATTCTAACTTCTATATCTTAAATTCTGACTTTGCATTGACTCATTCTACTTTGTAAACTTTCAGTAAATTTTTTTAATCTCCTGCAAATCTGTTTGCATCTCTTTTATGGATTCCATTTATTTCCTATGTTGGAATTCCATCTGGTTCTCAGGCTCTCTATTACTTTGTCTGTGCCTACTCTAGATTTATTAATCATATCTTACACTATCAGTGCCATATCTGCTGTTATCTGAGAAATTATTTCTGATTTCAACTTTTGCAGTTCCTCTTTTGTTGCCAATTTAGGGAGTCCAGGTGGTTGAGCATCAAATTGTTCCATCTCATTTCCCTTTGGTGTTGCCTTAGGTGATCTGGAAGTCATGTTTTGGGACTTGTTTCTGTGTCATCATTTCAAAGGATGCAACATACTGGGCCTTTGTTTAAACAAGTTTTTACTCACCCAGTGGTGTTAAATTCCTTGCAAGCCATGAAGAGTCCTTTTCTCTGCTGTTCACCAGTAAACCTATTCCTGTGTTCAGAATGGTGGCCTCTGTATTCCTGAGTTTACCTGTTGTTTAGACAGGCATCAGGCTAGACCCTGAGTGCACTTGGCTTGGTATGTAGGTCTAGCTCTTTTGTGGAGCCTCTATAAATCTGTTGTCTGAGAGGGCCTTTAACTGGGGGCTTTGCACTCAAGTTCCTCTTCACTGAACAGACTTCTGGCTAGGGTCTCCACTAGAAAGAGTACAGCAGTGAGATACTGACTGAAGTTTGTGTGCTAGTTTAGATCTTTTCCAGGTGGGCCAATGGCTGAGTGGGTGTTCTCCAACCTCTGGGTTCAGGGCATATCTCTGGCTGAGATCTGCCTGCAGCTTTTCTGGACCACTCCAGTGCTCCCTGGGATCTGTGCATACTCACAGATGCTATGTGGAAGGCTTGGTTTGAAATTTACTTTGTCTGGAAATAAAATAGATACCCCTATTTTTTTTTTCTGGGATCCTGTTGCATGAAGACTTGTTTTCCATCATTTCACTTTCAGTCTATGGGCTTCTTTTTGCACTCGGTGTGTTTCTTGTATACAACATATTGTTGGATTTTGTTTCTTAATCCATTTTTCCAGTCTATTTCTCTTGATTGGTGAATTGAGGCCATTGGCATTGATGGTTATAACTCATATGTACTGACTTATTATCACCTTATTCTTGTCATATTGTTGGCTCTTTTTACTTTTTCCCCATCTCCTTTTAGTTTCTTGCCTTGACTATTTGAATTGCTCTGTTGAGCCTGATGGTATTGTGACCTTCATTGTCTCTTTCTAGGATATTGTTTAGAATGCCTTGTGTGCTGGTTTCATATTCATGAAGTTTCTCAAGTGTTCTTTATCATGGAAGTGTCTTATTTCCCCATCCATTTTGAAAGAGACTTTTGCAGGATACATCAGTCTAGGTTGAATGTTGTTTTCTTTTAAGTCTTGAAATATATCTCACTCCAGGCTCTGAGGGTTTGTGTTGAAAAAGTCTGCTGCGATTCTGATGGGCTCTCTTTTGCGTGTGATTTGTTTCTTTTCTCTTACTGATTGTAGTGTTTTATTCTTCTGTTGGGTTTCTGGGAAATTAATTATTATATGTCTAGGTGTAGATTTTTTTGATTGTGGTTGGTTTGAGTCCTAGATGTCCCTTATTTGTATGTCAAATTCTTCACCTCTGTTTGGGAAGTTTTCCATCATTAATTCTGTGAACAGCTTTTTTAAATCATTTGTATTTTCTCCTTCTACTTCATGGATACCTATCAGGCTTATGTCATGCTTCTTTGCATCTTATAGGAGTTGATGGATCAATTTCTTGTGATCCTTAACTGATTTTAAGAGACCTCTCTTTTCTTTTTTTCATTTTAAATTGAAATTATTGGTACATTCTAGGTAGACAGTGCAGTTACATTCATTACTGGGATATTGTACCTTTACATGCCAGATCTTGGTTCTCATTTTTCCCCTTGTCCCTACCCTCCCTTCACCCCCTCTTCTCCTCCCCATCTTCAAACACTTTAATTCCATTTTTACATTTTCTCATATTTTTTTCCTTTTCCCTTATTCCCCTTTCCCTATACCTCTCACTGTCCCTACATCTTTGGTCCTTTTCCTCCTATTTCACATTGCTAATTGTCCAGTTAGGATCTTGAGTACTACTTCAATTTTTCGCACAAGAGAAACTATTCGGTATTTGGATATGTGTGACTTATTTATTTCACTGAGGGGTATATCCTCAAAGTGTACCCATTTACCTATGAATGAATCTACTTTCTCATTCTTTATTAATGTGTAGTAGTATTCCATTTTATAGAAAACCACATCTTCTTTATCATTTCCAACTGATGCAGAAATGGTCTGTTTCCAAGTTTTACCTATCACAAACTGTGCCACTATAAACATGGATGTGCATATATCACTGTGGTATGATTCTTTTAATTCTTTTGGAAAGATACCCAACACAGGGATGGCTGGGTCAAATGGAACCTCTAATGTTAGTTCTTTGAGGTATCTCCATATTGACTTCCATAGTGGTTGCACCAGTCTGCACTCGCACCAACAATGGAGAAGGATTCCTTTCTCCCCACAACTGCACCAATATCTGTTGTTGTGCTATTTCTTGACAGCAGCCATTCTTTGAGGGGTGAGCTGAAATCTCAGTGTTGTTTTCATCTGCATCTCTTGAATGACCAGTAATGTGGACCATATTTTCATATATTTACTTGCTGCTTTTATGCCTTTGTCTGAGAAATGTCTGTTCATTTCAGATGCCCATTTTAGAATTGGGTCTTATGTTTGGGGGGCTGGTTGTTTTGAGTTCTTTATATATTTTAGATAATAGTCCTTTGACTGAGGAATAGGTGGTAAAATTTTTTCCCACATTGTAGGTTGTCTCTTATTTCTGTTGATGGTTTCTTTTCCAGTGCAGATGCTTTTTAATAATGTGATATCCCAGTTGTTGATTCTTGGTGCTAGTTCCCATGTCACTAAGGATTTTTTCATAAAGTCTTTTCTATGCCAATGTCTTCCAAAATTCTGCGAAACTTATCTTCCAGTGAGTTTAGTGTTTCTGTTTTAGTATTTAGATCTTTAATCCACTTGGATTTTAATTTAGTGCATAGTGACAGATAAGGGTCTAGTTTTAATCTGTTGCAGGTTGAGAGCCAGTTTTTCCAACACCATTTATTAAAGAGGCTATCTTTCCTCCAGAGGGGACTGGCAGCTCCTTTGTCAAAGATGAGGTAGCTGAGTGCATCTGGAATTGTTTTTGTGTCTTCCAATCTGTTCCACTGATCCTCAGGTCTGTTTCTTTGCCAGTACCATGCTGTTTTTATCACAGTGGCTTTGTAGCATAGTTTCAAATTGGGAATGCTTATACCTGCTGCCATGTGACTGTTGCCTAGGATGGCTTTTGCTATTCTAGGTCTCTTATGCTTCCAAATTAATTTTTGGATTCTTCTTTCTAGTTTTGTGAAGTATAGTGTTGGGATTTCAATTGGCATTACATTGAATCTGTATAGCAGTTTTGGTAATATGGTCATTTTTCATTATGTTAATTCTTCCTGCCCAGGAGCTGGGGATATCTTTCCATTATTCATTTTCTTATATCCTCCTCGATCTCTTTTTTCAGAGTGCTGTAGTTTTCAGTGTAGAGGTCTTTCACTTCTTTTGTTAGATTGATTCCCAAATACTCCATTTTTGGGGTGCTATTGTGAAAGGAATTGTCTCCCTAATCTCTTTCTCAGTGAGTCTGTTATTTGTGTACAAGAAGGCTATTGATTTCTGGGTGTTGACCTAGTATCCAGCTACACTGCTAATAGTTTCAATTAACTAGCGAAGTCTTTTGATGGAGTCTTTTGGGTCTTCAATATACAGTATCATATCATCAACAAATAATGACAGTTTAACTTTTTCCTTTCCTATCTTTATTGCTTTAATTTCTTTCTCTTGTCTTGATCTTCTTCATGATCCTCTGTATTCTGTTTGCTATTATCATATTGAGGATTCTTGCATCTATATTCGTTAAGGAGATTGGTCTGCAGTTCTCTTATTTAGTTATATCTTTCCCAGGTTTGGGAATCCAAGTGATATTTGTTTTCAGGAATGAATTTGGAAGTGTTGCTTCTCTTTCAATCTCATTGAAATGTCTGAAGAGTAATGGCAGTAGATCTTCTCTAAATGTCTTGTAAAATTCAGCAGTGAATCCAGCAGCACCCGGGCTTTTCTTTGTTGGTAAGCTTTTAATTACATTTTCAATTCCACTGATTGTGATTGCATTGTTTAAAATGTTTTTATCTTCTTTGTTCAATTTTGGTAATACATAAGTATCTAGAAATCTGTCCATTTCATCTGTGTTTTCCATTTTATTAAAGTACAGGTTCTCATAGTATGTATTAATGATTGTCTGGATTTCTTTGGGAACTGTTGTGACTTTGCCTTTTTCATTACTGATTGTATGAATCTGAGCCTTATCTTTCCTTTTTTTGATAATGTTTGCTAAGGGTTTATCAATTTTATTTATTCTTTCAAAAAACCAACTCTTCGATTCATTTATTTTTTGTATCATTTTCTTAGTTTCCATTGCATTGATTTCTGCTCTAATCTTTATAATTTCCTCTTTTGTTCAAGCTTTGGGTTTTTCTTGCTCTTGTTTTTCTAGAAGTCTAAGAGTCATCGTAAGGTTGTTTATTTGAGGTTGCTATGTTATCCTAATGTGGGCATTCAGTGCTGTGAATTTTCCATGTAGAACTGATTTCATTGTGTCCCATGGATTCCTGTATGCTTTATTAGCATTTTTGTTTATTTGTATGTAAAAACTGTCTGATTCCTTCTTTAATTTCCTCTGTGACCCATTGATTGTTCAGGAGAGTGTTGTTCAATTTCCATGTGTTTGTGAAGTTCCTATGCTTTCTTATGCTATTGATCTCCAGGTTTACTGCACTGTGATCTGATTATATACAGGGAATAACTTCAATTCTTTTGCATTTATTCAAATCGGTTTTGTGAGCTAGTATGTGATCAGTCTTGGAGAATGACCCATGTGCAGCTGAAAAGAATGTATATTCTGATTTTGTGGGGTGGAACACTCTATAGATGTCTAATAAGTCCATACGTTCAAAAGCTTGGTTCAGTTCTAGTATTTCATTGTTGATTTTTTGCCTAGATAATCTGTCTATTTGTGATAGTGGAGCATTCAGATCCCCCACTATAATTGTATTAGTGCTTATTTGGTTATTCATGTTACTTAATATTTGTTTTATATAGTTGGAGGATTTATATTTGGTGCATATGTGTTTATGATTGTCGTTTCTTCCTTTTGGATTGTTCCATTTACAAGGATGTAGAGGCCTTCTTGTCTCTCTTAATCCATTTTGGTTTGAAGTTTGCTTTGTCTGCCAATAAGATTGCTACCCATGCTTTTTTCTGGACTCCTGTTGCATGGAGAATTGTTTTCCATTGTTTCACTTTCAGCCTATGGGCTTCTTTTTGCACTAGGTGTGTTTCTTCTATAAAACATATTGTTGGATTTTCCTTCTTAATCCATTCTGCCAATCTATTTCTCCTGATTGGTGAGTTGAGGCCATTGACATAAATAGTCATAACTGATATCTACTGACTTATTATTTTCATGTTATTGTCCTTTTGTTGATTCTTTTTATTTTTTGTCCTCTCCTTTTAGTTTCTTGCCTTGGCTCTTTGATTTGCTCTGTTGCTCCTCCTGGTGTTGTGATCTTCAATGTCTTTTTCTAGGATATTTTTTACAATTCTTTGTAGTGCTGGTTTAGTATTCATGAAGTTTCTCAAGTGTTCTTTGTCATGGAAGTATCTTATTTATCTGTCCATTTTGAAGGATACATTAGTCTTGATTGTAGGTTGTTTTCTTTTAGGACTTGAAATACTGCACTCCAGGCTCTGCTCAATGTGAGGGTTTGTGTTGAAAAGTCTGATGTGATTCTGATGGGCTTTCCTTTGCATGTGATTTGTTTCTTTTCTCTTACTGTTTGTAGTGTTTTGTTTTTCTGCGGTCTTGATTATTATATGTTTAAGTGTAGATTTTTTTTTATTATGGCTCATTGAGGTCCTATATGCCTCACTTATCTGTATTTCTAATTCCTCCCCTCTGTTTGGGAAGTTTTCTGTCATTTATTTTTGAACAACTTTTTTAAGTCATTTGCATTTTCTCCTGGTACTTAATGGATACATATTAGTCTTATGTTATTCTTCTCTGCATTATCTAGGATTTGTTGGATCAATTTCACATGTGCCCTTACTGTTTTTAAGGGACCCCTCTTTTCATGGTCACTGTCTGCTATCCTATCTTCTATATCTGAGATTCTGTCCTCACAATCTTTTATTCTGTCACGTGCACTTTCAATACAGTTTTTATCTCCTGGATATCCATTTTAATGTGTTTAATGGATTCCATTTCTTTCCTATGTTGGGTGTTCATTGTTTCCATTTCGTTCTTATTCTGGGCCTTCATGGTTTCTATTATGTTCCTAAACTCATCTATTTTTAATCAGTTTCTGTTCTGGAATCTCGAATCATGTCTTTCATTTTGCTCACCATCTTTGTGGTTATCTGGGAAATAATTTCTGTTTTGAATTTTTCTAGAGCTTGATTGATCAGTTTTTTAAATTACTGTGCTGTGAGTTCTGAGTGTCCTGGAGATTCCCTATATGATTTTTCAGCCTCCTTTGCCCTACTATTTGCCATAGGTGGACTGGAAGTCTGTTTTTCTGGCTTGCTTAAGTCTTTTCTCATCTTTATTTTTGCTTTTGGTTTGCCCTTGATTCAATCTCTGGGTCATTAAATCTTCCTGGTACTGTTGCATCCCAGTCTTTGATTCTCAAATGATTTATAGACATTCTCATTTTCATAATTGAGAAAACAACTCATCAAATCAATCCCTATCATTTATCCCTATCAATACAATCAGGAACTTAATAGTATCAATCACCACCCTTTACAGCCCACGATGCCTCTGTAGAGTGTATCCAAGGACTGGCTCAATCTGGGGATCTAATAGCCTGGGTAGGGGGATGGTGCTCAGCAGCGCCCGCATGGCTACCCTCCTGGTGCTGTGTCTTAGCCAATCTCTTGTGCCCACTGGAAATGGCGTGGCTCCAGATGAGGCCATTATTTCAGGCTGGGCCACACAGCAGAGGTAGCTCAGAGTCAAGCCGGGGCAATTATGCAAAACTCAACTTCCTGGCACTGTGTCAGAGCCAATCACTGGTGCCTGTTGGAAACGGTGTGGCTCCAGAGGAGGCCCGTAGTTCGGGGAGGGCTGCACAGCAGAGGTGGTCCTGAGTCCCAGCTGGGGCAATGATACAAAACTCACTCACCTGGAGCTGGGTCAGAGCCAGTAACTGGTACCTGCTGGAAATGGCGCAGTTCCAGAGGAGGCCCATAGTTCAGGCTGGGCCGCACAGCAGAGGTGGCTCTCAAGAGACCTCTCTTTTCACAGTTACTGACTGCAATCCTATCTTCTAGATCTGAAATTCTATCTTCTCATTCTTTTATCATGCTGTGAACAGTTTTAGTCTTCCTGGATATCTGTTTGAATCTGTTTTATGGTTCTGTTTCTTTCCTATATTGGCATTCATTGTTTCTATTTCCTTCTTATGCTGTGCCTTCATGGCTTCTATCATGGTCCTGAGCTCATCTATTTTTTTTCTCAGTTTCTGTTCTAGAGTCTCGATTCATGACTTCCATTTTCCTCACCATCTATATGGTTAACTGGGAAATCATTTCTGTTTGGATTTTTTCTAGAGCCTGATTGATCTGTTTTGTTACTTACTTTGCTCTAGGTTCAGGGTGTCTGAGTGGTTCACTGTCAGACTTTTCATCTTCCTTTGCTCTACTGTTTGCCATTGGTGAACAGCAAATCTGTCTTTGTGTCTTAAGTGTTTTCTTAATTTCACTTTTGTTATTGGGTTGTCCTTGGTTTGATTTCTGGGTTATTACTTAAATCTTCCTGATATAGTTGTTCTTTAGCTTTTTAGTCTTTAATGACTCATAGACATACTCTTTTTCATAATAACAGAGAAGACAGCTCATTAAATCAATCAAAATCCTTTAGCCCAATTGATACAATCAGCAACACAATAGGATCAAGCAGAACTAACGAACTGTTAGTTCTTGTGGTAATCATTATTCTATCACCTTTATATAATGTAAATTAAATTAAAATCAATAAGCAGCCCAAAATATGTTTGCAGTGCACAAACTCTTCAATATAGATGCAGGCTTAGACAGAGTGAGGATGAGAGGAGTAAATAAGTAAAAGAACTTGAAAAGGTTTCAAGTGAAGTCAGAGGACATACAATGACCATAGAATCTTTTGGAAACTTAAATTCTAAAGGGAAAGACAGAGTGCAAGAATAATTACAAGAATATAACAAATTAACAGTAATAGTGGCTCACTTTTCTTTGAAACTATTGACACTTGAGTGAAGTAAAATGACAGAAGAAAAAAACATAAAGAAGAAAAAAATGATAAAAGAAGAAATCTGAGTAAGTGCAGGAACAGGAACAGAAATGGAGATGAGGAATAATTAGGAGGAACAGGAGACTGAGTTGGAAAAAGAGGACAGCAAAAAGAAAGAATTTGAAAAGTGGAATGAAAAAAAGAAAGAAAACAATTTGTATGATCTCTTTCAGACTATATCTCTGCTGTCATAGCATACAATGTGTGCAGCCATGTGCAGAACTAAGTCCTTTGATCTCAGCTAGCTGATGGCAGTCCCCTGAGATTCAGACTGATTTCAGGCTGCAAGGCAGAAATTGAGTTCCCTGACCTCCTGCAGGTTGGAAATCTGCAAGTTTTATTGCAGGTTCCATCTGTCCTTTCTTTAAAGATGTTCAAAGTCTGGTGCTCAGAAAAATTCCCTTTATGACCACCTGTGCCTCTGCAGAGTGGATCCTAGGACTGGCACAATCAGGAGGCCTGAGGGGGGGTCAAGAATGGGGGTGTTGCAAGGGTATCTCCTTTGCAAGCTAGTCTTCACTTATCAGGCCAAGGCAGGCTAGAGGGAGAATGGATCTCTGAGCAGCTGTTCCAAACCTCCACCTTTCACCTTCTGTTGGGTGCTGGTTGCAGCACAGCTGTATCCTACAACCTTGCTTGAGGTGATTTTTGGCCTCGAGGACAGGAAGGTGGGTGTGGCTTTACTACTTAATTTTAAAAGACTTGAAACAGGCATGTGAAATCCCAACATTTCTTAGTTCAGGAAAGATGGGGATTTGTGGCTGTATGTTACTGTTGTTGTTAATCACATTATCTTTATGCTCCTGTTTAAAATATTTGGCAATTTTAAAAAGCAAAATATGCATACTTGTAAGCTGTTTTGTAAGACTATGTATATCTCCTCCTCTTTCCTCAGAGTCCTTATAACCCCCTAGAAAGAATGGGCAATAATTCTGTTTTATGACATATAAAGCACAGTAAGAAGACAAAGACAAAGACTTGTGATTGTTTGCTTAGTTTTGTCCACCCCAAAATTCATATTTGAATTCTTAAGCAACTGTACTTCACATCACCAATGTATTTGGAGAAGATTCTTGAACAAATTGACTCAAATTATTGACTAGAAAGTGAGCCCTAATCCAGTACCAATAAATTTAATGGATAAAAAAATGGAGATGAGGACACAGATACACATAGACAAGACCGCATAACAACAGAGGGAAAAAACAGCCATCAGCAACCATGGAAAATACCGCAGAACAAATCATTCCTGTTAACAGCTTCATGTTTGGACTTCCAAGGAAGTATGAAGTACTTCCAGAACTAAGGAAATAAAGTTCATTTTATTCATTTTATTCATTCCACTTTTCAGCTACCCAGACCACTCCCCAACACTACCAGAAGAACTGAAGTTAGCATAATGGTAATAATGTCCTTGGAAGGGCAGATTTTTTCCCAGAAGGAACCTGCCCTGCTGGAGAGTGTGCGAGCAACCCAACGAAAGTCAGTTGTGTATCAGGAGGGATGTATATGAGAATGTGTCAGGAGGGTGACAGGTGGTTGGCAGGAGAGGCATGTGGTCTCGGTTCTCATCATCTTATGTATGTGCTCTCCTTACTGCATTACCAGGATAAAATACTAATAAAATATCTGCTCTTCTTCCCAAAACATTAACTAAATGGCTGTCAGCTACCTGGCTGGATTCACAGCCATAATCTTCAGCATCTCACCTGAACGTTAAAATAAAAATCTGTTCTCAGGATGGACAGAAAGGTTGATTGATGATTAGGACTGATCATCTCTGGTGGGAGGCTCAGGTGTTGCTTTCTGACTTGGCAGGGCTGCTGAATAAGCAATATCCAAAGCTCTTTATTAGATCAGTTACTTTCTTGCATTCTCACCACCGAGTGCCTACTCTTAAAGATCAACAATAAAGAGAGGAATTCAGGCTAACTTCTTTACTACTGAGACCAAGTGTATGACAAAGTGGAATAGCTGGGTCAAATAGAACCTCTAAACCTATTTTTTAAAGGTATATCCATACTGATTTTTCACAGTGGTTGCACCAGTTTACACTACTACCAATTTTGGAGAAGGGTTCCTTTTGCCCGATCCTGCCAGTATTTGCTATTGGTTGATTAGTTCATAGAAGCTATTCTTTCTAGAGTGAAGTGGAATATCAGCATTGTTTTCATCTGCATATCTCGAAGGACCAGTGATGTTGAACATTTTTTCACATGTTTATTTGCTGTTTCTGCTTCTTTAAGGAAGTGTCTGTTCATTTCAGATGCACATCTTTGGGTTGGGTCTTTAAATTAAGAGGGTCTGATTTTTAAAGCTCTTTATATAGTCTATGTAGTAGACCTTTCTCTGAGGAGCAGTTCAGAAAAAAACTTTTCCTCACATTTTAGGTTTTCTCTTCACTGGATTAAAGTTTCTCTTGCTGTACAGTAGCTTTGTAATGAGATCCCAATTGTTACATCTTTGTAGTAGTTCCCATCTGACTGAAGTTGTTTATAAAGTATTTTCCTGTGACAAAATCTTTAAGAGTTCTACCTAATCTATCTTTTTAGCAGATTTACTGCTTCTGCTTTGATATTTACATCTGTGATGCATTTCAACTTTAGGTTTATACATGATGAGAGACATGGGTGTAGTTTCCCCTGCCTTTGGCAAGTTGAAATACAGTTTTTCCAACACCATTTATTAAAGAGGCCATCATTGCTCCAGTGAGGTTATTTGGCTCCTTTGTCAAAGATGAAGTGTCTGAGTATGTCCAGAGTTGCTTCTGCATCTTGTAATTTGTTCATTTGATCCTCCAATTTGTTTCTTTGTCAGTACCATATTGTTTTATCACAGTAGCTTTGTAATATAGTTTTATTTGCAATACACACTGTCTTTTCTTTTGGACTAGAATTGTTTTTGATATTCTAGGTGTCTTCTGATTCCAAATGAATCTCTGGAATGTTTTCTCAAGTTCTGTAAGATATACTGTTGGAATTTAAATTGGATTTAGTGATTTCTATTGGAATTTCAATTGCATTTAATCTCATAGCAGTTTTGTAATTATGGCCATTTTCACTATCTTGGTTCTTCCTACGCAAGAATTAGGGATATCTATTTTCTGATATCTCTTACTTTGCACAGAAGTCTTAAGAATATTATTATCCTTTTTTTCATTTTAAACCAAATCCTCTGCTTTTTATTTCCATTGTTCATCCTAGAAATATTTAGATATAAAAAGTATGATTTTAAGCAATTTTGGGTCAGAGTGTGCTCACATATTCTATATTTTTTGTTCACCCCTTACTCTTACCCATCTCCAGAAAAGTTTTAGTTTTCCAAATGAAATTTGCATCTATGTGAGGAACAATATATATTACAAGTTATGTCTAGGAATCTGTAATGAAACAACATATAAACTAAGGGCATCAAACTTCTGGAAAAATAAAACCAAGGAGAAAGTGTTTACAGCTAAGTTTTAGATTAACTTCTTTGTTCCATTTTCTAAACTGTATTCCTAATTAGTTGCAAAGGTCCTAGGATTAGATTTTCAAAAGCTGGGTCCTCTTCAGCATGCTAAGATTTTCACTGTGCCTCAGGTAGTAGATGAAAGGATTCAGCATAAGAGTGACAACAGTGTGCATCAGTGAGGCCACTGGCTGCAGTATATGATACTTTTGAACCAAGATATGTGCACCTGGAAATCCAAAACGCTAATGAACATTGACAGCAAAAGTAATAAGATACAGTTCTGAGGCTTCATAATGACTTCATAGTGCAGGTTGTGGCAGATGACCACAAAGCAGGCATAGGCCATCACAGTCAGAAGCATGTCATACAAACATGTAAAAAGGGTAAAAAGAGAAATCTGTGGCAGGCAGTCCACATAGGAGATGACTCTGCTGTGAGTTAGGCTATCCACAATCAACTTTGGGACTGTAGAGCAGGTGTAATAGTTGTCAGTGAAGGACAGGTTGGAGAAGTAAAAGTACATGGGGTTATGAAGGTATGAGTCAGAAATGACAGCGAGGATGATGAGCAGGTTCCTGAGCACTGTGGCCACGTACATGGAAGGGAACAGTCCAAAGAGGATGGGCTGCAGGTGTGGATCCTCTGAGAAGTGCTTGATGTGGAACTCTGAGTCCTTTGTGAAGTTATACATTTCTATGTTACATGATCATGTTTAAATTAATTTTATTGAAAAAAGAAACAAAAATGTCACACAATACTTTACATATATTCTGAAATCAAATATTCAAAAGAAAGCAATTGCCACCAGAGATCCACAAACTTCAGCAGTGTTGCCCTGTTGTGATAAACCTCACCATCAAGGATTCATTGCTGGGTGATTTCTTTTCCACCTCCTCAATATACTCTTAGTTTACTGATGCTCTAATGCACAGTGTAAGCAGATTAAGGACATAGATTTCTGAAGTCCTTGATCACCATAATATGTGGGAAATTTGTTTTTGAAAATATTTTGAGAGTGGTTAAGCCATTCCCCTTTATGGAAATATGATTCTTTTGGAAGAAAATTGAAAAAACATGAAATATTTTGTATTACTTACTCATAAAATGCTACAAATTTCCTTGATTAGAGTGTCTTCAAATGCTATAAAATCTAGGACTGCATTGTCTGAAAATTAAATTAAAGTTTATTCCCTTCAATCAGAATATTTTGTTTTCAGCCATTGTAGTAAAAAATAAGGAATTTTTATTTTTTCTTGTTTTTATTGTTTTCTAACTTCATCTTTTAAGGATGTAAGAGCTTACCCAGACTATGTAAATAAATTGTATATAAATTTTGTATGTGTATAAATTACTCAATATCTAACTTTTATCCTTGTCTTGGTTGCATTCAAATTCACATATCACAGGTAAAGTTACATGCACATAATCTTCAGATAAGATTAACAACAGTGTGGATTAGTTTACACCACATATGTCAATAAAATAAATGATAAGAAGCACCTTTGCCTTTTAAATTTTTATACAGCTGTATTGTAAAATATCAATAAAATATCTGTTAAATAGGACATCTTTTGCTTGACTCCTGTCTACCATAGTTTAATAATATACAAGGCTGCTATTCTGATCATAAACTCTCTTGTATCCCTTTGAAAAAAATTGGAAACAAAGGAATTCTCAAGGCTCTGACTGAGTCCCAGCCTTCCTCCCTAATCAACAGATTTTCTCATGAATCTCTCATGTAATATGAGTTGCATTATTTGAATTTCAGCTATGTGATTTAAACTGGAACCCATATATTCATCAGACCAGATTGTGATTTAAATGGGAAAAAAAGACCCAAATAGTACAAAAAATAATGTAGGCACTCTGTAAAACTCAATTGCAATAGCAAAAGTTATGTGAAATCTCATAAACAAATATGCAAATAATGTACCTCCCTCATCTGTAAATTGGGGATAAGAATTGCCTAACTTAGGTTTATGCTGTATAAAAGTATTTTGCATCACTGTTGATTTCAATTTAGGATACTTGAGGCTTAACCTGATATATTAATCAAAATATTTTCATTTCAAATTTTTTATTCATTTTCTTAAGAGTTCAGAACCACTGAGAATATTTGTTGGCATTTAGAAAAATTACTATTCATACTATCTATAGCTATAAAAATATATATATTTAATAATATTGGGATGGAGATTTAGCTCAGTGATGCTGCTGCCTGCCTTGCTAGCACAAAGTCCTGAGTTTGATCCCCAGTACCCCAAAAACATGTAACCATATTTAATAATATTTATACCATCATTAATATTATTTAGATTTCTGAACAATTACCTAATAATTTGAGTACTTTTTATCATTTTTCTTGCCCTGCTGTCCTGAAAAGAAGCTGTTGATCTAACTTTTATGGCTAAATTTTTGTGTGTGTGTGAATGTTTCCAGGTCAAAACTGATTTATGCATCCATAAACAATTTTCTTAAAAATTTACCTAAAAGGAACCTAAAACTCATCTAAGTAGTATGTTACAAAACATTGATTGCTCCACAAATAGACTAAGTTATATCCACAAGTACTGCTTTTAGATCTTCTTCAACCAATTCACAACCTTATGGGGTGGGGGTAGGCCACATTTGCCCTGTAAGTTAATTATTATGATAATGTTTTCAAAATTCTTGTGCTCCTTTTCCTGTCACTCATATTAAAATTATAATATAATATATAGCAGTGATGTTTTGTGGATTTACAACAATTTATACACGTAGAAATTTTTTTGTAAAATTGTTTACTCATATTTACCTACAACTTCCTATTTTTCAGATAAATTTTCAAAATATTCCTACCATCCTTCCAATAATGATATCTTTATGATGCCACACAAAGAAATTTCATCATCACATGAGGAATAACATTTCTTTTTTTCTTTTTTTTTTTGTTTTTTTTGAGACAGTGTCTCACTATGTAGTTCAGACTGCCCTGGAACTCACTGTGTAGCCCAAGTTGGTCTTGAACTCACAGTGATCCTCCTACTTCAGCCTCCTGAGTGCTGGGATTACAGGCGTGCTCCACCATGCACAGCAAGGAATAACATTTCAATTTTTCTTCAGTTTTGGAGAACTGAAGGAACACACACTGAAATTAAATAACGCTCTTCTAAGCGATCTACAACCTACTTTTTGCCCTGAAATGTACTAGTTTACTCTGGGAAGTACTTACAGCTATTTCAAATGCTTTCACTGTTGCTCAGCTTTATGAGATGAAAAGACATGATATAACTTGTTACTTTATTATCATGATGGTATCCTTTTAACACTCTTGTGCTTCTATTTATTTCACATAAGTGATAATTACCAGACACTGTATGAGTGGAGGGTGTTTGTTTTAATTCCTCCATTTGATGTATACTCAATATTAGTGTCAGTTATGTTTCTCCCAATAAAGCTCAGTCCTATGGCAT
>NW_022900949.1:14415017-14463698 GCF_012274545.1 Fukomys damarensis | reverse complement strand
ATATATATATATAATCATACTCTTCTGGTATAGTTTCAAAATTTTCCCTGAGATATGTCTAGTAGTAATCCTTGCATGATTACTGATGAAGACATTTCACCTTGCACTAGAGGAGACTATAATTTGGGATTAGATCTGGGAAATTAATCTGTAAGACATATGGCATTTACTTGTTAATAGTGTACAATGTATGTAAATATATGCAGTTCTCTCAGCTCTTATTCCTTGGTGTAAATATGGAAATTATCACCTATTTCTACAACATATGCACAACTAAAGGATGTTTGCAACTAAAATATTTAGTTACTGTGGGATTTCTTTTTAAATGAATCACTTTAGACAATTAGAATTTTTACTGTCAAGGGACATGCAAACTGTGCTGATATTAAATGTTAAAATATATTTTTGACCACTGACCATATTACATTATTTCTTGTTTGTTTGTTTGTTTTTTGGTACTGGGGATTGAACTCGGGTCCTTGCACTTGCAAGGCAGGCCACTGAACAGCTGAGCTAAATCCTTGGCCCTACATTATTTCTTTATGTATGCAGTTTTTATATCCATGAACATCTTACGATCTCTATCAACTGTCCACATTTTGTGAGCTGAGTCTACTTATTGTTTAGAAAACATTTTTGTTTTTAATTATTCCTGTGAGCCAGTATAGAGATCATAACTAGGGAGCCAGAAAAAAATAATTCCAAACACAAACACATTTACAGAAAGAAAATACAATATATCTCATTATGTAGAAAATAAAAAGACAATTTTAGATATCAGAATATTGTATTTGAATGTTGTGAAATTGAATCTTTTATCATTTGTTCTACTGATGATGTCTACTTTGAATTTGGCCTGATGTAGTCATTACCTATTAATAATTGGAGAAGCATCCATCATATGTTTAATCCATGCTTAATACAGTAGTATAAACTAGAAATGAACTCAGATGTCATAGATTAAAAACATCAAGCCACAATTTATATATCATTAAGTGGTGGGGACAAGACTCCAAATTAAATTTTCAGTCTCTGTGTCTGATGCACAAATCATTTTCTTTCTTAACAACAATAAAAATTTCAGCATAGATTGTTTTGTCTACACTGTAGTTATGTGGGAAATCTCAAACTATTTTCAGTATGTAGAGTAGGAGAGAAAGCTAATGTGAATTGATTTCCCTGTGGACACTGGGAAGGATGATTTGTAAGAGAGGGAAGGATGTGGGCAGCTTCTAGGAAAGCCTGGAGTGGTGGTCAGGCATGAAATTGAAATTAACCATTGTAGACCTTCTTAAAAGTTGATCTTTAATTCTTAATTTAGATATCCTTTCTAAATCCTTTATAATGTAGATGCAGCAGTTTTCACCCCTTTATCAACAGTGATCCACTTGGAACTTCTAAGGGTAAATTACAGTAAGAAATGGGTCTGTAGAGGTACAAGAAAGAGAAATGGGTGTTTGGATTCTCAAAGGAGATATGTGCCAGGATTTCCCAGGTAAAATGCCCTGTGTGTGTTATCAGACAGTCTTGTGTAAATATTTCTTCACTATTTTTAATCCAACAATTTGTAGTAAATTATACAAAAATGTTCTTCCCCTATTACCTTTTAAAATACTAATATGGTTTCTTTTACTCAGAAATATTATACAAATAAAATGAAACAAATTACATATAATAAATAACATAGATCTTGCTATTAGGAAAGCTTTATTTGTTGCTTCATAATAGTGTGGTTATTTTCATCATCAACATTCTCCTGCTCCTCTCTACCATAATTCTTTTGAGATTCTGTGGAAATAATTTAGTGATCCATACTATACTATCATGTGTTAGATGTCTATGAAAAGCAGGAATATTGTGGGAGGAAAGGAAAACTTTGACTGAGATTTTGGATTCCCTGTAATAATCAAGCATATGCATTCCACATTCCTCTTATCTGAAAGTGTGAACAATCTTACCATCCCATCTTACTGTCCAAACTTTCATGTATATCTGCATGATAGAAAGTGATAGAACTGTTGAAAAACAGTTCATTCCTCCATCCATCATTTTCTGAGTTAGGCTGTGTATTTACTATAGGATGTCCAAACATATCCCACACTCCCCATCTCTGAGGATGACAAAGAGCTAAAGGGCAGGCTAGACAACTGTAGCGAGCTGCGACGTCAGGATCCTGCCAGCAGGTCCTAAACCTGAAAGGACGAGGACAGAGAGATGGTAGGCACCTTTCTTCTCATGTTCCTTGCTTGCTTTATTATCGAACCTTTCCCTTTTATACTCTCCCGCTGCACAGGAGCGAGAGTACCGCCCACACATTCCAGAGGGAAACAATAACAACTATTATGGATTACATCTGCTAGGCAATGGATCAGACCACCAGCTGAATTAGCTCATTGCCATGGGCGATGGCACGTCCACACTGCTTGGGTGAATCACAGGTCAATATGGCTGTGCTCATGTCGTGTTCCTTTACAATGCTCTCCATAGACGACTATGATCAACAATGGAAAATATGGGATTCCTCTTTTACACGAAAATGAAAGGAGATGGAGATATCCCAAGATGGCAAATAAACAAACACTGGAAGAATTGACAGGAGGTGTCATATCACATAACACTGAAATCTCAATGCACAAAGCTTATAATTAATTATCCATGTTGGTCCATATTATTCCTTTCTTGAAATATCTGAAATTCTGTGGAAGTTAAAATATTGAATGCAACAAAAATTTGTGCTCTTTCTTTACACAGCAGTCTTAAATTATTATTATCTTTGTTAATATTTTTCTTTTAAAACCAGGTCTTCAGCTTTTTATTTCCATTGTGCATTCTGTAAAGGCATACACATCTAAAGGTAGCATTTGAAGCCATCTTATGTACAGACACTGGTTACATATATTACAGCATTTTCTGTGTAACTGTCACTCATACCCATATTCAGAAATTTTCCAATTTCCCACCTAAGAACACTAAATACTACCACCAGAACACCTATGATCTATAATGAAACATCATATAAAGTTAAAGAAATCAATCTTCAGAAACAATAAAAACATAGAGGAAGTATTTACAAATAAGTTTTGTGTTTTCATTCTTACCACATTTTCTAAACTACCTTCCAAATAAATGGCAAATTTTCTGGGATTGAACTTTCCAAAGGTAGAGCCTCTTCACTGTGCTAAGAATATCCCTGTTCCTCAGGCTGTAGATGAAGGGATTCAGCATAGGGGTGACCACAGCGTACATCAGTGTGGCCACCATGCCCTCCCAGGGAGAATATGATGCTATTGAACCAAGGTAAGTTCCAAAGCCTGTTCCATAAAATAAGCAAACAACTGACAGGTGAGAACCACAGGTAGAAAAAGCTTTGTACCTCCCCCTAGATGATGGGATTTTTACAAGGGCAGAGACAATTTTATAGTAGGAGAAAATGATCCCTGACATGGGAATAAAACCAAATAGGATACTAAGAATATATATGACTATGTTTTTGACAAAAGTACCAGAACATGAAAGTTCAAGTAGTTGGGAAGGATCACAAAAGAAACTAGTGATTTCAACATTTTTAAAACACATAATTTGTAAGGCAACTAAACTATGCACCTGGGAATCCAAAGTGCTAACAAAGATTGACAGCAAAAGTAAGAAGACACAGTGTTGAGGGTTCATAATGACTGCATAGTGCAGTGGGTGGCAGATGGCCACATAGCGATCATAGGCCATCACAGTTAGAAGCATGTAATCCATACATCCAAAAAGGATAAAAAGAGACATCTGTGTCAGGCAGCCCAAGTAGGAGATGACTCTACTGTGAGTGAGTATGTTCAAAATCAACTTTGGGACTGTAGAGGAGGTGAAACAGATGTCAGTGAAGGACAGCTTGGAGAGGAAAAAGTACATGGGTGTGTGGAGGTGGGAGTCTGAGATGACAGCCAGGATGATGAGCAGGTTTCCAAGCACTGTGACCAGGTACATGGACAAGAACAGTCCAAAGAGGATAGGCTGCAGGTCTGGATCCTCTGAGAAGTGCATGAGGTAGAATTCTGAGACTTTTGTGAGATTATGTCTTTCCATGTTAATTGAGCACATTTAAATAAATTTCATTGAAAGTAGTGAAACAAAAAATACACATGAAACTCTATATATTGAGTTCAATTATTCATATGGAAAGAATTCTCACCAGAAATCCACAAACTTCAGCAATATTGCTCTCTTGTGACAAAACTAACCATCATGGATTCATTGCTGGGTGGTTTGTTTTCTGTCTCCTCTGTATACTCTTAGTTTACTGATGATCTACTGCCCAGTGTAAGCAGACCAAGGACATTGATTTCTGAAGTCCTTGATCACCGTAACATGTGGGAAACTCTTTTCCAAAAAAAGTATAAAGTGTAGTTAAGTCACTCTCCTTTTAGAAAATATGATTCTACTGCAGGAAAATTGAAAAGCATTGAAATATTTCATATTTTATATTCATAAAATGCTTCAATTTTCTTATATTGAAATACCTACAAATACAATAACTGCATTATATGAAAATTAAATTAAAGTTAATTTTCTTTACTCAGAACATTTTGTTTTGAACCACTGTGCTAAAAAATAAAATATTTAAATTTTCTTGTTTTTTTTTCTGAATTCACCTTTTAAGAATGTAAAAGCTTACCCAGGCTTTGTATATACATTTTTCATAAATTGTGTTTGTGTATAAATTGTTCAATACAAAACATTTATCCTGTCTTTATTGCATTCTAATTTATGCATCTTAGGTTCAGATACATGCACATAACCTTTAGATATTTTTACCACAACTGTAGATTAGTGTACACTGCATTCACTAATAAAAACAGTAAATAATAAGAAGGACTTTTTCCTTTAATATTTTATACAGGTGTATTTAATCATACAATACCAGTAAAATATCTGCTGTATAAGACATCTCTTCCTTGGCTCTAGTCTATGATAGCTCTTGTAGTCTACCATAGCCTGCTATTCTGATAATCAACCCTCTTTTCCAGTTGATGACTTTGGAAACAGAGATACTCACAATTCCCTGGCTGAGTCTCAGCCTTGCTGAGTCTAACCAACATATTTTCTCATCAAATTTTCTTGGTATATGAGCTATATTTTCTTATTTCAGCTATGTGATGGAAAGCGGTGTCCATATTTTCCTTCGGTCACTCTGTAATTTAATTGAAAAAAAAAAACCCAAAATAGTACATGAAAAAATGTAAGTACACCTTAAAACTTAGCCAAAAATAAAAAAGTATGTGAAATCTTATAAATGCACATGCCAGTTATGTACTCCCCCTTGTCTGTAAAATGAGAATTAGAATTACCTACTGTATGTTGATGCTGCAAAAAAATATTTCGAAAATCATTTAGTTTGCATCACTGTTGATGCTAATTTAGGAATATATTTATCTGGAGATACTGTCATATATCAGAATACTCTAGGCTTAGTCTAACACATTATTCAGAATATATACATTTCTAATTTTTGAGTCACTTTCTTAAATGAGAGCTGAGAACCACTGAGCATATTTGCTGGCATTTAGAAAATGTCCCATTTATACTATCTCTGTAGAAATTAACATAAATATTTGATAATATTTACAACCTCATTAATATTCTTCAGATGTATGAACAATTATCTAAAATGTTGTGTCCTTTTTATCATTTCTCTTTCTCTCTTTTCACCAAAAGTATTTGTTGTCATGAAATTTATGGCTAGATTTTCTTGTCAATGTTTTCTGATTCACACTATTTATGGATCCACAATTTTCTTAAAAATTACCTAAAAGAGACCTAAAACTCATCTGAGTAGTGTGTTATAGAACATCTATTGCCCCCCCCAAAGAAACTGGCTTGGATCCACATGTAGTGATTTTAGGTCATCTTCAACTCATTCACAGCCTTATCAGAGAGGAGAGGGAGGGAGAGAAGGAGGGAGGGATAGGAGAGAAAGGCCTCATTTACCTTGTAAGTTAATTATTATGATAATATTTTCCAAATTCTTGTGCTTCTTTCCCTATCACTCATGTTAAAATCATTATATAATATTTTGCACTGATATTTTTCCAATTTCCAACAAAACAAAAATTTATATTTTTATATTATTTCTGCACACAGAATTTATATTTTTTCACAAAATAGGTGAATCATTTTTACCTACATCCTCTTGTCAGATAAACATTCAAAATACATCTGCTATCTTTCCAGTAATGATCTCTTTATGATATAACACAAAGAGATTTTTTGGTCTCATGGGGAAGAGAATTTCAATCTTGCTTCCGTTTTGGAGCCTGTGGCCAAGGCTTGTCATTGAAGAAATGAGCATGTTAGTCCTGAGTGACCTGTTACGGAGAGCACAAGGTGTGTGAATCTCTCTTCCTCTCTGTGCTCATAATGCTTGAATAAAATAAGGATAATAGCACACATCCATATGTGTGGCAACTAAACAAGGTAGAATTTAACTATTTAGCAATTGAGATTTCTTATTGCATTAATTTCTGCCATGACTTGATTTGTTCTTCTTTTCCTAGAAGTTTAAGGTTCAATATTAAGTTGTTCATTTGAGTTCATTCTGTGTTCCTGATGTGAAAGTTCGCTGTTATAAATTTTCATTTTAAGACTGCTTTTATTGTTTCCCATGAATTCTTTTTCTTTAAATAAAGATTTGCACCATTAAGCAAGTATAAAGTTTATTAAGTATAGCAAAATTCATTTAAATGGCTTTGGAACTTGAAATTACATGTTTTTTAATCTACATAAACTTGAGGCATACAGTCACTTGCTCCCTTCACTTTGTGCCTTTAAAAGAACACATGAATAAATCCTTTGTGTTTTATTTTACAATAAGTTATAGAGAAAAAATTAAGTGGATTATAGGATCCATGTGTCCATGACACAAAGAAAAACAAAAACAAATACTATTTTGTCTTGTCTTTACATCAATGGGGCATTTGTGAAAGGAATGGAGCTGCATACAGTAAGGTATTAAGCATCTTCACATCATGCTGATTATGGATAAGTACTGTGACTCAGGGAAGGGTCCATTCAATGTTGAATGCAGGTTTTTATTTTTGTTCACAATTGTCTTTTGTACCAGGGATCAAACTCAGGTCCTTGAGCTTGCAAGGCAGGTAGCAGACCCACTGAGCTAAATCCTCAGCCTTGGGTTTTTATTTTTAATGTCTCTTCTGTGAGAAACAAACTATAGGTATGGGAAATAAGCTGTAAAGTAAAGTACACTATTCCTCTCCACACATATACATATAATCACACAGATACTAAAGCAATGTCCTGCAAAAGAAATAGAAAAGAAGTGACTACAGGACACCAGAGATGACTGGTAAGAATATACTTATAACTGATAGTAATGATACCTAAATTTTAATTGACTCTAATTTATACACATTAACCCTAAATAGAGTACTTGCTATCTTATGCATAATTCTTAGTGTAGTTACTTCTAGTAAAATTTAACGCTAATGTAAATATTCTCTGAGATATTAAAAAGCCTCCCTGAATCACAAAAATAACAAGTGTAGTTGAAAGGATTAAAAAATAAATTAACATATGCTATCTGATACAGTGAAATGTTTCACTGTTTCCAATCCACAGAAAGTTTCATGCAAAGTTTCAGATTTGATAATCATAGGTCCTTTAGAGGAATACTTTCAACTCTCATTTCCTCAATACAAATGAAATTAAGACTTGAAATTTCAACATTTCAATTATGGGAAATAAGTGCAAGGAAGAACATGTATGTGGGAAGCTCAAAAATGTCCTACAGTGGTGTTAGGAGAGAAATCTGTGCTGAATGCTTAAGGAAGTGCTCTCTCTCAGATGTTTGTCTGTCATCCACACCTCTCTGTGATGAACTCAGCTGGGGATATTCACTGTTCTTCTCTGTGAAGTTTCAGAGAACTCCAATAGTAAGGGCACAGTGAGCAAGGGGCCTCTGCTGAAGTGACAGAGATTTAATTGTCTGCTGTCGATAAGAGGTTACCTAGCAGAATTACCCTGTGTCTGTAATCACACAACCCCATTTGACTAAGGCATTTTTCTACATAGCAAGTGCATGCAAGTTCCATTAAAATAAAAGATTCTTCCATTTTTTGACAAATATAACTCCAGAAAGAAAGAAGACATGAAATAAAACAAGACAATAGGAGAAATTTCTGAGTACCTGGAAGACATGAAGCCCTTGAATGCGTTTCCTGATGTTATGGTTAGTGCCTTTTTCTATATCCTGATCATCATGTTTTTAATCCCCTTAGAGCACTTAGAAGACCCTGCAGAAGGCCGTGCTTTCTGCTGTTATAAGTGAGACATCAATGGAAGTAGAACCAGGTTATGTAGAAAGGAAATTTGGAATAATAATCATTTCCCCACTATAAAAAAGACAATAAAATTTCTATTCCTTATAACTGATATACTGTTTTTCATATCTGTGCCCTCATCTGGCTATCAAAAATACCATGCTTCTCTTTGGTATGAGGAAATAATAATTTTAATTATCTTTCTCATATCAGTGAGCTCCCTTTGTTCTTACTGGATAATGTTGTTTCTCTGCTGGATCTTAGTCAAGGAGAGCAGACCCAAAGACCTTCTTATGCCTGTTGCCCAATGAAAGCTCAGTCTCTGTCCTCAAGATTGATATTTATGCAAAGACACATAGGATCTCCTTAATACAGACAACAGTAGCGCCTGGGACACAGGTACAGAGATGGAAACAGGACTGGAGTAACTAAAAGGCTCAAGGCTAAATATTGACTATTCTGTGTCTTGGAGTCTCAATGCACAGAGCTCATAATTTGCCAAATTGATCTTTGCCATCCCAATCTCTAAGGATTTCCAAATGCTAATGGAAGGAGAAAAAAGGAAGACAAATGTCCACAAGATATTTTGGATTCTTTATCTACTCCGATAAATCTAGTTTGTCCTAATGACTTCTGTCATTTATATATACTTCCTAAATGGTGATTTGCCTTTATTTCATTTTTGAAGTAAAATACATGTAACAAAATTACACTTTTAACCATGATAAGTGTACACTTCGATATTGTTGTGAGTCACTCAACATCATATATCTTCAATAATTTCTCATTTTCCAAACTGGAAATTTATGTTGTCTCTAACAGCAGTTTGCTTTGTGGAATTCAGAATTAAGAGACACTGGAAGCACTAACCACTGAATGAGGCATCTGGTCTCATTTTGAGATAACATCAAGACCCTGAGCTCTGAAGTTCTGTAAACCACATGGCTGTAAAAGCTTCAAGACAAAAAGAACCATCGTTAACATTTGCTTTCGTGACCCTGAACACCCTCTTCCTATAGTCTAGAATAGATAACTAAGTGAATCTTACAGGTAAACTCCCCTAATTAAAAAGAATTGCTGCATCTGGGTTGAAAATTAACTGTCTCTTGACCATGATTTTTATATCAGTAATATGAATTGATAGAATGAAATGTAACCACCTGAATGAGATCAAGGCTGTAAAACCCTATAAAAGAGGGAACTGTAAGGTAGTAGGGGGTTCATCTCTGGCACTGCTTTGGGGCATAATTCACCTTTTGCTGACAAAATAAGCTTTTTCTTATTTTACTTCCATTCTGTCTCTCTCCATTTACCAATTCCTTCCACAATATTTGGTGTGTTGGTTGGGATGGAAAGGGCTAAATGGCATGGTCCATGTTGGGCCTCAACCCATGTCCCATGGAGGGAGTGACCATCCACTCAAGAGAAAAGATTTCTCTTTTTCATGAGAAAAGGTTTCTTTGAGGATGGTTTATCATGAGAATGAAATTACAGAGGTATGGCAACACTTTAAATTTCATACGCAATTATCAGTCTCTAAAATCAGTTATCTTAATAAATAAGTGTATGTTATTATTGGAGAGATAATATATATGAAGTATTTTTTGAATACAAGAAAACTTTATAAAACATTGTTCCAAAACCTTGTGTAAGAAATTAAACAGAAGCTCAAAAGCTGATTAAAATAATTGGTCTGAGCCTATGGTGTCTGAGTACTTTTACATTATCTATCTATTATCTATCACTAGTGATGAAAAATTAAATATTTTCAAAACTTTTACACAGCTACCCTATTCCTGTTTTATAGATGAGAGTGAATTACTGTACTTACAGAAGTTTTTTCACATATATATATATATATGTGTGTGTGTGTGTGTGTGTGTGTGTATACGCTCGCACATATATACACATAAATACATACATATATATATATATATATATACACACACATATATATTTATTTATTTTGTACATGACTTTTTAGGTGTGTATTATAATTTTGTGGGTTTTTTTGCATATTCCCAAGTTATAAAGGGGTAACAGAACAAACTATCCCAATTTCCTATATGTAGCCAAAATAAGAGAACAAAAATCATCAGGAAAGATTAATCTGAAAAACCTATCAATCAGAGTTAGTGAGGCTTGAAATCATTCAGGCCTTTGAACTTAACTTGTTTCTAACAGTGCCACTGGATATAAAAAGGTCTAGTATCAGAGCAATAATGAAGCATAATCCAATGCTACTACAAAACATAGAATTTAAAAAAGAACAAAAGGGTATCACACATAGGAGATATTTTATGGAGTAAAATGATCCAGTAGAAAATTAAAAATGGCAGATGTGCTTCTTACAATTTAATATATTAATCATTGACAGGTATGGTATGCACTAATGTGTCATAAGATTGTGTGCATATATTAGGACCGGATAAATACAATTTTATATTTTTACATGGTATATCCTGATTCCTCTTTTTTCACGAGGTAAGCAAATATAAAATAAAAATCATTATTCAACAAAATCATTATTCATATGTGCTTTTCTCTTCATTAATAATTATAAGATCTATCATTATTAATAAACAATTGAGATTTCAATATGCAGATAGAAAAACATAAATATTTTTGGTGCATATCAGCAAGAAAAATATACATATATAAATAAAGAGTAAAATGGAAGACAAACAGAAAACAACATAGATGTTCAAATAATTCTTTAAATTATTACATTGTTTAAAATATTTTAGGGGCCGGAGATTTAACTCAGGGGTTTGGTGGCCTGCCTTGGAAGGGCAAAGACCAGAGTTCAATCCCCAGGATCCAAAAAAAAGTACATATGCTAAATTGTTTCAGTTGTATTTCTCTTTTTTTTCTCAGTTTATTAAAAAGAAGATTTTGTGCTATATTCAATTTGCTTTGTTTTGTAAGGCAGAGTCATTTTTGTCGATGAATTGTACTCTGAGTAACATTTGTCCCTTTCTATTAAGACTATGGCACATCGTGTAATAACTAAGGTTATTCTCTAAAGAGTTTGCAATGATATTTTGTTTATTTTTATAGACATAAAAATAATAGTTTAAAAATAAAAATGTATTCTTATCTTTTAAGGAGTTTAATATATTTTACTGGGGTCATAGTTTTCTCATCTCAAATGTTCTCATCTGGACACTAGAGTTGGCCACTAGAGTGTCTATAAAGTGAGAGTGCCCAGATAGAGCTGGAAAACAAATAACTCAATAATGAAAGAATGGGTTTTATCACAATGGATCACCTTGTTTTAAGGTTTATAGACCTCATCTGAGTATATTTCGATTATGAATACTTCAATTTATGATCTACATAGAATCATGTGTGCTACTTATTCATTGTTTTCCCCCACAAAGGATATTTTGAAAAGGAGCTCAAGTACTATGTAAACACATAATGTAACATACATATTTGAATTTTTTTTCTTTTATTGAGTTTATTGGTACATTTTAGGTATACAGTATAATTACATTCATTATTGGGATCTTGTACCTTAACATGACATGTCTTGGTTCTTTTGGGATTGTTCTTGTCAATGTACCTGCTCATCATCCTGGCCATCAGCTCTGCCTCCCACCTTCACACCCCTGTACTTCTTCTTCCCCAACCTGTTCTTGATTGACATGTTTCACCTTCACTATGGTCTCCAAGATGATTGTGGACATCCTAACTCACAGTAGGGTCATTTCCTATGTGGACTGCCTGACACAGTTGTCTTTTGTCTCAATGTTTGGATGTATGGATGACATGCTTCTGACCGTGATGGCCTATGATCAGTTTCTGGCAATCTGCCACTTTGTGTACTACACAGTCATTATGAATCCACACCTCTCTGTCTTAATGCTATTCTTATTCTTTATCAGCCTTTTGGGCTCTCAGCTGCACAAAGTAACTGTCTTGCAATTTACTTGCTTCAAAGTTGTGGAAATTGCTAATTTTTTCCTGCCATCCTACTCCATTTTTAACCTTTCATGTTCTGATATCTTGATAAAAGCCTTTGCCACATATTTTGTTGGTGCCATATTAGTCTTTTTTCCCATGTTAGGGATCATTTTTCTCTTAATGTAATGTTGTTTCATCAGTTCTAAAAATATCATCATCAAGTGGAAGGTTCAAAGCCTTTTGTACCTGTGGTTCTCACCTGTCAGTTGTTGGCTTATTTTATGGACCAGGCCTTCCATCATATCTTGGTTCACTTGTGTCATATTCTCCCATGGAGGTCATGGTGGCCTCACTGATGTACAGCGTGGTCACACCTATGCTGAACCCCTTCATCTACAGCCTGAGGAACAGGGACATCAGCAACACACTCAACAAGCTCCACAGTCAAAGTCTAAACTCGGATTGTATGGTAAAAATCTGAGATGTTGTTTTGAAAATGTAGTGAAATTGAAAACCCAAATTCACCTCTCAACAATGTCTTATTAATCATATGATCTCAGAAGACTAATGCCTTCAATTTATATTCATGATTCATGTGAGAGTCATGGCTGATTGGTGGGTGGGGGAATTTAGGTTTTATCCATCATCCACAATTGTCTTTCATTTTTGGTAGAAGTGTTTTTCACATGTGTGAGATGCTATCTCATATAGGTTTTGCTTTTCACTTTCTTGATGGATCTAAATATTGGGCATTTTCCTTTATTGCTGATGTTATTTTAAGCAATATCTAATTGATCACTTTTTGAATTTTTAAATCATTACTATTTTTTCACTATTAATTTCTTCCTCATTAGTTAACTTTATTGGTATAGTTTAGATATACTTTGTGATCAGATTCATCATATGGAATTTGTACCTGTACATTATATATATTCATTCTATTTTCAATTCCTCTCTGCTGCCTTCTACTCCTCTTTCACTTCTCATTTACAAAAACATTATTTCCCTTTTATTTTTCTTTCCTTTTTTCCATTTTACCTTTATTTCCTTTTTTTAATTTCCCTTCCTTTCTTTCCCCCTCCCCTCCCTTCTCCCTACTGTAATTTGAAGATATTCTTCCTATTTCAAAAAATCTCATACATTTTTGTCATCATTTACACTTTCAGATTTTTTCACATAGCAAAAAATGTAATATTTATAAATGTGTGTCTGATTTATTCTCAACAGTACTGTCCATAGATGCATCTATTTACCTTTTAATTTCTCAAATATATCCTTTATGGATGACTGTACTCCATTGCATAAAAAAACACATCTTCTTATCCATTCAGTAGTTGATTAGCATTTGGGCTGTTTCTAAAATATATCCATTACAAACTCTACTGCTGCATACACAGATGTGCATGTATCAATGTGTCATGATGTGTTTAATACTTTCAGGAAGGAAATAAGCACGAGAACAGCTTGGTCAAATGGAACTTCTAATCTTGGATTTTTGAGGAATGTCTACATTGATTTTCATAGTAGTTGCACCAGTCTCCTCTCCCATGAAGAGTGAATGGTTCCTATTTCCCCAGAGCCCCCCTGACATTTGTTATTGGTTTATTTCTTGATAATGGGCATTATTTTGGGCATTAGGTAAAGTTTCAATATTGTTTTAGTTTGCATTTTTTGAATTACCAGTGATGATGAACCCTTTTTCACCTATTTATTTACCATTTGTACTTTTTTCATCTCAGAAGTATGTATTCATCACAGATGTCAATTTTTTATTGGGTCTTTAGATTTGGGGGTTTTATTTTTTCAGTTCTTTATTTATTCTAAATAGTAGTCATTTGTCTGAGGAATGTCTGGCAATTTTTTTCCCCAATGTGTGGGTTGTCTCTTCACTCTGTTAGTGATTTCCTTATGATAAATACCTCATAGAAAATTGGACTAGATTGTCTTTATCTCAATTTGATAAATATCATCTGTGATAAACCAACAACCAACATCATAACAAATATTTAAAAGCTGAAAGTTTTAACCCAATGATCATGAAGAAGACCAGGATGTCCACTATCACCACTCCTATTCAATATAGCTCTGTAAACATTTGCCAGAACATTTAGACAAGAGAAAGTTAATAGGAAAGAATATAGGAAATGAAGAAGTTAATTATCATTATTTGCAGACAATACTCTACATAGGAGACCCCAAAGAATCCACCCAAAGACTTCTAGATGTAATACCCAAATTTGGTCATGTTACTAGATCCAAAGTCAACATTCCATCAATAGCATTCCAAGAAACTGACTAAGAGAAACACTTGGAACTCTGATGCTTTCACTACAGCATAAAGATGTAATATTTAGAAATTAATCTAACAAAGGAAGTTAAATATATTTACATTGAAAACTACAGTACTCTGAAAAAGGATATGGGTAAGAATATTAGAAAATGGAAAGATATCCCTTATTCATGGGTAGGAAGAACCAACATAGTGAAAACAGCCATACTCCAAAACTTGTCATACAAATTTAATGCATTATCAATTAAAATACTAACAGCATACATCACAGAACTAGAGAAAATATTCCTAAAGTTCCATTGAAACTACAAGAGACTTACAGTAGCAAAAGCCAAACTCCACCAAAGTCATTGTAGAGGAGATCACAATTCTAAAATGTCTTGTGAACATTTATCTTCTATTTTTCTCCTTATTACATTAATATTAGAAAAGTCTTACAGATTGGGGTGGCATAGAGCAATCTGGCTAATTATAATTTCTGTGCATTTAGCCTCCAAGGCCATGCAATAGACAACAATTACCTTGTCCTCCACCTCTTCACTTTGATGACTCCATTCCAGTGACCTCCACACTCACTTCCCAGCCCTAAGGTTGTCTGCATCGGGGAGCCCATACATAACTTCATGTTAATTTCAATCCTGAGGACAGAAACTGAGGATTTAATGGGCAGAAGACGTGGGAGTGTTTTGGGGTCTGATCTGCTTGACTATGACCCAGCAGAGAAACAGCATCACCCAGTAAGTGCAGATGGACCTGATTGATATGGAGAGAGCCTTGCAAGTATTACTTCCTCACTGTGAGGACAAACATGACAGTTTGAGTGGCCAGTGGGAAGATGTAAATATGAAAAAATATTAGTTAGAAGAAATGGAATTGTGGTTTTAGCTTTAGTGGGTAAAGCAGAATTATTATTTTAAATGTGTTACGTACACATCCTGTTTTCTGTTAAAAAGTATGTCTCACCCATGATGATAAATTGTATCTTTTTAACTGACTTCTAAGTACTCCAAAGGATTATGAAGGTGATTATCAGAATGTAGGAGAGGAGGATAATAACCAAAAACATCGTGAACTTATTTTGAGGGCTTCTTATACGTTAGGACCTGAGGTACTTATTCTATGTAGCTTCTTTTATTTTATGTGGTTTGTTTTCTAGAAGGTATGAGTGTCCATGCTGTTATTGCTTATAGGATATGGCAGAGTCCATCATTTTAATGGATCTTACAATAGTTAGTAGGTAGAAAGATGAGTCAGGTGAATTGGTCTGTCTGGTTAGAGACAAAAGATATCATAGAGAGATAATTCTTGCATGTAGTCCTCTTAACACAACAAGATACTTAATTCTCCTGCCACTTCAGAAATAGACCCCTGAATCATTTTTTCTTACTTTGCGAGGGGGTGTTCCTGAAAGCTCACAGTGTAAAGAAGTGAATGTCCTCAGACGCATCTAACATAGACAGAACCAGATGACCCAGATGACCAGAAAGGTTCTCAGAGAGCACTTCCTTTCCTTCAACACTCAGCACAGATTTCTCTCCAGCAATAACTGCAGGAAGTTTATGCAGCTCCTCACACCTTTCCCATGCTTCCAATTATTTCACAGTTTCAAGTGGGTTTTTTTTTTCTTGGTTTCATTCTTAATTATTTCAGATTCATATTAGTTTCTGAAATTTGTCTCTCTGTTTCTCTTTGTGGGTTTGGAAACAATGAAAACTTTTAATGGCCTAGACAGTATCTTTCCTTTTATTTTTAATCCTTTCAGTTCTACTTATTTTCACTTGTACATAGAGCAGGGATGTGATATCTTTGAGACAGCATTGTAATTAGTGTTGAGTTCTCGTAGAAGAAATGCCCTGAAGATTATACAGATAAGGAGTGATCTTTTTCGGGGGTTAATGTATGTAAAGAGAAAAAGAAATTGTAGCCAAGGCCAGGCATTCTTTGGTTATTTGGCATTAAATACCTTCATCATGTAGTACAGTATTCCTGTCGCAGACTCTTTCATCTTCCTAATTTGAAACTCTGTCCTCAAACATTCCTATTCTAACTTCCTCATCCCCTTACAATCATCATCCTTCCGTGTCTGTGTAAATTTGATTCTTCTAGGTACCTAATATAAGGAGGGTCCTATTCATAAGTATCTTGAGGATATACTCCTAAGTGAATTAAATAAATCAAACATGTGTAAATACCAAATGATTTCTCTAGTGTGAATAAACTATGATAGTACATAAGATCCTAATGATATAATGGACAATGTGAAACAGAAAGAAAGGGGTTAAAGGTGTAGGGAAAGTGGGAAGGGTAGGGGAAAGATAAGGGAAAAGAAAAATATAAGAAAATGAAGCATTTGTAAAGGGGGGAGGGGTGAAGGGAGGGCAGGGACAAGGGGAGAAATGAGAACCAAAACCTGTCATTTAAAGGTACATGATCCCAATAATGAATGTAACTTTTCTGTATACCTAAAATGTACCAATAAACTCAATGAGGAAAAAAATGAATGGGGTCATATTACTTATTCTTTTTTAACTTTATTAAGTTTACTGGTATCACCAGTTCTATAACAATAGAATGTTTTGTTTGAAGAAACAACAGTATGGAAAATTTCATTAAGTTTAAAATATTCCTTAGCTGCCATAGAGGTTGTGTATGTGGGAGATCTTTTCCCTGTTTTTGTGAAGCAGTGTGAACAGAGAGGGGTGAATTGTATACACATTTTTCATATATTCACAGGTCAATGCCAGGGATATAATGCTGATTGCCTGCCCCTCAAACCAGGCACGGTCTCTATTATGGAGGTAAAAAGAAATATTCTATATGAAAGATGAAATTACTTAGCCAATTATCATACAAAGATTATTACTAGGTATACATCAGAGATGCTATTTACAGAATGCATTGACAATAATAGATTATATTTCATAGAACTTTTTTGCAACAAAAATATAGGTGATTAATAGTAAAATAATGTGAGTCCCAAGTATTGTAATTTATATACCTACCCCCACCAACATATTTTCTAGAAATTCTCACTTGTGTTATATGGAGAGAAGCACCAGGATTTGAAAAGATTGTAATAACAAACTCACTAAGCATTGTATATGCCTCTAGCAGTGCTGTGCATGAGTTGAAGTATGTGGAGTTGATTTATGTAATTAACAGAGAGACTTAAATCATGTATCACTTCAATATAGTTCATGGAATCAGATCTTGTGACATTGCAGACTACCTAAATGAGCTACAGTCATTTTGAAAATGAAAGTTCTATAAGCAATGTGATGGATTCAGAAATCAATAAGGATGTATGTATATTGACATAGAACACACCCTCTGAATCTGGGCCAGCAGCTTCTTTGGGGAAGGATGTTATGCAGGAGAACGAAATCATGCAGATGTACCATTATCTCAAATTGTACAGATAGTGATTAAAATTACTCTGAAATATTAGCTCTGAAGCACATATTATTACATGCTTATTTTAAAATATGACCATTAGTGTCTATACTTATATATAGTACTATTGGCTTTTATCCAAATATCAGGAAATAGTCAAAGACTATATTTCTGAAATCTGGTATTGGAAAGGATCACCAAGGACATAATATGCAGATGTTTTGAAAAAAATAGGTTTAGTTCAAAGCTAAGGCAGCTTGACATTTTTAAATTTTCACAAATACATATATTCATGAGACTCAGCTCTACCAGTTGACACAATTTAAAATAATTTTAAAATATTTTACAATGATATTATAATCTAAGTAATTATTGTCTCTAACTTACAGGTGGACTAATGACTAGTTCTTTTCTTTTTACATTTTTCTCCAGTCATCATACAGTGACACAACTAAATAATAAACTCAATTTGTCTTGAAGTAGCTAGGGTTATAAAATTACAATCCATGTAGAAGAAAGTATTGTTATGGATGTCTAATAAATTGCATAAGGATAGCGGGACTGGAACTCGGGCATTGGGTTCCAATGTAGTTATAAAGTACTTAGTCATACATAAGTGGGTTGAATGATCAGAAAAAAAATAAAACAGTATTCTTAGGGCACTCACTAAACTTTGCAGATTAAAAAGCATCAAAGCACTGTGTTACTTGTTGGATATATTACTGAGACAGAAGAATGGCGTTGCACAAGAGTGGTACAACCACTGTGGAAAACAATATGGAGATACCTCAAACAACTAGGATTAGAAGTCCCATTTGACCCAGCTTGGAAAACAATATGGAGATACCTCAAACAACTAGGATTAGAAGTCCCATTTGACCCAGCTATTCTTCTACAGAGTATCTTCCCAAAAGAATGAAAAGAATCATACCGCAATGATATATACACACCCATGTTTATAGTGGCATGGCTTGGGAGAGGTAAAATTTGGAAACAGCCAAATTGCCCATCAACTGGAGACTGGATAAAGAAGATATGGAACACTTTTCAGCCATAAAAAATGTGAAACTAGAGACATTTAAAACTAAGTGGATGCACAATGAGGCCATACTCTTAATTGAAATTAGCAAGACACATGTGAAAATACCAAGTAGTTTATCTGGTATGAAAAAATAAAAGTGTAAATAAGGATCAAAATGTATAATTGATATTGAGTAATGGAAGAAAAGTCATAAAAGAGTAGGGGTAAAACCACTTCTAGTAAAAGATTCACTCCTTCTCTGAGAAAACTTCTTAATCTGATACTGTTTAATGAGATTTGATATATATATATATATATATTGTGTGTGTGTGTGTGTGTGGTACTGGGGCTCAAACTCAGGCCCTGGTGCTCACAAGGGAGGCAGCAGAACCACTGACCCAAATCCCCTGCCCAAATGTAACTGTATTGTATACCTAAAACATACTGATAAACTTAATGCCTCATAAAAAAAGAATAGGGTTGACATAAATAAACTTGCAAAAATAAAAAATTGAGGAGTGTTATATAGCTTTCATTGCATTATCATTGAAAATGGGGTCAGTACACAGTAATGGCACATTTGTGTTTGATGATGAAATAGGTTATGTGCATTTAAGTTACATTTAGAAAAACTTGAAGGCTACAGAATTAGAGAAGTTATGCATTCAATAATAATCAAAATACAAACAAAAGTCAAGTGAGGATTTCATTCATAAAGAAGGATATTATAAAACACAAATAGCTGAAAATTCCTGGAAGATAGATGGCATATGATATTTTCTAATTGGGAGTCATCAAGTTTAATTTGGTGTTGAGATGAGTCATTCTTCTTGCCTGGTTTTCAGTATTCTATGTCACCAAAAGGTGTGCTGTTTTTTAGTACTTGGTGTGTGTTCTTTCCTTTTACAAAAACTTTTTTTTTCTCTTTTACAAAGGTGACTGAACAATATAGAAGGACAGAATTTAACCTGTGCCTCAGAATTCTATCTCATGGCTTCCTGAGAAGACCTGGACCTGAAGCCCATGCTACCTATGTATCTGTTCACAGTGCTTGAAGACCTGCTAATCATTCTGATCATCAGCCCCGACTTCCACCTCCACAGCCCCATGTACTTCTTCCTCTCTAACCTGTCCTACTCTGACATCTGTTTCATCTCCACCTTGGTCCCAAAGATGATTGTGGACATCTGGGCTCAGAGCACAGTCATCTTTTCTCTGGCCTGCCTCACACAGATGTCTCTGTTTATCATTTTCATATGTTTGGATGATGCACTTCTCACAGTGATGGCCTATGACAGGCTTGTGGCCATCACTCACCTGTGGCAATAGTATAGCATCCTGAACCATCATCTCTGTGGATTCTTCATTTTTATGTCTTTTGTTTTAGTTGTTTTATAGCCCAGATGCAAAATTTGACCATTTTATACTTTACCTACTTTAAGGATACAGAAATTACTTTTTTTTCTGTCACCTTCTCAACTTCTTAATCCTTCCTATTCTGATAACATTACCGAAAACATAGTCATGTATTTTGTTGGTGCAATCTCGGGTTTTCTTCCCCTGTCAGGGATCTTTTACTTTTTTTTTTTTTTTTTTGAGACAGGGTCTCAATTGTAGTTGAGACTGACCTGGAACTCACTATGTAGCCCAATCTGGTCTCAGAGTCACAGCAATCCTCCTGCCTCAGCCTCCCAAGTGCTGGAATTACAGGTGTGTGCCACCATGCCCGGCTAAGGGATCTTTTACTCTTACTACAAAATTGTTTCCTTCCTTCTGAGGATCCCATCATCAAAGGGGAAATATAAAGCCTTCTCCACCCGTGTACACATCTCACCTCTCAGTGGTTTGCTTATTTTATGGAACAGTCATTTGAGAGTACCTTGCAGCTGCTGCTTCAAATTCTCCTAGAAATAGTGCAGTGGCCTTTCTGGTGCACAGTTTTTGCCCCTACGCTCAATCCCTTCATCTACAGATGGAGGAACAAGGACATTAAAAGTGCCCTGTGGAGGACATGGGATGGAATAAATAAGTTTCTTCATCTCCCTTATGATTGTACTTTGTAATCTTGTACCAATCATCCAATCCTAGAACACCTCCCTCTTTGGTCAAATTATTCTTGCAGTTTCTTGGTTTTCAATGCACTCTTTATGTAAACCATAATGGAATAGTCTTTCCTTTTCTTTGGGTTTAATTGTACTGAGTGTTCTGAAATTCTTTTCATCATAAAGATCATGACTACCACAGTAAACCCAGGTGATTTCTGTAGTTTCTGTGCATGATCCTAGCCTCCAGGTGAAATGCTAAACTTCCTTTATAAGTGTGTTTCAAATTGACCTTTGTCACCTCTCACATATACTTACTTTCAAAATTGTATCTAATGCATACATTTAGCAATGTTATATCTTGGGGCCATGTCAGGTACCTTCCCCCTCCAATCTGCCCTTCAAATATTTACTTTTCACTGTTGAGTGGGAGGTCTTGATAATCCTAATAAATTTTCCACTTAGTGTTGTGTCTAATCACTACTGCTCAATAAATTTTACTATCTTGGAAATTCATTATATTCCAGTATTTCGTTCATGTCCCTAAGCACTCTGTGTTTTAGAGTCTCCGTTTAGTGACTATCTTTGTGCTCACATTGCTCATTTTCATTTATATTTTGCAGTGACTGTTGAACCCATTTTTCATTTCCAATTTTCTCTAGTAAAAGAACTACGTTAATAACTATATAATAAATATATATATAATAACTAAATAACTATACATAATTATATAGTTATATGTAGATACATAGTAAGTCTTAACAAAACTGTGGGTCACACTGTGCAGCACAGCAGAGCAGATCAGTGCTATAGCCAACTATTACAGCTCAGTCTTGCAGCCAAGTACCACAGCTGTGAGGCACAGCTGAGCTTTAGCTCAGTGTGGCAGCTCTGCCTCATAGCTATTGTAATTTGAAATCTCATGAATCTGATGGTCTGTTGAAGAGGTGGAGAAAAACTGTAATATGCCACCAAGCCCCAGGGGCTCAGGTGAGTCTGAGCATCTACCAGAAATGAGAGCCTCTGTATATAGGGATCTACAGGGTAGGCAAGCATGCTCAATGAAGCAGAAGGATAGAGTTGCAGAACATTTCTGAAACACATTCCATGTGAGCATACTCACTGAAGCAGGGGGTGAGTAGTGACAGATCATTCCTGAAGCAAAGGGGTGGAGTTACAGAACATTCCTGAAACACATGCCATTTGAATATGTTCACTGAAGCAGGGCACAGAGTTACAGAACATTCTTGAGAGGGGGTGAACCTTAACAGAACCTTCTTGTGAGGGGACAGAACTCAACAGACATTCCTAAAAGGTCACACAGTTCACACAGTCACAAACCATTTTTATACACCAAGCACAAATTGAGGAGTTTTAGAACATCCTTGAAAGGGAGTGGAGCTCAACAGAACCTTCTTTTGAGAGGACAGAGTTTAACAGAACATTACTGAAAGTTCACACAGTTCAAACAATCACAAACCATTGTGATACTTTGGGCAGGATCCCAGCAATGCAAACTGACATTTCAAAAAAAAAAAAAAATTCTGTTGTAGATTAAAAAAAATCAAGGCAATACAGGGGGCTAGGTTATTTTATAACATTTCTCTATGATGTCATATAGTATACACTCCCTGAAGGTAAACTTTATTTTTTTTCCTCTTTTATTCAAAGTATTAGAATAATTTTATGATGTATTAGCGCTTTCCATGGTAAAACATAGTAAAGTTCAGAAAAGCTGTCTCAAATTGGTGAAACACTCTTGACTAAGATAGCTATCATACAGATATGTGAAAACCAATAATAATCTCAATAGACACAGTGAAAGACACTGACAAAACTCAATAATTTTCATGATAAAAATTGATAGGACAAATTGACAGTATTACATCTCCTATCCATGTCATAGAATCTCTTCCCATTTATATATTTCTTCTTTAATTTACTTCAGCAATATTTTAAAGTTTTAATTCTACATTTATTACACATTCTTAAATTCTAAGTTTTATTCTTTTTCATTCTATTTTATTTTATTTATTTTTTAAATTGAGTTTATTGGTACATTTTAGGCATGTCATATTGTCAAGTTGTCAATACTTCCCAGAATTATCTAAGGGTTCAATTCAATTGTTATCAAGCACTCAATAAATTCTATATAGAAATGGAAAAAATTTCATAGAAACATATATGGAAGAAACTTACCTCAAACTCATAAATGTCACTTGAGACAAACACTGCCAATGGGGAAAGACTAAATGCATTTTCTTTATGACCATGAAAATGACAATGGTGGGCACAACATTCACTCATGCTTAGTATGGTATTAAAAACTTTACCCAGAGTAAATAGGCAAAAGAAAAAAAAAGGATATGTAGTGGCCAAGAAGCTTTAGTTACCTTAAAAAAACATTATCATCTACATACCTTGTACTCAAATCAAATAAAAATGGATCAAATATCTAGTTATGAAAACAGCCACAAAACAGGTAAAAAAATTAAAGACATAGAACACTGAATGCCAATTACACAACAAAAATGTTCATATCAAACTAAAAAGCTTCAACAATGCAAAGAAAATACTAAACAGAGTGCAGAGAAAAAGTACAGTATAGGGGAAAAATTTTACTGCTGCTCCGCAAAGGACTAAAATGTAGAATGCATGACAATTTAACAAATCAGACCCAGAAACTAAAGATCATATTAAAAATGGGCAAGTAAAATAGTCACTTCTCAAAAGAAGAAATAAAAGTGACCGATAAATATATGAAAAAAAATGTTCAGCATTTTTGCTCATTAGAGAAATGTAAATCAGAATGACACTAAGATTTCATCTCTTTGAAGCACTAATGGCTCTCATGGAGGACTCAAAAACAAAACTACAACAAATTCTAGAGAGGTAGTGGGGGATAAGTGATGATTCTCTTTTGCAGTGGAAATGTAACTAGTACAACTATTATTGAAAGCAGTATGAAGAGTCCCCAAAGAACCAAAAATAAAAATACCATTTAAACTAGGTATACTTTATCTCAGTACCTTCCAAAAGAGTGAAAGTCATCTAATTACAGTAATCTGTAATACATACACATGCTATTGCCAGCAAAATTAACAGTAGCTAAATTATGGAAACAGCCTATATGCCCACCAACAGATAAAGAAAATGTACACATGTATACACAAAGAATACTACACTTTCATACAAGAGGATAAACTTCAGTTATTTGCTGGAAAGTTATTGGATCTTAAGGATATAATGCTAAGTGAAATAAATTAGACTTTGTTTTATGTCATTTGTACTTTCTTCAAAGGTAGGGGAAAGGAAAGAAAGGAAAAGAAAAGTATGAGAGAAGGGAAAAATGCAAGCAAGGCCTTTGTAAATAGGGAAGAGTGGAACAGGTGAATAGAGGGCAGACAAAATAAGAACCAAGGTGCATCATGTAAAGTTACAAGATCCCAATGATGAATATAACCATTGCATACTTAAAAATTACCAATAAACTTCATGGAAAACACAGTTAAATTAGATATTCTTGTAACACCATAAAATAGAATTGAGTTATGTGTGAGTCATGAAAATGAAAGTCCACCAGAAGTAAACTAAGAGAAAAACTTGATGGCATTGGTCAAAAAACTTATCCCAAACCCAAGGCAACAAAGGCAAAAACAAAGAATAAATTGCATCAAACATAAAACCTTCCATACAGTCTGAAAATATATTTTTAAAAATAGTACATTTTAAAATGTGCTTACTTGTCAGTTAAGTGGTAAATAATTCAATCACGGTAAAACATTGCTTACAAGAATAGTTTGCTTCAGAAACCTGCTTGTAGTCCAAATTACTTGTATATCAAAGCAAATTTCTCCTTGAGAATCAATGTGAAATCAGAAGATTTGTTCCACAACCCTTAAATATTTACATGAAGTGATTATAATACTCTAATACAATACAAAATAATAATGAAAATAAAAATCATAAAGACATTAACCTGCAGCTACGATTGACAACCTCTGTGTGTAGTGAGGGAGATGAGAGTAGAGTTATTCTATAGGACAATTTTCACTATCACTAATGGAATCACTGCTGTCTATTGGCTCAGTGCAATCCTTTTCTTCTGTGTAAATTTTACAAGAATCCTATCCAATGACACCTGCTTTTGCCTCCTTTTGAGGATTTCCTGGAAATTTTTCTTTGCATTGTTCTTAAATAGATAACAGATTCATTGCTCCCACAGCTACAACCTTTTTCCGGTCATGATTTTCTACTAAATTTTGCAGTTTCCCACATTTTATGTGTCTCTTTATATCAGTCAAAATGAAGAATTTTTCCTCAGCCTTCTTTTCCTCCTCCCCCACAGAAGAGATCTCTCCATAAGCTCTTGCTGTTGGAAGAGGATAAGTCACAGTCCTGCAGAAAGAGGGGTAACCTAGTGATAAAGAGGCTGAAACTCTGTTGTCTTACTTGTGACCATGTGATGCTCAGCCTAGTACTGCAAAACTTCACTCATTTATCAATTAAAACTTATTAGAAATGTTGGCTTGTCTTGTGGAACACACACAGGACAAATGAAAATCCAAGCTTTTACTGCATGTCAAAATCAAGTTACACAACAGTAAGCAAACTACTCTCAACAAGGCAAAATACTTCTTTAGATATTTCTCAGACGACAAAATCATTTAGCAAGAGAAATAGCTTCAAGAGACCTATTATATATCATGATGAATATAATTTATAACAATAAGCTGTGTACTTGAGATAAAAGAGAAACATACATGAGGGGAGATACATATTAAAGCTCATATCTGATAAGTGCCAAGCATCCAAAATATAAAAATAAAACTGACAGATCAGAAGTAAAAGTTCACACTATACTAATGCAATGTGAGCAAAGAAACTTGAAAAGCCATTTCTGCACAGAGTGTATATAATATGTGTATAATATGTATATATATAATATGTGTGTGTGTCATGGGGAAATTAAATTTGTCATGCTCATTCCCTTTTATTTTATACTCTCTATTTCCTTTATCTTTATTTGCTCCTCATTTATATGTTGAGTTTCTCATATAAGAGAAAATATGACATATTTAAGTTTTTGTGTCTGATTCATCTCACATTATGGAATCAAGGCGCATTTACTTTCTTTCAAATGACAGGTTTATTCTTTACAGAAAGAGATGGGGGCAGGAAGGAGGAAAGGAAAGTTAAGGGATGAAAACAAATTACAATGTTATGTGCACGTGCCAACTTCCCACTAGAAATTTAATCTTTATGTACTGTGAGGTTGTACTAATAAAAAGTAAAAATTTAAAACAGAAGTGATGTCTGAAGCACAATAAACTTTTTTCACTCCTCATAAAGAACATACTTTTAATAAAATTAAAGGTTAAAAGTATTGGCAAGAATGCGAAGATATGAAGGTCATTATACTTTGTTAAAAATGTAAAATGTGTTTGCCAATTCGTGATTAAAAGGGAAGGGTAGAGGTAAGGGGAAAAAATGAGAATCAAGACTTGCCATGTAGAGGTACATGATCCCAACAATGAATGTAACTGTACTGTATCCCTAAAATGTACCAATAAACTCAATAAAATTAATAAATAAAAATTAAAAAATAAAAAAAGTAAACATATTATGAACTTATAACCATTAATCCCACTCCTAGATATATTGCAGCAATAATTGAAAACAAGTGCAGTTACTTCCTGTGAACAACCAGAGTAGGTCTGCAAAATCTTTTTAAGGCATTTCTCCATTCTGTGCATATCATAGACTGTACACACACAGAAAGTAAAATTATTGGGGTTTCGTTGAACAATTAATGTCATGGGGAAAACAATGCATGTGGAGTTTGTCACTGACTGCAGCATCACTGTGTAGCAGAAGACTACTAAAGATAAATGAGCATTCATATTTAGATGAGCACTATTCACAATAGGAGATCATGGAAATTAACCAAATGTTCACCAACGGACAGATGGACAGTGTCTGTATATACATATTAACCTGTTCAAAGAAATGAAGCTTGTTAACCTTAGCCAATAAAAAATTCAAAATGAAGGAGAAAAATGAAGGAAGGAAGGAAGAAAAGAGAAGGAAAATGATGACAAGGAAAGAAGAAATGATAGAGGTAAGAATCACAGCAAGAATCACATGAAATGAAAGATCTCAGAGTCATCCTCAGCATTTTCTTACTATAAAGTGAATGAAGAAATGCACTTTCAAGGTGAGAGTTCAGTCCAGTCTTTGTTCTTATTTAAGAGGAACAGCAAACATAAGAGTGTGGGCTGAGAATCAAGTTCCAAGCCACCATACAGCCTGGTCTCAGTCTCTACACTTCATAAGTTGGAGGAATGTGAGGAATATTTTTTTTCTTATTTTTTGTACCTGGGATCCAATTTGGGACTTTGCACTGGCAAGGCAGGCAGAGCCAACACTAAGCTAAATCCCTGGGTCTTATGAGGAATATTTTCAAATAAATCTTTTCAGTATGAAATCATGAAAAATCAGAGGTACACTTTGGATGTGGTACACATCTTACAGTGATGATTTTCATTGCATTCATTTAATTTTTTAAATTTAAAAATTTTTAAACAACCATTTCATCAGTTGTTATCAGTACTTTACATGATGTTGAAAATATCAGGAATGTCCATGAGAAATCTTAACAGTCTTACATCTTTATGAAACATTCATAGGTAGAAAAGATTAAGAGCAAAGTTTTGAGGGAGTTGTAAAGAAGAAACCAATAGAATAACATAAAATTCAAAGTCATAGATGTTTTGTGAATACAAGAATTTTAGGATGTCATTTAGGAAAGAATAAGGTCCAGTATTATAAATTGACAGCATTTGCTTCCAGGAACACGATGGCCACTTAATTCTAAGATTAGTGGTCCATCAAGAACCAGAGGCTGCTCTGCTGAGGACTCTTCCCAGGTCCCCCTTCACATCCTTGTTCCTCAGGCTGTAGATGAAGGGGCTCAGCATGGGGTCACCACAGTGTACATCACAGAGGCAACAGAGCTTTCAATGGAAGAATGAGTAATAGCTGAACTGAGGTAAACGCCAAGTCCTGTTCCATAGAACAAGGAGACCACACAGAGGTGAGACCCACAGGTGGAAAATGCTCTATACCTGCTTGTAGAGGAGGACATCCTCAGCAAGGAGGAGACAATCTGAGAGTAAGAGAAGAGGATCCCAGTGGTGGGACACACACCCAGCAGGGCTGTTTACAAATACAGTAGGATAATATTGACATTGGCAATGGTACCAGACCTGGCCACCCTCAGGACCTGAGCCAATTCACAGAAGAAATGTGGGACTTTGGTGTCTATGGAGAAAGTCAGTTGCTTCACAAGTAGAATGTGAAGCAGTGGGACCAAAAACATGATGAACCATGATATGAGAACTAAGAAAACATAGAAATCGGGGTTCATGATGGCCACATATATCAGGGGTTGGCAGATGGCCACAAAGCGGTCATAGGCCATTATGGTCAATAGTAAATTATCCATTCCCACAAAAGCCAAAACCAAATACACCTGGGTGAGGCACTCTGTGTACAAAATACCTTTGTTGTGTTCATGAATATTCACCAGCATCTTGGGGACTGTGGTAGAAATGAAACAGATGTCAGTGAAGGACAGGTTGGAGAGGAAGAAATACATGGGGGTGTGGAGGTGGGAGTCAGAGCTGATGGCCAGGATGATGAGCAGGTTCCCAAGCACTGTGACCAGGTACATGGACAGGAACACTCCAAACAGAATGGGCTGCAAATTAGCATCCTGTGAGAGGCCCAGGAGGAAGAATTGTGCTGCACCTGTGTAGTTTTCTGTTTCCATGTCATGAAGTATCTGCTGTGATAGAAGAAAAATTAGTGTTGAAAGCATAGCCAAAGGTCATTGCACTTACTTTGCACTTCATCATGTCATATGGGAACAGATCTCTTCTCTTTCTATTGGTTCCTGCCAATAATAATGGTTAACTAATCAAAGTGTTATTTTGTTTCTCTTCCAGTATGTGTGATTGTACATTTTTTAGTCAATTTAGCAGATTCTTCTCTCTTTTAGTCACTGATGCCCTTGTTTTAATTCTCCTAATTTAATGTATAGACATAAACACATATTAACATTTAACATTTAATATAACTCTTCTAAAATAGGTAAAAACTTTCACATACTTTACTTGATAATCTCTATACTTCTTTTTGTAGTATCTCTACAATACCAAATGAAAATGAATTTCTAACACAATGTTATTATATGATTTGAAACTTCTTAGGGATTTGAAAATTAATTCTTAGTGCCTTGTTTCAGTTTTAAAGATATGCTTATTACTGTTATTTGTTTCTAAGGATTAAAAGTTTTTTGTTCATGATAAAAACTTCAATAAATTTTTAGCTATAATTATTCATTTTGTTATTAATCTTGGACAAGTAAATCTACCAAGGTAACATATACATCTGTCATCTTTAAATTGTTTTTTTGAGTCAAAATTCCTAAAATAGGATGTTAGTCAAACAACATAACACATTTGTGACCTTGTAAAACTTATTTAAACTCTCTTAACTGCAAATATGCCTCTTTTTCAGCAGCATTGTACATGTTCACTGCATGGTAGTTTTTAAGCAAAAGTGAATGAGGTGGTCTAATTCATTCTTTTGTTCCTGGGATACATTGGGTGTTTTATGAATGTGAAGTTTTGTTCCTAACATCTCAATAAGTGCATCTTGGATGGGTATAATTTAGCAATGCTTCCTTAAACTTTGACTGCCATCATAGATGAGACAGATCAATATAAACACAGCAGGATAGTTACCTATTTTGGATACCATACAGCATTTCTAGTTAAGGAAGACATTGATGGCTCCTTCTTACCCAGTGAATTCTTCCTGGTAGAAGAAATACATATGGACTATATAAGAAATAAGAGGGAAGAAAAGCACTCCAGCATTAACTTCAAGTACAAGGTGTATGTGGGTGTCTGCTCACATGTCCATGCTCTTGAACAGGGTGTGCTGTATTAAAAATCAAAAGAAATAAAAGCCAAATGTACATTGATGGACTTGAATAATATATCAAATTTATACAAGAAGAATTATCCTACAAAGAATTAAAAGGCCAAAAAACATTTTAAAATAAATATTTACCATTTCTGTGACATACAGGTTCAGAACTATGAATGCCAAAGATAGTTAACTAATGCATGGAAGAACAATGCCACTAAGAACCAAGTTGAAAGGTGAACAAAACAGTTTTCTTTGAAATAGGAAAGTTTGGGCTGAGAGAGCAGAAGAAGCAGCCATTGTCAATTGGAGGAGATAAGAAAAGGAAAGTAAAGGGCAAGAAGAATGCTGAGAGAACAGAATGTCTGGTTGTTCTGTGTGACAGTGATGTTGGTGCAAGAAGAACATTTTCTGCTCATTTGTGGTGCAAAGAGTGGGAAGGTTTTTGCTCATACTTCCTCTTATGAGGGATTTACATGGTGTTTACCTTATCAAAGGTTCTGAACAAATACAAATATTTCAAATATAAAAAAAACCTTGAGACCAAAATGTCTACTATAACACAAAGAGAAATCTTCAAGCTCATTATTTGCCTAAATATAGGCACACATTTTACTTGTAAAGTTAAATAAAATACAGTCATATCGATCTTAATGGAAGATCAATTTTACCAGTGAAAGTTTGCCTAACATAAAGGTGTTGGTTAACAGAATTCATACTGGAAAAGAAAGTCAGTGAAGATAAATCATAACCATAATTACAGCTGAAAATTCATGTAAGAAAATGTATTGGCTGGGTATGTGTGAATCATCCTGTACTAAAAATTGTAAAAATAAGGAACCAAGGCTATTTTCATACTTGAGTACATGGTTGTTTTGAAGTAGTAGATAAAAATATACAGTAAATATTGGAGTATTTCTGTTAAACTCACAATCATGTCAAGAAAGTATCCTTCAACTTCAATCATTTGATATTTTTATAAATAATTAAAAGGGTTGGCAATATGAAAAAGGAAATAGGACTAGGTGTTTTGCAGGTCAGAAATAATGACACTGATGTTAGATGTTACTGAAGAAACACATGAAGCGATACTTAAGTAATATAGAAGCAAGAAGAGCTATCAGAAAGTCAAACCTGCCAGTAAAAATGGGTTGGGAATACAAAATCAATTTCTGGTAAATTTTGGGATAGAGCAGACAATATCTTGCAAATAATAGTTCTTTAGAGAATTGAGTAATGAACATGAAATTGGATGCAGGAAATCTAGCAGAAGTCTGTAGTTTTTTGGAAAGTTTGGAGAAGACTCACCAGAAAGTTGCTGATATTGAGGAAAAGCTCTAGGCTCCAAAATGTGAGAAAGTGAAACAAAATAATAGGTGGAAGCAAGAAGCCTCAATAGAAAGTAAAGTTCTTCCAAAGTACAAAGAGTTCACTTTTATATTAGAAAGAAATTTGGGATTTACCCATTCTCATTACACATCTTGCTTTCCATTTTTCTTTATCTGTACCTGCCCTGAAGGGGATGCATTGTCTCTCTTTGATGGCTACCACAGAAGCTTCCCTTCACAAACTGTTCTCAGGAAGCCCAGGTGCTAAAATCAGAGTAGTAAGTGGAAAGGAAACAAGATATGTTTCTAGTTTCCAGTGTCTCACATTATATCCTCTTAGAGCTCCTAATGAAATATATTATCACCTTGTCTTTCCAGACTCCAAACAATTCAGCCCCCTTGGGATACAAGGAAGTCAGAAGAAGGGAAAATTTTTAGTCAATTTTGAGTCTATGTAGGTAGTAGGGAGGGAGGTAATTTTATTTCCTTCAGGGAGGAACATTGTGTTTTAGTTTTATTTTTAAAACAGAATTTACTTAAGAAATGTTTAATTTTTTTCAAGTGATATATCATAGGAAAAATATACTGTGATACACTCTTTAGAAAACTCTGGGGAGTTTATGGTTCATTTGACGCCTGTAATTTTATGAAGAAAAAAAGTCCTTAAATTTCTCAATTGTATTTATTTTTGTCAGAAAAAATAGTGTGTGTTTATCATGTTATTCTTTATGAAATGGTTAAATTTAGAAAATTAACATATACATTAGGTCACATAGTTTTCATTTTTGTGGGGAGAACACTTATCCACTCAGGATTTTCCAAGATATGATATTCCATCATTAAATATAGATATCATGCTTTAAATTTTGTTTGAAATTTTTCCTCATATCTAACTGGAATTCTTTATCTTTTGTCTGATATTTTGCCAACATTATGAACCTCTTAGTCACCATTTTGCTGTATTTCCATGAAATCTACTTTATAAAATCCATAAGTGAATGAGATCATTAAATATTTAAATTTATCCACTTGCCTTATTTCATTTAATAGTTGTTTCTCATTCATCTATTTTTATGTAAATTACACACACACACACACACACACACACACACATATATATACACACACACACACACACACACACACTTTCTCAATGTATTTTTCTTCTTTTTCCTTTTTATTGAGTTTATTGGTACATTCTAGGTATACAGTACAGTTACATTCATTACTGGGATCTTGTACCTTTACATGACATATCTTGGTTCTCATTTTTTCCCCTTTGTTCCTGCTCTCCTCTCGATGTGTTTTTCCATTCGTAGAAAGGTAATGTCTGTACACTGGCTATTGTGACAGTGGTGCAATAAAAATTCAAGTTCATATACATTTTTGCTTTTATATATTTACTTTGGTTCTATTTTTATGAATACGTGTTTGCAGTACATAATATTTACATTTATTTTATGAATTTGACCTACTGATTTTATCTTCTTTTAGATTTCCTCAGTATTCGCTAGACTGTTTTATTGTTTGCTTTGGGGGGGTTTGTGGGGGTTGGTTCCAGGCATCAAATGCAGGACCTTTCACTTTCAAGGCAGGTGCAACATCTCTGAGCTAAATCCTTGGCCCAAGAATCATGATGATAGGTTGATACATTGGAGGCTGTGCTGGATATCTGAGTAATATCTTCAGAGTCTTGTGCTTTGAGTCTAAAGTCCTGATAGATGAGGATTGGGGGCAGCTTCTAAGAAATGTCCTATGATCCTTAGTCCTTAGTATTCCATTCTTGTATAATCCACTTCTCCTTGCTTGTGATGTGCAATTAGTGATTAGTTTTCCATGAAGATAATAGGGAGACTTTTGATTTGGATAACTGCTCTCCAAAATTATATGTGTCAGAGACTTGGTCGACAAGTTGGTGTTATTCGGAGATAATGGAACCTTTAAGAGGTGGTTCTTAGTGGGAGATCTTTAGGGCATTGGATGGAGAGATTTGATAGGAATAGTGGGACATCACCTCTTCCAACTGCCATATTGTAATCTGCTTTAAGAGCAGCAAGAAATTGAAGGAACCCAGTAACACATGAGAAACTGAATCTCATACAAAGCCACATGAGTGAGCTTGAAATTGGATTCTTTACCAGAGAATCCTTGAGATGATTATAGCCTGGCTTTTATCGAAACACTGATAGGGTCCTTTGTATTTCAGTGAAGTATAAAGTTTCCATTTAGTATTTGTAACCTGCTGCCTCCAGCATAGAAAGGACAGCCACGGATTATAGGCAATGATCATAGGAGCAGGCACGCGATCATTCTGCACACAATTCCCTCCAGGCCCTCTGTATTACATCCTCGTAGTACACATTTCTTAAAATTTAGGAACATTTTTTACTATGTTTATCTGCTGCCTTTACTTCTTTGTCTGAGATGTCTGTTCATTTCAGATGTTCGTGTTTACCTGGGCCTTTGTATGTGGGTGTTTCTGAACTTTATTAGTTTTGTTTTTAAGTGTATTTATTTTTTTAAATTTATTTTATTTATTTTACTTCATTGAGTTTATTGGTACATTTTAGGTATAAAGTACAATTACACTGATTATTGGGATCTTGCACCTTTCTATGACAGGTCTTGGTTCTCACTTTTTTCCCTTTGCCAGTACCCTCCCTTCACCCCTTCTTTTCCTCCCCATTTACAAACATTTTATTTCCTTTTTTCATTTTGTCAAATTTTTTTTCTTTTCCCTTATTAATTTTCCCCTACCCTTCCAATTTTCCCTACACCTTTAGCCCTTTTCTTCCTATTTCACAGGGTCAATAATCTCATTAGGATCTTATGTACTATTAGTGCTTAAGACATTGGCATAGGAAAAGATTTTATGAGCAAATTCTCAGTAGCATGGGAACTAGCAAAAAGAATCAGCAACTGGGATCTCACCTTATCAAAAAGCTTCTGCACTGCAAAAGAAACCATCAATAGAACTAAGAGACAACCTACAATGTGGGAAAAAATTTTATCAGCTGCTCCTCAGACAAAAGACTGCCAGTGACATCTACAATGATCAGACTCAAAGATAATGACCAGTTCAACCATAAAGGTTCCTTGTCCTCCTGCTTCTTATTTTTTAAATACTTTTACCAGATGCTCCTGAGACAAAAATTATTATCTAGAATATATAAAGAACTAAAAACAATCACCCACCCTAAATATAAAGGCCCAATTCAAAAATGGGCATCTGAAGTGAACAGACATTTCTCAGACAAAGAATTAAAAGCAGCAAGTAAATATATGAAAAAATGTTCCACATCACTGGTCATTCAAGAGACGCAGATGAAAACAACACTGAGACTCCACCTCACCCCACAAAGCATGGCTGCTATCAAGAAATCAAACAATAACAAATGTTGTCACGGTTGTGGGGAGAAAGGAACCCTTCTCCATTGTTGGTGGGAGTGCAGACTGGTGAAACCACTATGGAAATCAATAAGATACCTCAAAGAGCTGGGACTAGAAGTTCCATTTGATGAAGCCATCCCTCTGTTGGGTATCTTTCCAAAATAATTAAATGAATCATACCACAGTGATATATGCACACCAGTGTTTATAGCAGCACAGTTTGTAATAGCTAAATCTCTTGGAAACAGCCCATTTGCCCATCAGTTGGCAATTGGATAAAGAAGTTGTGTTTTTTTCTGTAAAATTGAACACTATTCAGCCATAAAGAAAGAAAAAAATTAGATTCATTCATAGGAAAATGGATACATATTGAGGATATACTCCTAAATCATACAAATAAGTCACACATTTGTAAATACTGAAAAATTTCTCTGGTGTGAATTTTATTAATTCTTTATATAATTGAGATAGTAGACCTTTGTCTGAGGAATAGTCAGTAAAATTTTTCTCATGTTGTAGGTTTTCTCTTAGCTCTGTTCATGGTTTCTCTTGTAGTGCAGAAACCTTTCCATACAATGAGATCCCAGTTGTTGATTGTTTGTGCTAGGTCCCATACTACTGAGGATTTATTCATCAAGTCTTTTCCTATGCTGATGTTTTCAGGATTTCTACCTAGCTTATCTTACAACCAGGTTAGTGTTTCTGTTTTAATATTTACATCTTAAATCCACTTGAATTTTAGTTTAGTTCATGGTGAAAGATAAGAGTCTGGTTTTAATCTGTGGCAAGTTGAAAACCAGTTTTTCTCCACACTATTTGTTATTTTCTCCAGTAAGTTTAGTGGGCTCCTTTGTCAAAGATGAGTTAGTTCAGTACTTCTGGAGTTGTTCCTTCAGCTTCTAATCTTTCCCATTGATCTTCAAGACTATTTCTTTGCTAGTATCATGCTGTTTTTATCACAGTGGCTCTGCAGTATACTTTCAAGTTGGGGATTGTGATACACCCTGTCATATATCTTTTGTCTAGCATTACTTTTGCCATTCTCGATCTCTTTTGGTTCCAAAGGAGATTTTTTCTCTAATTCTGTGAAATATACTATTGGGATTTACATCAGGATTACACTGAATCTGTATAATAATTTTGGGAGTATGGCCATTTTCACTATATTAGTTCTTCCTACCAAAGAACAAAGGTATCTTTCCATTTTGTTATATCCTATTTGATCTTGCTTTTCAGAGTGTTGTATTTCTCAGTTTAGAGGTCTTTTTCCTTCTTTTGTTTATTTTATTTTTCCCTGTTAAGCTTATTGGTACATTTAAAGCAAACACAGTTACATTTATCATTGGGATTTTGTACATTTACATGATATGTCTAAGTTATTCTTTTTCCCCATATTTCTGCCCTCCCTTAACCTATTCACCCTTCCCTATTTACAAAGATTTTGTTTCCATTTTGTCTTTTCTCACATTTTTTCTTTCCCCTTATCTCCTTTGCACTCCCCTTCCCAATTCCCCTTTAACAATTTCACATTATCAATTATACCATTTGAACCTTTTTTACCCTTTTAGCTTTTCACACCAGAGAGACTATTTGGTATTTACTCATGTGTCCTGTTTATTTCACTTAAGAATATAGCCTCAATGTGCATTCATTTAGCTACAAATGTCTCTAGTTTCTCATTCTTTTTGGCTGAGTAAAGCCCCATTTTGTAGAAAAACTGCATGTTCTTTATCCAGTCTCCAGTTGAGAGGCATTTGTGTTGTTTCCAAGTTTCAGCTATTATAAACTGTGCCGCTTTAAACATGGGTGTGCACATATCACTGTGGTGCAATTATTTTAATTCTATTGGAAAAAAAACTGTAGAGGTGGAGATGGGTCAAATGGGACCTCTAATCTTAGGAACCCAGTCAATGATTCTTTGTGCAAGGTCTTGTGCTGCTGTTTATTTTTTCATAGGCAAGGCACAAAATTAAAGGGAGAGAGGAAAAAATTAAAAAAAATAACCAACTGGAGAATGAAAAGACAAACAAGACAATGAAAAATCAATACATAAGAGTTATAATCATAAATGTTAATGGCCTCATTTCACCAATCAGAAGATATAGGCTGGCAGACTGGATTAAGAAGCAAAATCCAATGATATGCTTTAAACAGGAAACCCACTTAATCCACAAAGAAACTCATATACTGAGAATAAACTTTTGAGAACAGTTCTCTATGTGACATGAGCCCACAAAAAACTAGTGGTAGCTATCTTATTTGCAGACAGAATAGATTTCAAGCCAAAACTAATTAAGAGAGATAAAGAGGGCCACTACATCCTTGTAAGGGGAACAATATAAGAGGAAGAAATGACAATTATAAAAATATATTCACCAAATTATAATGCCCCCAACTATACAAAACACATATTAATGGATAGGAAAAACAAAATAAGTACTAATACAATTGAAGTGAGGGACTTCAAAATTACACCAAAATAAATACACTGATGAGCTAGACAAAAATTCAACAACAAAATAACAGAACTGAATCAAGCTTTAGAAATGCTGGAGGGGTTGTGGGGAAAAAGGAACCCTCCACTGTTGGTGGGAGTGAAGTCTGGTGCAACCATTGTGGAAATCAATATGCAGATACCTCAAGCAACTACGATTAGAGGTCCCACTTGACCCAGCTATTTCCCTGCTGTGTATATTCCCAAAAGAATTAAAAGAATCATGCCACAGTGATGTATGCTCACCCATGTTTATAACGACACAGTTTGTAATAGCTGAAAATTGGAAATAACACAAACGTCCCTCAACTGGAGCCTGGATAAAGAAGGTCTGTTTTTCCTAGAAAATGGAGTACTACTTAACCATAAGGAATGAGAAACTAGAAACATTTATATCTAAATGGATGCACATTGAGGCTATATTCTTAAATGAAATAAATAGAATACACGAGTAAATACCAAGCAGTTTCTCTGATGTGAAAAACAAAAAGTGTCAATAAGATTCAAATGGTGTAATTGAGAGGGTGAAATAGGAAGTTAACTTTGTGTCTCATAGTGGCCATATTCTTAAAAGTAAATTTTCTTTACATTATGCCTTTTCTTGTCTTCTTTCTTCCTATCTTTATTTCTTCAGTTCTATCTTATTTCACTCTTCCCAATCTTTGTATTTTCTTTCCTAAGGGATGTGGAGGGGCTGAAGTTCTATATTCTTGTGACTGCTTCATGCTGTGTAGGGTGGGGGGTCCTGCCCTTGCCAAGTTAGGCAAAAGTCTCGGTGTGACTGAGCTAAAGGAGACAAAAATAGATGGGTTTATTGCATGATTAATCATCATCCTTTAATATCCTGGATATTAGCAAAGCACACTAATGAGTCAATGAGTTTCCCACCTCATTTTTTAACTAAGTTAAAGAAGCAAGTGTTGACAACTAAAAGTAGAATATTGGTTAACAGCACTTTCGAAAATTAGAATTCACACAAAGTTAGGTGGTAGTTTACTTCTGTATGATTTGAAGTTTTTGTGCAAGCACAATAGATGGAGTCATAGTATGCATAATTCTTTTTTTGTTTAAGAAGTGAACAAATCTCCCCTTATTTTCCTGGCTAAAAGTAGAGCAAATGCATATATGTGTATTTCTAGGTGAGCAATGGACCATCAAAAATTTCACTGTCAGAATGTGATGTATGTGACTTATGTCTTCTGTTTTTTATCCCTGAGAATATTTTGTAGTGATTCGCCTCTGATAAAATAAACATAGTCTGGATTAAATATCACAAAATTCATACACCAAAAGTAATTAAGCTTGAGGTTGAATATCTATATGGTAATTTTGAACTTCTAGGCAGATCAGTAGGTGAAGCCAGATCTTCACCTGAGAATCAATTTAAACCAACACAGAAATAACACAAGGGCAATTCACTAAGATAGGTAGAAGGGCACATTTTTCAGAAAGATATCAGGTCTCACAATTTCTTGCAGTTGTTGTTTAAAATGCTATAAGTTCAGCTGGAGACTGCCAGTAGTGGTGAGTGTAATGTTTCGAGCTCTCCTTAAATGTAGCCTAGTTTTCTCTGATTTTATAATGTTATTGTTCCATATTTCAGCTATACCTTCCTGTTGGGTGTTTACCTCAAGTCAAAGTAAGACACTATAAAAAAGTTAATGTTTTTACACATATCTGTGAATGATTGCCATTTTAGGGTCTTGAGGAATTAATTTTGGGGCTATGTGCAATGTCTTAGATTCTCCAGTTTTTTGATCTGCCAGTTGTGTCATCTGCCCAGATGGGTCATAGTCTTGCTTGACATTATGGATTTACTAGAAAGCATGGGGACAATCCCTTTTCTAGTGACTCTTTTTGGCAGAAATGTACACATAACTCATATTTTCTGTGGAGCAACAGTCCCTTTTGTTGGGTTATCCGTGATTCACCAGAGTAGAAAATTCCATTCCGAGGAAGTTAGTCATGTCTTGGGATTTGACTGTTCATCTAGGCCAAGTTCCTAAATGTTGGCTGTCCTCATAGGCTCTTTCTTATGTTTGGTCTCTAAGCCTGACTTCTTCTACACTCTACAGGTCAATTATATCAGTCTTGAATGGGAGAATTGTCTTATTCCTATTATAATAGCCTCAGGATATTGGCAACTTTGAAATATGTACTATGACTAGATAATAGATACTTTTTCCTTTAATCATGGTGAGGATTAGGGGTATTAGTATGAGGAGTCAGTGTCATATTCTATCTGAAGTGTAGGTAATGGCATAATATCTAAGCCTACTATTTAGGTTGTCTCTTAGAAGTCACATTCATATAGAAAGTTATCAGATATTTACAAAGTTTTATAGAGAAAACAAAAAATAAAACTAACAAAAAGAAAAATAGTAATTTGGTATATATTCATGATGATATTATTACACTAGGGCCATTATATTCTCTTTATTATCTTTAAAATAAATTTAAATTTTATTGTACTGGAACATGAGCAATTGGTTTCCTTTATTAAATTATAAAATACTAATGGCATACATTAAAACATCAATTAAAATTAAAATTCCTAAGTATAATCCATTTGTTTACAGGTGCATTTTATAAATGACTATTGGCCCATCTTTTATCATTAGAATGACACTGTAGAGTCTGCATGATATTTAGTTACATATAAGTATCATAATAGAAAAAAGATTACACAGACATAAGTCTGGAAAAGCCTATCATTGTAAACAATTTTACTCCATGATGTGAATATAGTAAATGTTCTGCTAAGTTGTGCATGTAGTCTTGTGGGATGGAAATGAATTTAAGATGCGAAGAATGTCAGTAACAGCATTAAAGCTACAAAGAAGTGTTTATATATTAAATTTGATTTTAGTTTAAGGTGAAATTTAGAGTTCTTTAGCAGGCTTATATAATATAACAAGTATGGATGGGGAGTTTAAAAATTAGTACAAAATTTCAGTTTGTAAAGGTTCAAAATTTCTGGAAATGGGGGTGAAATTTTCATAATATTGTAAATGTAATAAATGACATTAAACTATACCCTTATCCTGATTTAGAATGGCAATTGTTATTATTTGTATTTTACCACAAGGAATCACGTTTAAAATAACAGAAAGAACTTTACAGAAAATATTAATGAGTTGTTAATAAGTTGGTACTCAAACCTTTGTTTAGAACCTTCCCCTGTGTTAAAGTTATCCATTCTTAATTCATGGGTTGATTATCAGAAAGTAAAAGCAATAAATAGCACAATATATGAATATAACTCATGGTGAATATTTAAATAAAAATCACTGAAAAAGAAAACACATTGCCAATAATGTACTTCGAAACACCCCTACCTGTCTTGAATGATTTTATCTGTTTTTTGCTGCTTTCAGTAGCTGTTATGGAAGCCTTCTCCTGTAAGTCTCTATAATTGCTCTGTCCTGGATGCTGCCATGTTCTGAATCGATCTGATACTTTACCTTTCATAGTCATTATGACTTTGGAGGAAAGACAGAAGCCACATGGTGCCTGTTCCAGTGAATACAGTGGATAAGGTTATGCTATGATGTGTTTGTGAGCCTGATTTATGCAAATCCCTTCATTAGCCTCAATTTCCTTCTCCTGATTCTTGGAGCTCTTCTTCTTTTTCTGTTACTTAAATTGTAGTTTTCTAGGTGTCTCAAATTCAATTTCTGGAGAGGCTATACATCCCTGCTGGCTTTTATTCTGTCATCTTTTTCTCACTTGTGCTCTACTGATCTTAGACAAAAGATTGTGATTGTATACACCAATAAACTGGTTATTCTCACAATGATCAAATTGTCTATTAGAAGTCACCACTTGATTATTACTATTCCTTTGCTTATATATATCAAGACTTTCCAAAAGCCTATGCTAGACTTGGTGGTGTATTCTGTAGTCATCTGTACTTTGAGTCCCTTATTATGTAGCCTGTGATACAGAGAAGTTTTTTGTCCTGTCAGAGGCTCTAGAGCATGAGTCCACTCTTAAGTATCCATTCAGGGTGTACTTTTTAAAGAACAATGAAACCATATCTAGAATTCGATATAAAATTATTTGCTCATATCACTTTTATCATTTCATATCTCTAATTCCCTATGATTTCTATAAATTGAAATTTTTATATCTGCAGTTCATATTAATTACATTCATCATGGGGAGCTGGTGGTTGTACATAACACATCTTAATTATTTTTACTTCCTCTTCTCCTTCTTTCCAAGTCCCTCTCTTCATATCATAATTTCCTTAGCATTTTCAAAAATATTTATTTCCCTCTCTCTGATTATCTATCTTTTATTTTACTCTTTTGCTTTTGTTGGCTTTTACATGTGAGTTTTACATATAAGAAAAAGCACGCAACATTTATTCCTGTATGTCTGATATTTTCCTTACCATTATTGTCTCAAAGTACTTCTATTTTCCTAAAAATGACTCAAGTTTATCATTGTAGAGTCTTACTATTTTCATGTTGGACATGAGCTTGCCTGGCTTTTATATTGTGATGAAGAGATAAATTTAAAAGTGTCACTTTTCAATTTCAAAAATCAAGCATTTGATATATTTATGACCTAGATAGATTTACAAAATTGTGAATTTAATTAACTCCACTGAAATGTGTTAATATAATGGTCATAATGGTAAGTTTCTATGCATATTTTACTCCAACCAAAATTAAAATAAAAATAGGCCTATCTGTAAATATCAGATAGTATTTGCAGAAGTCAATAGCACACATGAACTTGCCTGAGTTGAGAAAGAGCCAAAAACATACCAGAGACATTCACTTTCTCCTCTTCTTACCCTTAATATTAAAACTTCCTCAGTGATTTGGATGATGTTGAACAATATAATTATGAGTGCTGTGCATTAAGCCTCTAGAGTAATATGAATCAGTAATCTGCTTGTGTCTTCAGCAGTGCATTTGTTTCAATTGGTTTCTGTTCAGTTGTTTCCAACCTGTATCTCCTCCTCCCTTCTTGCATTCAGGAGGAAGATCTCATATGAGCCAGATATATATCCATCCCAAGGAAAGAACCTGAGCCTTCACTGGAAAGCAGAACTGTGAGAGTCTTCAGACCCACAATCATTGCTCATGACACAGCAGAGAAGGACCATAAAACAGCAAGTGCTGGGAAAACTGAGGGATGTACACAAGAATCTTACAAGAAATTTTTTTGTAATCATGAGCACAGACAAGGCAATTTTGAGTAGCCAGAAGGAAGGAGACTAATATGAAATGTCCCCCTCTACAGCTATGAGAAAAGTGAGGTTTCTATTCCTGGTTACAATGTAGATATTAGAAAGCTCATTCAAAATTCACTTCCTACCCACCTTGGTTCTATTTTGCATTGAGTTCTCACCCCCCCCAAATAAAAAAAAATATCCATTTCATAGAAAAACCACATCTTCTTTATCCATTCTCCAACTTTTGGGCAACTGAGTTGCTTCCAAGTTTTAGATATTACAAACTGTGCCACTATAAAAATGGGTGTGCATATGTCACTGTGGTATGATTCTTTTAATTATTTTGGAAAGATATGCAGCAGAAGGATGGCTGAGTCAAATGGAACCTCTATCCCTAGTTCTTTGAGGTATCTCCATATTGATTTCCATACAAATTGGACCAGTCTGCACTCCCATTAACAATACAGAAGGATTCCTTTCTCCCCACAACTCTGCCAACATTTATTATTGGTTAATATTTTTTGATGGTAGCAATTGTTTCTGGGCTGAGGTGGAATCTCAGTATAGTTTACAATGACATCTCTTGAATGACAAGTGATGTGGAACATTTTTTCATATATTTATTTGCTGTTTTTACTTCTTTGTCAGAGAAATGTCTGTTCATTTCAGATACCCATTTTTCAATCAGGTCTTATATTTTGGGGGAGTGATTGTTTTGATTTCTTTGTATATTCCAGGTAATAGTCCTTTGTCTGAGGAGCAGATGATATTTTTTTTCCCACATTGTAGGTTGTCTTTTAGCTCTGTTTGTAGTTTCTTTTGCAGTGACAAAGCTTTTTAATAAGATGAGAGCCTAGTTGTTGAGTCTTTGTGCTAGTTCTCATGCTACTGAGAATGTGTTCATAAAGTATTCCTATGTCAGTGTCTTCGAGAGGCCTGCCTAACTTATCTTCCAGAAAATTTGGTGATTCTTTTTTAATATTTAGATCTTTAATCCACTTGGATTTTAGTTTAATGCATGGTGAAAGACAAGGGTGTAGTTTTAATTTTTGGTAGGTTCAAATCTAGTTTTTCCAACACTATTTATTAAAGAGGCTATCTTTCCTCTAGTGAGGATGGTTGTCTCCTTTGTCAAAGATGAGGTAGCTGAGTACATCAGTAGTTGCTTTTGTGTTTTTCAATCTATTCCACAGATCCTCTGGTCTTTTTCTAAAATGAAGTCCTACTCAGCCATAAAAGATGAGAAACTAGAGTCATTCATAGGAAAATGGATGTATATTGAGGCCATACTCTTAAGTGAAATAAATAAGATACATGTGCAAATACCAAATAGTTTGTCTGGTGTGAAAAATTCAAAGTGTAAATAAGATCCAAATGGTATAATTGACAATATTAAATGGGAAGAAAAGGGCTGAAAGTGTAGAGGAAGTAGGAAGGGTAGGGGAAAGGAAGTAAGGGAAAATATGAGAAAATGAAAATATGGAAACAAAGTTGTTGTAAATAGGGAAGGGTGGAGTGGGTGAAGAGAGGACAGAGATAATGGGAAAAAGTGAGAACCAAGACCTGTCATGTAAAGGTACAAGATCCCAATGATGAATGTAACTGTATTGTATACTTAAAATGTAGCAATAAACTCAATGATTAAAAGCAATGTGTCCTACTGAATTGATTTCTCTGTACTCCAAAAGGATTACAGTCATTAGAGTAAGGGTAAGTCTGATTAAATTATCAACCATAACATCATAAACTATTTCTCAGTACTTATTAAATTCAGGTATTGAGTAAAATATTCTACACATAGCTTGTTTCACATCATGTGCTTACTCTTGTTGTGGTTATAAGGGTCCACCTTATTTTCAACTTACAAAAAACTGAAGAACGATCATTGTAAAGTAGCACACAGTATGATGTTAAGTAGTAAAGAATAAAGCCATATTTTCACTCTACTGTGTGATTACAGGCATAGGGAATGAAATGAAGGGAATATTGGCAGTTTATATCCTCCACAACTCAAATAGCCATTTCACTTCCCTCACATTTTTAGTAAAGAAACCTTGCTAACTGTGATATTTGGGGTGGGGACAGGTGTGTCCACTATATAAAGGACTTACACAGATCACAGGCATTTTTCACAGGAAGTGTATGCACTGAAAATTCTGTATGGATTTCTCTCCTCATATGACTGGTGGATATTGTTGAAACTTTCCACACTCTTTTTTATCTTTGCAATTACTTCATAAAATTTCTAATGGGGTCATATTAGGTCTTGAATTGGGGGTCTTTGCCTCAACCTGGGCTTCTTGGCTTTCCCTGCTTCTAATGTGTTCAAGTAAACACAAAATGGTTTATAATAAAAATCATTAAATCATATTACCATTCTCTCTCAAATTTAGAGTGATGAAATAAGCAAAAATTCTATCATCTATAGCAGATATTATACTTATAATATTTTTAATGATCAAAAGAAAACTGTGAAAAACTTAAAATCTCCCGGGCTTCTCAGAATACCCATACCTGTAGCCCATCCTTCTTGGTCTGTTCCTGTCATGTACTTGCTCATAGTGCTCAGGAACCTGCTCATCTTCCTGTCCATCAGCTCTGACTCCCACATCCACAGCCCAGTGTACTTCTTCTATAACCTGCCTTTGGCTGACATCTGTTTCACATCCACTATTATCCCAAGGCAATCGCGGACATCGTAACATACATTAGGGTCATCTACTATGTGGGTTGCCTGACACAGATATCTTTTGTTTTCCTGTTTGCATGTATGAATGACATTCTTTTGACTGCGATGACCTCGACTAGCTTCTGGCTATCTGACATTCCCTGCATTACATAGTCATTATGAACCCTCACTGCTGTGTCTTATTAGTTTTGGTATTTTTTCAGTCTTTTGATTTGCCAGCTGCACAATTTCATTGCTTTAGGACTAACCTGCTTCAATGATGTGGAAATTGCTAGTGTCTTTTGTCACTCTTCTGAACTCCTTAATCATTCCTGTTTTAATATGGTAGTCAAAATCATAGTCACATGCATTGTTGGCATCGTATTTTGATTTTTTTCCCATTTCAAACATCATTTTCTTTTACTATAAAATTGTTTCTACTATTCTGACAATCTCATCATCTGCAGGGAGGTACAAAGCCTTTTTACCTGTAGTCCTAACTGCTCAGTTGTTTGTTTATTTTGTGTAACAACCCTTGGAGTGTATTTTGGTTCAGACATGTCATAGTCCCCAAGCAGGGGCACAGTGGCCACATTGATATACACTGTTATCATTCCTGTGCTGAATCTCTTCATTGAGAGTGTGAACAACAGGGACATTCTTGGCACCATGAAGAATCTCTACAATTGTGGAGCCTAATCGCTGGATCTTTGGTATCTATTTCTAATGCAGTTTGGAAAACATAGAAAACCTGAACACATAAAATTCACTGTAAATACTGCTTCCTTGGATATACTTCACATATTTTATGTCTTCAATTTCTTTTTTTTATTGATAAGAGTTTCATCTATTTTTTCTCATTCAGTTTATTGGTACTTTTAAAGTATACAGTACAGTTATATTTATCATTTGGATCTTCTACCTTTACTTGACAGATCTTAGTTCTCATTTTATCCCATACCTCTGTCCTCCCTTCGCCACCTCTACCCTTCCACAGTGATACATGCACACCCATGATTATAGCAGAACAGTTTGTGATAGCTAAAACTTGGAAATAGCCCAATTGCCTATCAGATGGAGACCGGATAAAGAAGATGTGATTTTTCTATAAAAAGGAGTATTACTTAGCCATAAAGAATGAGAAACTAGAGTCATTCATAGGAAAATGCATGCATATTAAAGTCATACTCAAGTGAAATAAATAAGACACACGTGTAAATACAGAATAGTTTGATGTGAAAAACTAAAAGTGTAAATAAGATCCAAATTGTATAATTGACAATGTGAAATAGGAAGAAAAGAGCTAAAGGTGTATGGAAAGAGGGAAGAGCAGGGAAAGGAAAATAAGGGAAAGAAAAAAATCTGAGAAAATGAAAAAATGGAACCAAAGTCTTTGTCTTCAATTTCTTCCACATTTTGAAGTTGAAAGATAGATGATTAGGAGGATGTGGAATTTAAGAAAGTTTGTGTGGTTGCAAATGTCAGTTGAGAATTTGAAAAGTTTCTGGAGTTTGACATGATTGGTGTTTTCAGAAGAATAACTTTGAAATTAAGGTTACAAAATGGTGCTCAAATATGGTTAAATGGTCCATTTAGTTACACATATCTTACCACAATGAACAATGAAAATAAAAAATTGAGTCATATTTTTTTAAGGAAGAAATTAAAAGAGTGAAAAATATACCTTGGATTCCTTCTGAGGAGAGAAAGACCAAATAGCCTTTTGTGGATACTCATTTTATCTGTCTTTTCTTGAAATTCCAGTACAATTCAGAAGTCCTTAGGGGCAGGATGACATGGACTATCTTGGGTAATCATAAACTGTGAGCACGGATCTTCCAAAGTCATATAATAAATAGTGCATATTCAACATTCTTGCTCCAGGCTTTCTTTTGCATTTTTTTCAGTCCAATTGCCAGCATTGCCATATCTCCTCCTTCATGATTGTCTGAAATAGAAGGCTTGCATCTGACATCGTTATTTGAACTAGAGCCTTTACTAGTTCTCCAGTGGATGAGGAATTTGGATCATAGTTTTTTCTTCTTCTTCTTCTTTTTTTTTTTTTTGTACCAGGGATAGAACTCAGGCTGTTATGCTTGCAAGGCAGGCAGTGGAACCACTGGGCTACATGCTCAGCCCCAGATCATAGTTTGTTGACATTGTTATAGAGAAAATGTAACTCACTTAAGTGTTTAAAGGTAGGATGGGTGGTGCAGAAATGATTTGAATCATTGTTGTATCCCATGAAGATATAGAAGAAAGTTTGATTGGTGAGATACAAGGATAGTATGGTGTGCAGTTTCAAACATGATGAAGGTGAAATTTATGTTCTTGGTTGTCATGAGGAACACATCTTAGCCAAAAATGTCTTTCCTTCCCACACTGTTTCTGCATGTCATAAGCTTTTAATATGTGATAGCAGATTATGCATGTCTGTGAACTCTTTCATCAGCAGCACAGAGCAGTTATGTTGGTGATGATGAAGTTGAAAATAAGTACATCATCATGAAACAACATTGAGCAATTCCTAAATAGCAGCATTTGAATTGTGTGCTCTATGTAACTTGTTGCATTGTATTTGCACAGTGTTCCTTACATATGAACTCCTATATTATATTATTTTAAAAGCAAAAAATAAAAGTATTTTGTGAATTCAACAACAATTGTTTGGTAGAAAAGAAAGAAGAAGCGTTCACACAGAACTATCTAATGTCAGACACAGGTCACTTTGCCGGGTGAGTCCTTCACATAGTCTCCAACAATTCAAGCACCCAGTTCTCTTCCCTGTCTTTCTAATTGAGTCCTTCCTTTCAGAGATTCCAAGAAAGTAACAGTGAAGAGGTGAGCTTACACCTGCTGCATCCATTGTGGGTAGAATGACTGAGAACAAAGGCAATAATCAAAGAAAGAGAAGGCCGGCAGTGTTAGAGCTGACCATTTTTATTACTCCTTACTCCAGGCTTTCTACACAGCTGTCCACATTTTCCTCCAATTTTATAACCAACTTTCTCAATCTCAATGAAAGATATCAACTCAGGGTTTTGTTTCATTCCTTCTCTAGAAACTAGAAATTGCTTGATGGAAAGAAAAATAACTGTGGTTTACAGCCCTGTATCTCTGCTGCAAAATTAGTAATGCTTAGGAAGCAAAGGAAGAAGTGTTTGAATTGGTCTGCCTGAATATACATAGACAAGGGGAATGCTGGCAAGTTGTTTTGTTAAAAGACCTACACAGGCTACTTCTCTGTCATTCTGAGAGGCCACATTCTGTCATTTCCTCTCTGTGCTCTTCTTTTTGGAGTTCCTGGTTTATCACTGGACAAGGCATTGAATATTTCCTACTTTATCCAGCATCGGAAGGGCACCTTGAAGAGCAGGGACATGGTCAATCAGCACACATGTCTTTCCTGCCATCTCTAATATCTGCTTACAGTGGTACACATCTTAAATTTCTGTCATGTACCCATTTGTTCTAAAAATGAGATGTACAGTCAGGTTTTGATTTCATTCCTGCTTGGGTAACTTGCCTGAGTATTAAGATATAATTCAGATGGACTGGGGATTTAGCTCAGCAGTTCAGTGGCCTGCCTTGCAAGTGCAACGATCTGAGTTTAATCCCCGGTACAATATATATA
>NW_022900949.1:14379853-14414821 GCF_012274545.1 Fukomys damarensis | reverse complement strand
ATATATACTTCAGATATACTTGTACTTACATCTTATGATATTGTCTTAAACTTTTCTGATGATTGAGAAACAATGAAAAAGATTAGTTCATTGATTCTAGCACTAGATCATTACCTTTTGTATCAGTACATGATTGTACTACATAATGTTTACATTCCTTGGTAGCACTTAGTGCATATACATAACACATTTAATTACTTTTATTGCATTCTCCTCCTGTCCATTCTCCTCCCTCCTCTGCATTTTTTTATGTCTTCCCTACTTGAGAAAGATCTATTTCTCCACTTCCTATTAGGAACTTTATGTTTTGTTCTTTATTTATATTTTTGAGTTTCCTGTGTAAAAGAAGTCATGCAATATATAAGCTCATGTGTCTGATTTTGTTGCACTTTAGATTATGGTCTCCTGACTTCTGTGGCACATTTCAGCTTGTTAGTATTTTTGACTCTGAATTGCCATGATTTTATATATAGTTGGCATACCTTACTGAACAAGAAATATACAGATACAGGTCCTTCCTATGTGTTTAATACATTATAAATATATAAAATTATGGCAGCATAAATTTTAAATAATTTTTTTATTAATCGTAGTCCTACAGATCCTATTATTCACCTGAAATATACTGAACTTGAAGCAATTGTTTCCACTTTTCTGTATTGGAACATTTAATTTTGTATTTAAGCATATGCTATGAATTTGTAAAGAAATGACTAAAAAAGTATGACTTGTGATCCTCCAAACCTATACCATGTATGGCATAGAAGAGGTGAAAGGAATAAAGACTTCTGTAAGAACTGGACAGATCCTACCATATTTTATTTTATTTTAATATTTGACAGCAGGAATCCATCTCAGGACCTCTTGCTTGTCCAGCAGGGACTGTGCCATTTAGCTACATCCCTGGATCCCTACCCTTTTCTCCCATAAAAATTAATCACTGCTATCTGTGCTATTTCAACATACTTGATAAATTGTTGTCTGTAGTTTTATCATTTTCAGGATTGTCCCACAGAATAAGAGATAAGAAATAATAGATCTTGTTTATGTCTACATCATGGTGAAAACAGTTCTAACATTTTGTTTAACATTGACTACACTATTCAACTACTCAGAAATTATAGTAGAGGTATTCATGGGAATGAAAAACAATAATAGATGGTAGAAAACGATATGGAACACTTTCCAGAGATAGGAAGGGGATTGGGGTTGGAGGGGAGAGGAGAGGACTGGGAGGGAAGTGGAAATAAAAGTAAGAAGATGTGGTATGTGTGCATAGCACTGCCCCGTGAAGAACGTATTTTTATGTATCACAAATGTAAATCCATATCAACATAGTTATGTGAGTAGGAAATAAAAGAATAAGCAGCAAAACAATATAGACATCACCCTATAAAAGTATATCATGAAGTTCTTCAAATTTTACATGATATTTTTCTGCACTCAGGGACACACTTGCATGTCAAAGCATATTTAAATCTAAAAAAGTCACAACAGGAACAGAGACAAGTGAATTTATGCTTGAGGGGTTGATATATAGGAGCCATTTCATTCTTTGCTTTGCTGACTTTTAAAAATTATTTTCATAAATGAAGTCATTATTTCTATAACAATGGATTTTTTTTGCTTGAAGAAACAATGCTATGACAAAATTTTATTAAATTTCAAATATTCCTTATCTGCCCTACAAGTTTTGGAGATGGAGCTATTTTCCCTACTTTTGTGAAGCAGCATGAGTGCAAAGGAGAGAGATTTACACACAATGTGCAGGTAGTAATAGTTCAATGACAGGGATTGAACATTCATTTCCTTATCTCAATCTGGACAATGTCTGCACTATGGAAATATTATTATCTATAAAAGATAAAATTTCTTGGTCAATAATCACACAAAGATTACCATTAGATATACAGCAGTGATACTGTTGACAGGATGCATTAACAATAATAGCTTTGATTTGATTAGGATACTTTGGGAACAAAACTAAAGGTGATTAATAGTAAAATGAGTCCTGATTATTGTAATTTATATAACTATCCCCACCAACATATTTCCTAAAACTCACAATTGTGTTATATGGAAAGAAGTAGCAGGATTTGAAAAGATCATAATAGAAAACTCATTAAGTGATGTTCCTGCCTTCTGAAGTGCTCTTCATGAGTTAAAATATTTGGAGTTGGTGTACATAATGCACAGAGAGGCTTAAAACACATGCCATTTTAATATAGTTCATGGAACTAGATGTTGCATTTTAAACTACATAGATGAACTATAGGTACTTTGTACATAAGAATTCTATAAAAACAGCTATGGATTCACAAATCAGCAAGGATATGTACATGTTGAGAATTCAACAAAACCTCTGACTCTGGAGTAGCAGCTTTGGGGAACATGGATGCAGGACAGTAAAATCATGCAGATACACTAAGATTTCAAGTTGCATAGTTGGTGATTAAACTTACCACAAAATGTTAATTCTGAAGCATGTAGTACTAAACGTTTATTGTTTTAAATATGGGCATTGTGGCCATATTTGTAGATAATACTAATGGTTTATTTTCTAAATGTCAGGAAATATTCAAACACTATGTTTCTAAAATCTGGTATAGGAAAGGGTCACCAAGAACATAATCCGACTCATTAATTCACTATCAACTAGGAACCAATTCTGATGCTCATATTCAGGCTGAAAAAGAAGCACACCATAAGTAGAATGAAGGTGTAAAATTTGCACCTTTTAATCTCAGATACACATAAAATAAACTTTTATATTCTGCTTGCTGAACTTTAGAAATTGAAAAGTTTAGATCCACAGGTTTCAACCAATGGAATAACTTTTAGGAAACTTGCCTAAATACAGGCAAATCTTTTTGTTCTTAATGTGAAGTCTTCCCTCGAAATGGAGAAAGGCTAAATTTTAAGAAAGGGAGAGGAAATGGGCAATTGAAGGGGGCCTCAAAAGCAGGTATTAGAAAGGCATATGCCCTGAACTAATGTGATCTCATTCTGTGATTTCTGTCTGTGATCTCATCCATCCTGCCCATGTTTAGAGTACAAGGAACAATTACTCTTCTTCTCAGAGATCTATCAGGAATCCCTCAAAAGAGCACAGTGAGCAGGGGATATCTACGGGCATGACAGAGATGAGAGATTGCTGTTTGTGTTGTCACAGGAGAACCTGGGCAGCTGCCCTGTGTTTGCAGTAAGAATGTTCACTTCAAACCTGGCTTCAGCCCAGTTCCACCCCAGGATATGGAGCAAGTTATATATTTCCCACAAGCAAATGTGTGCACTTATATCCTGGAGGTGGTTATGCAGATAAAATTAGATAAACTACATGGAAACTGGCACTTGGGGAAATTTGATAAAAGTGGATGATATGGTTATAGTCACATGTCATCCTCCAATTTTTCTTCATCCTTACCAACACTCATGACCTTTTTGAAGTATTTAGGGGACAGGTTATAAGTACTAATTTCCTACTTGGTTAAGACAAATGCCCAACTGAGCTAGAACCAGTGTAGGAAGAAAGCAGAACTCTAAATTAGGGTTCTCACTTCCTCAGGGACCAAAGAGTAGAACCATGGTCACTAGAGGCTGGAAAGTGATAGATGGGAGGAGGAAGGACCTGGATAGCAGGCAGCAAAATCCAGTTAGACAGAAGAACATAATCCAGTGTTCTACAGCACACGAGCATGACAATAGCTTATGACAATTAACTATGCATGTTATTTAAACTATAAGAGAGAAGTTTGAATGTTTCAATCACAAGGAATAGTAAACATTTAAAGAACCAAGAACAGTAATTTTCTCAATCTTATCATTACAGGTTGTATATATGAGTCAAATTATCACTGTACCCCATAAATATGTAGCTATTGCATCAATTAATTTTAATTTAAAAGACAGTTTATTAAAAATGAGCCTTTGCTTCTGAGTTAAACCTTTGCATCTAGGGTTCTTCCCATCTAGCTACTCCAGGTGGTTGACTTGATGAGGAAAGTGTATTCTCTGATTTCCTCCTGAATCTGGTTTCTCCCACAGTACTAACCAACTTGTGATACTTCTATACGGGAGCATGAGGAAGGAGTGATGATTGGTCATCACCTGTCCCCTGCCTTATGAGTAATAGAGTTTGACTCTGTCCTTAGACCTGGCAGGAAGATAGATGCAGACATAGACCCCCTGAGGCAAACAGTGGTGAGAGGAGATGCACACACTCCACTAGACAAGGACCAGCAAAGTGAAAGGCTGGAGGGCATGGGCTGGTTAATGCAGACATACATTCATAAAGCTTATTTTTATTAACGTGTTTAACTGCACATATATTTCTGAGGTTCATTATAATATATCAGCACATGCATATAGTTTGTATAAATTCAACTCACTTTGAAATGATTCCCCGTAACAATGTATGAATAAAAAGTGTGGACTACACAATGGAAGATGAGTTAGCCTTAAAGAAAAATAACATCATGTCATGTGTGGAAAACTTGATGGAACTTGCTATTATAATGTTAAGTAAAATAAGTCAGACACTATGGATTCCCTTATATGCAAAACTTGAATCATAAATAAACAAAAGAATAAAATAAAGGAGAAGGGCAGGAAATAAAAAAGGCAAGTTTTTTTTAAGATATGGAAAGGGAACATGGGAATTGGGATGATAGAGAGGGAGAATAAAGGCATAAAATAATCAAAATAATTTATATCTGTGTGCCAATTTCCCCAAAATGGATGTGACTATCCTGTGTTTCAAACATACACTAATAGTTAAACCTTTTTGAAAAGAAAATATGTTAGTTTAATATCACTAAAAGCTTTTAAATTTTCATGAAATCTGAGGATAAATTTGTATCAAGAATCAGAGAGCATGGTCTTTTCTTATGTTATTTTTCTGTAAGGACCAGGTCTTATAACCCTTCTAATTTATCTTTCTTTTGATAGATTGGGGATTTAATGTTTTCCACTAATTTGTTTTTTTCCCATTAATTTGAATGACAATCTAGTTTCTTGATCTGATTGATTAGTTTAGAATATTCTAAAATTATTGATGTTTATATATTTTGTAACTTTATACTTCACTGAAGAACACAGGTTCCTATCACTTGATTCCAATCAAAGCCAGACTACAATCATCTCAGGGATTCCCTGGGAAGAGAATCTTCTTCCAAGCTCACTCACATGGCTTTTGACAGGATTTATTGTTACTGGGCTCCTTCAACTTCTTGTTCTCAGAAAGCAAACTACAAAATGGTAGCTGGAATAGATGGGGTTCCACAATTCTTTTCAAGGATTCTCCATCAACTAAAGATCTCCCAGTAGGATCCACCTCTTAAAGGTTCCATTACCTCCCAATAGGACAACCCTGAGGACCAAGGCTCCAACATATATAATTTTGGCGAGCAGTGATCCAAGTCAAAAGTTTTCCTGTTTTCTTCATTGAAAACTAGTCACTAGGTGAGCTCATATTCAAGGAGAAAGGGACTATACAAGAATGTGAACATTAGGAGCTAAGGATTATTGGGCATTTCTTAGAAGCTGATGCCAAGCATCACCTACCAGGACTATAGACTCAAAGCACAAGATGACTCTGGAGATATTACACAGATCTCAAGCACAGTCTCCAATACATCAGCCTACCAACATGTTTTTCCTGGACTGTGCAATAAATCCTGGAAAAGACCTAACACTTTGGAATAACTTTCTTTACATGGGGTGCTTATTTATACAACCCTACTTGCTATTCCTTGCCATAGAGTCTAGAGAAGCACTCTCATTTGTCTTATACAAAAACAGTCCTTGCATTAAACCAAATCACAGCCACTGCACATAGAATGAATCAACATTCACCTGCAGCTTCTGTTTTTTTTTTTTGTGACAACTAGTAAAGGATAATGTTTTTCAAAATGTATTTTATTATACATCTCTGTAACTTATGAAGTTTAGTAAAGCTTGTTGCTTTTATAAATTTTTGTAGTTGGTAATGAACCATAGATGTTCAAGGTTGTACCAGTCAATGTTCACAAGAGGAAGAAATTTAATATAAAATATATAGGTTTTACAAGTTAGATTTACAATGGTGCCTGCAGAGTGTGGTGTTGAAGAAGACAAAGTGGCCCTCCGCACTCTGGAAATCTAAAAGATTCTGTCAAAATTAAAGACCTGGTGTTCACTGCAAAGTTCCAAGCAAGCCCTTACTAGGAAGCTGAAGGGTGTGAGTTTCAAGGCTGAGATTCGGCACTGGAAGCCTGGAGATGGATGTCTAAAGTGGATGGAGAAGAATGCAGCTCCTTTGAGAAAATAGAAGCAAGACTTCCTTCTTTCCTGGAGTGAGACTTCCCGCTTCAGTAAGTCCATCACTCAGACACAGTCAGAGCTACGATGAACCAATCACCTGGATATTCTTGTCCAAGTTGACATCACAGTTAACTATCACAATGCATCCCTTATCACCTTAAATACTAGATACTTTCACTTACACATTAATTAGTCTCCAAATATCACAGCAAGTTCATAATAACACCTAACATGGTATAAATATCCTGTACACAAATACGTGTGCACCACTTTCATCCTCAGAATAGAGGGCAAAGTTTTTTTTTGGTGATGATTACACCTAGAATTTCATAACTTAACAACTGCAATATAAGTCCAAAACTATGTAAGAACAAACATTAAGTTTATAAACTGTATGTTGAAAAGATTGCACATTAACAGCAGGGGATAACAAGTGCAATTACAGTCTCATTTTTGCAGCTGGTTACAGGGTCATATTTGATATTTGTGACTACTTTTTTGACTACCCATTCTGCATTCCCTTGATCTCAGCAAACCCCTGAGCAGGTCTCTTTTTGTTTCTGATGGATTGGCCTGTATAATTATTCTAGAAGGTTCTGGACCACCTGTTATCCTACCTATTTCCCATTGACCTTAAAACAAGATGTGGTAATAGGAGGAGGTGTCTTAAAATGTCTCTTATACTTCTTTGTATCCTGCAGTGTGGAGTAATATTCTAATTACTGCTGCCAACAAGTAATTTCTTTTCATGTCCATTTACACAGAAGCATGAAGATCACAAAATGAGCAGGGGGACATCTTTTATTCCAGTTCAAAGAATCATTCTTGTGCTTCCTGGTACAAGTCTGCACCCCCAACCCCAACTAAGACTCTAGGGCTGTACAGCATGAAGCCAGAGAAACAGGAAGCAAAAATCTTGCCGGGGGGTAACTGGGGCTCTTTATCTTGGAAATGTCGTATTTATCCATCAATTTTGAAAAATCATTTTGCAGAATATATAAGTCTAGGTTTGAAGTTGTTTTCTTTATTCCAAACTCTTTTTGCCTTTAAGGTTTGTGCTGAGACATCTCCTATAATTTCGTTGGACTTAACTTTATAAACAATTCATAGTATTTCTCTGCCAGCTTTAAAGATTCTATTCTTTTGTCAGATTTCTGGTATTTTTTTCTCATTCATTTATTGGCACTTTTTAGGTATACAGTCCAGTTACATTAATCACTAGGTACGTGAAGTATCTTGGATTATATTTTCCCCATACGCCTGCCTTTGCTATTTACAAAGACTTAGCTTCCATTATTTCCTTTTCTCACATTTTTTCTTTTCCCTTCTTTCCTTTCCCCAACATTCCCACTTCCCATACTGTTTAGCTCTTTTATTTCTTCCTATTTCACATTATCAATTATATAATTTAAACCTTATTTCACCTTTTATTTTTTCAATGCCCAATAGTTTCTCTGGTGGTATTTCAAATACTATGTGACATGGAATGATTTTATTTTTTTCTCTGTTCTTGTCTTTTTATGGAAATCAGTTTATATATAATTCAGGCTGGCCTTGAACTCACTATGTAGACCAGACTAGCCTTGAACTTATGGTGATGCTTCTGCCTCACTCTCCAAAGCACTTGGATTATATCCATGCACAGCACTGGTGCTTCCAGGGTAAGTTCTTGCCTTCTTAGTCAAAGTTCAGATTACTTACAGCATTTGGAATATTTTCTTTATCTTTTATTCTGTGCCTTTGATCTGCATATCCTTTGTTTCCCAATCCAGTTTTTTTTTTTTTTAATTTCTATAGCTTTGTAATGTAACTTGGAATCTGGGAACTTGATGCACATCCTACTTTGTTTTCCCCCCAGATGGCTTTTGCTATTCTGGAATTCTCCAGTTACATGTAAATCTTCAGAGAGGTTGCTGTTTTTGTGTGGTTTTTTTTTCTATGAAGAATGCTGTTGCTATTTTGATTGGGATTGCATTAAATCTGCTTAGCAGTTTTGGTAGTATGATGGTTTTGACATTATTCATATCCAGGAATAGGGGATATCTTTCCATTTTCTCATGTCTTTTCCAATCTCCTTTTCTTCAGAATACTATAGATTTTCCCTTTTTTTAGTAATTGTTTCTTTATTTTAACTTCCTTTCCTCCTTCCTTTATTTTCCCTTCCTTTCATTTATTCTATCTTTCATGTCACACATGCTGAAAGATGGATATTATTCTCTGTTTTATAATTAGCTAGTATAAATGCAAATGGGTGCAGAAATTTACACCCATTCTCTGTATTCTGGCATGACAATATACAACATTAAAATGTATATTCCAGGCTCCCACTGTCTTTTTTACTGGAGTAGTTGAGAATGTAATCTTAACACGACAATGTTACTAAATGGACTGTATATTTTGATTAACTAAATTAAGAAAAATGATTTACATGAACATGACCAATTTATATGATAATTACTGATGTTTTATTGAGACTAAATATGTAGGTGATTAACAATATAATGACAAATGCACTAATTGTGAAGGTCACTAAACTTTTTTTTTTTTTTTTTTTGGTACTGGGGATTGAACTCAAGTGTTTGTGCTTGCAAGGCAGGCCACCCGATCCGCTGAGCTAAATCCCCGGCCCTTAGAAATCCTCTCTTGAATGTTGTGGAGAAATAATTTTGCAGAGAGGCTTGGTCAAAATAAGGTTACAAACTAAATTATATGCTTCTATGAAGCAATGCTATGGTCCCTTAAAGCATTTGTAGTATAGCCATATGGATTTGAAAGAGAGATGAATCTGTATTTTGAAGCAAACTAACACATTTCAAAAGCAAGAGGGATGGTAATGTACACTACTTAAATGTGCTTTATTTTCTTGCAACAAGTTATGATACATATATAAATATTTTCATTTAAACATTGAGAGGAAAATAGACCCATCAAATTTTGGACAGTAATTTCCTTTAGGAAGGAGATATATAGGAGAAAGAAATCATGCAGAAATGAAGAACTCATATTTAATTGGTAATTATTCAATTCACAGTAAACATTAATTATGAAAAAAATATTAAACGTTTACACTTTGAAATGGTTACCTGGTTCTTTGACAATTATAGCCTGCAAAATAAATTCACTGTTTCTAAATGCCAGGATCTACATAAGGTCTTAATTTTGATTTAATAAAACAAAACTGAAGATTTCTGATGCAGATATTTTGATTTAAATAATTTTGGGGTGTATGTTATGCTATATGGATATACCATATCACATAAATTGATAAATCAGATTGATAATCAATATTGTATTCAATTCAAATAATATTTAAATTTTTGGAAGTGATATTTAAATTGATTATTTTTCCCACATTACCAATGGCAAAACTGGTTTTGTACATAAGTAGAAGAACTTTTATCTTTTACAAATGTTCCCAATAACATCATCCCAAAAGCTGACAAAATTATAGACCTCAGTCCTAATACACTGCTAAACCCAGCTCTTACTAAAATCAACACAAGATGTAAGGATGAATGAAGAGAAAGAAAGAATAAAACTGCATTGTGCTGACAGCACTAGTGTATCACAAAAGAAGGAAGGAAGACAAGACATTTGAATGTATATGAGAGTGGAAGTAAGTAAAAAAGGAAAGGAAGAAGAAGTTGAAATGAAACAGCCAGAAGCAGTGCCCTCCCCTGCCTGTGCACCACCAGACCCAGCAAGGAAGGTGATTTGGAAAGGCCTCCCAGAGATCTGTTCTCCCTCTGGCCTGCTTGGGCTCATTCAGTGGGACCGGGAGCTGCACCCTTCACTGCCTGCACAGCCACCAGCTCCAGCAAGGAAGGTAGACATGTGGGTGCACCTGAAACCCACCCCTCTCAGACCTCCTGATTGGGGCAGTCCTTAGACCCACTCTGCATAGGCATAGGTGATCATAAAGGGTATTTTTCTGAGCTCCCAACTTTGAACATCTTTAAAGAAAGGAAGGGGAAAACCTGTAGTACAACTGTGTGGAGTTCAACCCTGTAGGTCAGGGAACTCAATCTGGGCCTTGTAGCCTGAGGTCAGTCTGAGTTGTGGGGATCTGCCATTGGCTATCTGAGATCAGGGGACTTGGTTCTGCACATGGCTGTGCACGTGGTATATTAGGACAGCAGTGATATAGTCTGAAAGAGACCCTTCAAATTCATTTTTTCTGTCTTTTCCTCATTCCATTCTGCAAATTCTTTCTTTTTTCTGTCCTCTTTCTCCAGCTTAGTCTCTCACTCTGCCATATTATCCCTCATCTCTCTGTTGCTGCTCCTGCACTAAATCACTTCTTCTTTTCTCATGTTTTTCTTTTTTCTTTATGTTCTCTTCTTCTGTCATTTTACCTCACTTATGGATCAATAGTTTCAAGGAAAAGTGAGCCTGTATTACTGTTAAGGGGATATATTTTTGTCCTTCTGCTTGCACACTGTCTATCCCTTTTGAATTCAACAGTTTCATAAAAATTGTATGGTTATTCTATGTGCTCTGGGTTCACTTAAAACCTTTTGCAATTCTTTCACTTATCTAGTCCCCTCATCCTCACTCTGTTTAATCCCCCATCCTAAATAGTAAAGATGCTATATTGAAAAGTGTATTCACTGCAAACATATTTTGGGCTGCTTCTTGATTTTAATTTAATTCACATGTTTAAAGGTGATAGATTAATGACTACCAAGTGCTCAATTTGCATGCTGGGCTTGATCCTATTGTGCTGCTGAATGTATCAATTGGGATAAAGGATTGTGATTGATTTAATGAGTTCTTTTCTCTGATATTATGAAAATGAGAATGTCAGTGAGTCAGTAGAGACTCAGAAGCTAAAGGGCAACTATATCAGGAAGATTTAAGTAATAACCCAGTAATTAAATCAAGGACAACCCAAAAACAAAAATAAAAAAGAGAAAACACTTAAACAAGACACAAAGACAGACTTCCAGTAGACTTATGGCAAACAGTAGGGCAAATAAGGCTGAAAAGCCTAACAGTGAAGCACCAGAACACCCTGAATCCATAGAACAGGAAGTAACAAAACAGATTAATCACACTCTAGAAAAATTCAAAATAGAAATAATTTCGCAGATAACCATAGAGATGGTGAGCAAAACAGAAGTCGTGCTTTGAGGTTCTAGAACAGAAACTGAGAAAAAAATAGATGAGCTCAGGACCTTGATAAAAGCCATAAAGGCCCAGTATAAGAAAGAAATGGAAACAATGAGTGTCCAACAGCAGAAAGAAATGGGATCCATAAAAAAGATTTAAAAAGATATCCAGGAGAATAATAACTGTATTGAAAGTGTACCCAACAGCGTAAAAGAATGCAGAGATAGATTCTCAGATTTAGAAGACAGGATTTCACTTAGTGACTGTGAAAAGAGAGGTTGCTTAAAAACAGTAAGGGTTCCTGAGAAATTGTTCCAACAACACCTAGATGATTCAAAGAAGAATAATTTAAGACTGATAGGAATCCATGAAGTAGCAGGAGAAAATACAAATGACTTAAAAAGCTGTTCACAGAATGAATGATGGAAAACTTCCCAAAGAGAAGGGAAGAATTAGACATACAGATAAGTGAGGCATCTAGGACTCAAACTAGCCACAATAAAACTATCTACACCTAGACATATAATAATCAAGATCCCAGAAACCCAACAGAAGAACAAAATATGACAAGCAGTTAGAGAAAAGAGACAAATCACATGCAAAGGAAAGCCCAACAGAATCACAGCTGACTTTTCAACACAGACTCTCAGGTCAAGGAGAGCCTGGAGTGAGATAGTTCAAGTCCTAAAAGAAAACAATCTCCAACCTAGACTAATGCATCCTGCAAAACTCTCTTTCAAAATGGATGGGTATGTAAGATACTTCCATGACAAAGAACACCTGAAAAACTTCATGAACAACAAACCAGCACTACAAGGAATTCTAAACAATATCCTAGAAAAAAACAATGAAGGTCAAAACACCATGAGGCCAAACAGACCAAATTAAATAGGCAAGGCAAGAAACTAAAAGGAGAGGAGGGAAATGTAAAAAAAGTCAACAAAAGGACGATAACATAACAAAAATAAGTCAGTAAATATCAGCTATAGCCATCAATAACATTGGCTCCAATTCACCAATCAAGAGAAATAGACTGGCAGAATGGATTAAGAAGAAAAATCCTAAAATATGTTGTATATAAGAAGCACATCACCTAGAGCAAAAATAAGCCTATAGTTTGAAAGTGAAAGGATGGAAAACCATTCTCCATGTTACAGGAGCCCAGAAAAAAAGCAGGGGTAGCAATCTTATTTGCAGACAAAGCAAATTTCAAAACCAAACTAATTAAGAGAGACAAAGAAGGCCACTACATCCTTTTAAAGGGAACAATTCAAGAGGAAATGATGACAATCATAAACATATATGCACCAAATATTAATGCCCCCAACTATATAAAACAAATATTAAGTAGCATGAAAAGCCAAATACACACTAACACAACTGTGGTAGGGGATCTAAATAGCCCACTATCTCAAATACACATGTCATCTAGGCAGAAATTCAACAATGAAATACTAGAACACAACCAAGCTTTGGAACAGTTGGACTTAATAGACATCTGTAGGGTGTTCCAAGCCACAAAATCAGAATATACATTCTTTTTGGCTGGGCATGGGTAGTTCTCCAAGGCAGACCACATACTAGCTCACAGAACAGGTCTGAATAAATCCAAATATTCAAAGTTATCTTCTCTATATTATCAGATCATAGTGCAAACAAGCTGGAGAACAACAGCATAAGAAACCATAGGAACTTCACAAACACATGGAAATTGAACAACACTCTCCTAAAAAATCAATGGATTACAGAGGAAATTAAAGAAGAAATTAGACAGTTTTTTCAAATAAATGAAAATGCCAATACAACATACTGGAATTTATGGTACACAATGAAAACAATTCTATGTGGAAAATTCATAACACTGAATGCCCACATTAGGAAAACAGTAAGCTCAGATAAATAACCTAATGATGAATCTTAGACTACTAAAAAAACAAGAGCAAAAAAACCCACAGCTCAAACAAGAGAGGAAATTATAATGATAAGAGCAGAAATCAATGCAATGGAAACTAAGAAAATGATACAAAAAATAAATGAATCAAAGAGTTGGTTTTTTGAAAGAATAAATAATATTGATAAACCCTTAGCTAACCTTATCAAAAAAGGGAAAGAAAAGGCTCAGATCCATGCAATTAGGAATGAAAAAGGTGAAGTCACAACAGATACAACAGAAATCCAGAGGGTCATTAATACCTACTTTGAGGACCTGTACTCTAATAAACAGGAAAACACAGAAAAAATGGACAGATTTTTAGATACTTATGAATTACCAAAGTGGAAGAAAGAAGATAATAACATTTTAAACACCCAATTATAATCACTGAAATTGAAAATGTAATTAAAAAATTACCAACAAAAAATGCCAGGTCCTGATGGATAAACAGCTGAGTTCTACAAGACATTTGGAGAAGAACTATTGCCTTTAACCTTCAAACTTTTCATGAAATTGAAAGTGAAGCTATACTTCCTAATTCATTCCTGGAAGCAATTATCACTTTGACTCCCAAACCAGGGAAAGACACAACTAAAAAAGAGAAATAGAGGCTAATCTCCTTAATGAATATAGATGCAAAAATCCCTAATAAGCTACTAGCAAACAGAATACAGAGGATCATCAAGAATATCATACAACCTGACCAATTCAGATTTGTTCCAGGGATGCAAGTATGGTTAACAATATGTAAGTCAATAAATGTAATACATTACATTAACACAGTCAAGGACAAAAGCCATATGATCCTCTTGATAGATGCAGAAAAAGCATTTGACAAAATTCAACACGCATTCATGATAAAAACTCTACAAAAACTGGAATACATGGTCTTTATCTCAACTTACTAAAGGTTATCTATGAAACTTCAACAGCCAACATCATATTAAATGGCCAAAATCTGAAAATCTTCACGATAAATCAGGAACAAGACAAGGATGCCCACTATCACCACTCCTCTTCAATATAGGTCTGGAAACATTAGCCATATCAATTAAACAAGATAAAGAAATTAAAGCAAAAAATATAGCAAAGGAAGAAGTTAAACTGTCATTATTTGCTGATGATATGATACCCTAAGTTGAAGACCAAAAAAACTCAACCAAAAGACTTATAGACTTAATTGAAACTTTTAGCAGAGTAGCTGGATATAAGATCAACACTCAAAAATCAATAGCCTTCTTGTACACAAATAACAGACTCACTGAATGAGAAATTAGTGAAACAATTCCTTTCACAATAACATCCCCCCCCAAAAAAAAAGTATCTAGGAATCATTCTAACAAAAGAAGCAAAAGACCTCTACACTGAAAACTACAGCACTCCAAAAAAAGAGATCAAAGAGGATATAAGGGGAAAAATGAGAATCAAGACTTGTCATGTAGAGGTACAAGATCCCAACAATAAATGTAACTGTACTGTATCCCTAAAATGTACCAATAAACTCAATTAAAACTGAAAAAAAAAAGAAAATGGAAAGACATCCCCTGCTCCTGGGTAGGAAGAATCAAAATAGTGAAAATGGCCTTACTACCAAAACTGCTATACAGAATCAATGAAATGTCAATTGAAATTCTTATACTATATTTCACAGAACTAGAAAAAAGAATAAAAAAATTCATTTGGAACCATAAGAGACCTAGAATAGCCAAAGCCATTCTAGGCAACAGAGACATGGTAGTGGGTACAACAATTCCCAATTTGAAACTATACTACAAAGCCACTGTGATAAAAACATCATGGTACTGGCAAAGAAACAGATCTGAGGATCTGTGGAACAGATTGAAAAACACAAAAACAACTCCAGATGTACTCAGCTACATCATCTTTGACAAAGCAGGTGACCGTCTCAGTGGAGGAAAGATACCCTCTTCAATAAATGGTGTTGGAAAAACTGGATCTCAACCAGCCAAAGATTAGCACTGCACCCTTATATTTCACCATGCAGTAAATTAAAATCTAAGTGGCTTAAAGATCTAAATATTAAAAAGAGTCAATAAATTTTCTGTTAGACAAGTTAGCCACAACTCTTGAAGACATTGGCATTGGCAAAGATTTTAGGAACAAATCCTCAGTAGCACAGGAACTAGCAGAAAGAATCAACAACTGGGATCTCAGCTTATTAAAAAGCTTCTGCACTGCAATAGAAGCCATCAACAGAATTAAGAGACAACCTACAATGTTATGAAAAAAAATTTTACCAGCTGCTCCTCAGACAAAGGACTATTATCTAGAACATATAAAGAACTCAAAATAATCAGCCTCCCCAAAATATAAAGACCCAATTAAAAAATGATATCTGAATTGAACAGACATTTATCACACAAAGAAGTAAAAGAAGTAAGTAAATATATGTAAAACTGTTCCACATCATTGGTTATTCGAGAGATGCACATGAAAACAACACTGAGATTCCACCTCACCCCACAGAGAATACCTGCTATCAAGAAATCACACAATAACAAATGTTGTCACAGTTGTGGGGAGAAAGGAATCTTTCTCCATTGTTGGTGGGAGTGCAGACTGGTGCAACCACTATACAAATCAATATGGAGATACCTCAAAGATCTGGGACTAGAGGTTCCATTTGACCTAGCCATCCCTGTGTTGATTATCTTTCCAAAAGGATTAAAAGAATCATATCACAGTAATACATGTGCCCCTTTGTTTATATCAGCACAGTTTGTGACAGCTAAAACTTGGGAACAGCCCATTTGCCCATCAGTAGGAGACTGGATAAAGAAGATGTGGTTTTTCTATAAAATGGAATATTACTCAGCCATAAAGAATGAGACATTAGCTTCATTCATAGGAAAATGGATACATATTGAGGATATACTCCTAAGTGAAATAAATAAGTCACACATCTATAAATGCCAAATAGTTTCTCCGGTTTGAATAAACTATAATAGTACATAAGATCCTAATGATGTAATGGACAATGCGAAATATGAAGAAAGGGGCTAAAGGTGTAGGGAAAGTAGGAAGAGTAGGGGAAAGATAATAAGGGAAAATATGAGAAAATGAAGAAATGGAACTGAAGTGCTTGTAAAGGTGGAGGGAGAAGGGGTGAAGGGAGGGCAGAGATGAGGGGAAAAAATGATAACCAAGACCTGTCATGTAAAGGCACAGGTTCCCAATAATGAATGTAACTGTAATGTAAACCTAAAATGCACCAATAAAATCAATGAGAAAAAAAAGAAATGAAACACCAAAGATAGTTAGGAAGTTTAGCACAGATTTATTACAAAAATAAATAAGTAACTATTGACCTTATGAAACACTCCTTCAAATCGGAAAATGTAGTGAAGCCTGCTATGAGAAATAGCTCAAAGTCCTACTCTCTTACTATAATACAGCACCTCTCTCAGTGCTTTAAAAAGCAATTTCAGATGATAGGATAAAAACAGGCACACACAAGCAAAAATAATAAAATAAAGAATCCTTTCAAAAATCCAGTGTAAATTTTCAGTTTATAAAATGAAGATAAGAAGAATTTATTTGATATTTAGTATTTCAAAACAATATGAATACTATTAAAGTCATTGAAATGAGCACTTAATGTGGTTTAAATGTAAAGTTTTATGTCTCCATGATTACAAAATGTAACAAATGTAGATGGACATTTAGAAATAATACATAAGTGACAGAAGTGATTAGGACACACCCGGTTAATCTGAATAAATGAAGAAACTCTGTGGACAGTTATTTTCCTGTGATCTCCTTCTTCCATTAGGGCAGGAAGTCCTTAGAGAGCTGGAAGGCATGGACCATTGTGGCTAATTACCTGCCTGTGTATTGAACGTACAAATCATACAGCAGTCCATAATAAGCTTGAGTCTCCAAACATTCAGTTTGATGATGTCATTCCAGTGAGTCCCAGGCCTGTGTCTCAGCCTCCATGACTGTCTGCATCAGGAAGCTCCTATCTGATTTTGCATTAGTTTCAGTATTGAGGACAGAGACTGAGGCTTCATTGAGCAGCGGACATAGCAGGGTCCTTGGATCTGCTCTTCTTGACTATGACCCAGCAGAGAAACAGCATCACTCCGTAAGTGCAGAGGTAACTCACAGATGTGGGAAGGATCCTTGAAATGTTGCTTCCTTATCATAAGGACAAATGTAAGATGGCAGCTCCATGGGAAGGTACAAATATGAAAAATATCAGTTCTGAGGAATGAAAATTTTATATCTTGGCTTTGATGAGGAAAGAAAAATTTTTCTTTGAAATTTGCTTTCCACACACCCATTCCTACTTCATAATGGGGTCATAATAGTAGCAAAAGCCTATCCTTCAGTGTTTCTAACTGCTCCAAAAAGAGGAAGAACATGATAATAAAGATATTGAAGAGCAGGATAGTAATGATTATTAACTTGCTTTAAGGAGGGCTTGCTGTAGTACAGCATTGACCAATGTGTTCTATACATCTGGTTTCATTTTATGTGCTTTGTATTTCTGAAACTGAAAGTGTGCCCATTATTACTGCTTAAAGAAAATGGAAAGGACTGTCATTTTAATGCACTCTGCAGTAAGATTTTAAGTAGAAAAAAATGCCACACTTGAACTGGGCTGTATGATTCTAGACACACGGCTCCCACGAAGTGTAATCCAAACAGCAGGTCATTTCCAAGTCACTCCAGGAAGAGACCCTTGCTCACTTCACTCTTCCTTTTTATGGGTTCCTGATAAATCGCAGAGCATTGCGTGGCACCTGCTACATCCACCAGAGGATGGACAGGTACAGATCACAGGCAAAGATCATAGAGGGTACACTTGACAATTCAGATTATATTCACCAAAGCTCAAATGTGTGCTATCACACAATCCCCCTTTTATTTCCACTTATGATCAGAATTAAAAATGTAACTCAGATGCCCCTGTGGTTAAAACCTCTGAACAACTGCTTGAATATTGTTGTGGGTTAGGAGACAATGAAAAATTTAGAGCACTGGAAAGTATTTGACAATTTAATTTTTAATTCTTTCATGTCTAGTTCTTGTTTCTATGGAGCAGCAATCATTTTTAAATTTTGTGAGGTAGTACAGTCATTAGTGTTGATTTCTAGTCACAACAAATGCACAAAATATTATGCAGATATGGTACATTCAAATATGGGTTTTATGTACATAAAATTACAGCAAAACACAAAATTAGTTTTCATTATAATTAATTGTAAGAATAATCTTTATACCAACAATGTCCTGTGAACTAAGGTACTCTTTTCCTATTTCTTTAGCAGGACATTTTACTTTTCACTTTGTGTATTCATATGCAAATGTTTGGAGAAGAATTATATGTAGTACTTAAAATCTTTACTGATTCCACAGACCTGATGACTTGTTTGGCAAGAAGAGGGGTGCAAAATAAAAATGTCTGTTAATCATTGAATTGTCACCTCCTCAGGTTGTAATGCCGGTCCTTATTCAGCATGATGTGAAGATTCTTGACATGTTCCTGTCTTCACGTTTGTACTTTTCACAAATGCTCTATAGGTATGGAGACCAAATCATAGCTATCTTCATCTCTGTCATGTTCATGTGGTCCTGGCAATCCATTTTTTTGTCTGTACATCCATTATTCAAAAACACATCATAAATACTCATTATAGGTTTAAAAAGGCACAAAAGCAAGGGAGCAAGTGAATGTATGCCTCACTCTAAGATTTATCAGACAACTTCACCTCACTTCAGGCTCTGGTGCTATTTCAATGCAGTTACTGTATTCATCAGCAAATGTCCTACTGACACAATGGTGCAATTCTTTATTTTAAAACAAAAACTTATAATGGCTGCCTAATTTTATTCCAAACTTGCTTTAGTTGCCACACACATGATGATGAGTGTTGCCCTCATTTTTCTTAAGTGGTGGGAACACGGAGAGGAGATTCACATGCACTGTGTCTTTTTGAAATTTTTTTTCTTTTTATTGAGTTTATTGGTACAATATAGTTATACAATACAGTTACATTCATTATTGGGATCCTGCACCTTTACATGATAGGTCTTGATTCTCATTTTTCCCCTTGTCCCTGCCCTCCCTTCACCCCCACCTTCCCTCCCCACTTATAAACACTTTATTTCCATTTTTTCATTTTCTCATATTTTTCCCCTCCCTTGTTACCTTTCCCCCACCCGTCCCACTTTCCCTACACCTTTAGCCCTTTATTTCCTATTTCACATTATTAATTATCTCATTAGGATCTTGTGTACTACTATAGTTTTTCACACCAGAGAAACTATTCTGTATTTCAGTTAAATAAACCTGTGTATGAACATTAAAAATACGGACTCCTAATATAAAACTGAAAAGGAAAGTAAAAGAGAAAAGGCAATGATGTAAAATTAAAATAATACTTAATTCTAAAGATGAAAATGGTCCCTGAACATATTTAAATTGTTGCTCCTGTAGTCTTATGTTATTCTCTTTTTTTCCATTATGTAGAGAATACTTTATTAGTTTCTGTAATCAAACCCACGTAGATATGGTTTTACATATTTAATACAGTGCATTACCCCTGTACAAATGGAAAAGAAAATTAACATTTCTAGACCAATAGGGCTGTTAATTTCTGTACAATATATATATATATGTGTGTGTGTGTGTGTGTGTGTGTGTGTGTGTGTGTGTGTATATATATATATATAGAGAGAGAGAGAGAGAGAGAGAGAGAGAGAGACCAATAATAGCAGTATGCTATGCATCAGTAGAAGCAACAGCTTGGGCCGGGGATTTGGCTCACAGTTCGGTGGCCTGCCTCACCAGCGCAAGGACCCAAGTTCAATCCCCAGTACCAATAAATAAATAGAATAGAATAGAATACCAGCAACAGCTTTTCCAGGTTTTGTAGTCATCTGAACCAAATTATAGACATTCAGCACACTCCATTAAACAAACAAACAAACAAAAAACAAAGAAAAGAAGAATATCCAGGAAACAGCAAATTCTTTTGCTGTTTTGGTACCTGGCACCTTTTTTTTTTTTTGTTAGCATCTTAGTTATCATCTGGAAAGAGAACATTCTAGGGTAACATCATTAATAAAGCATGGTCACTGCTACGTATCATAAAGCAGGTACAAGATATTTTGCATTCACAGAGGTATGATCCAGTACCGTCCTACATCTATAATACTAGAATCAGTTTTGGTTTTGTGCCTTTTGCAGCAGGTAAATGACGGGGACTAAACTGTTTATTTCCCAAGGTCCATTCCAAGACAGAGTCTCGTTTACTGCAGAAAAATGGATCTGTTATTTCTCTAAGATGATGAAATGCCTTTGTGTATTTCCTACAGAGTCAATTACTAGACAGACTCCAGGGATACTTTGAAGTTTTACCTGAAGAACAAGAGATTATAAGTTATTAAGCCTGACTATTTCTGGAAATGATAGTACAATTATTCATGTATTACTCATTTGAAGTCAAAGTAATTCCCACAAATATATTATACTGCATACACATCTTGACTTGTTTGACAGGAAAAGAGATAGAAGAATTCTAAACAGATTGTCATAATAATAAACTTACTATTTATATGATGTGTCATGGTTTTCATTGGTTAATAAATAATAAAATCCTATTGTGTGTGAAAGATTCTCTATTTCAGAGGCAATCAGCTTTGTGTTGTACACAATTTATATGAGCTTTGGATATTTTAGGAAATTTTTGAAAAAAAAGGTGGATTCATAATTCAATATTCACCTGAAAATTTTGACAAGAAAATCTATTTATGCAATTCATGACAACAAATTACTCTGAGCATAGGTGTGTAAGAGAATTACCAACTATTCAAATTCCATAGGTAATGGTTCAAATCTCTAAATATACTAGTTGTGGAGGCAACATTAATGTATCTTTAAATGCAATCATATAGAGCAGTAATATTAATGTAGCATTTTCTGAATATCAGCAATATTCTAAAACAGTAGACCTCAACTCTCGGGTAAAAAGAAACCAAAAAAAAAACTTCAAAATATAGGTAATCTGATTAAATTTATTGGTCTTAATCTAGAATATCTGGATATTTAAACATATCTCCAGGAATACAGATTAAAATTAAATATTTTAAAATACTTTTTTACACCAAGTATATAAGTTAAGTGATTGTTATCCACATTTTACAGATAAGAGGAAATTGCATTATTTACAGTATTTCATGTACGTTTTCTTTCTTAGGTGAGTTTCAGGTGTGTTAGCATTACTTCATGTACCTCTATTTGGTTTTTTTTTTCCCCACAAATGAATTATCATTTGTGGCCTGACAAAGCAAAGTGTGGAATTTTCTTTCAGGTAACCATATGAAGAAAAATCAAAATCATATATCATGAAAGATTGATAGGACAACTCTGGCAGCTACAATTAGCCAGGTTTGAAGTTAGCCTGAGCTTTGGAGTTTTTCTTGTTTCTAATTGTACCATTGGTCATAAGAGATTTTATGACTAGAAAAACAATTAAGCTTATTAGCATTCTCTTATAGGAAATATGATTTAAAAAGGGTAAAATACTGTCATACAAGGGTAGTGAAATTGTATAAAGCGATTATAATAAATCTGTCCAAATTTTAAAATTTCAGATATGCTTCTTATAGTTTACTCTTTTTAATCATTGACAAGTACAGTATGAACTGTCACATCCATAATTATTATGTCACAAATTATACACATGCATTTGAACTTGCTTACTCTAATTTGAGTTCACCATGGATGAAGATAGGAGCAACATATTAAATAATTTATAAACAACAAAGACTTCAGGAGCTCTGACATCATTGAAAGATGAAAATCAGAAAACCAAAAAAGTGTTGAAAAATTCCTGGGAGATAACTGACTCAATGATATGTACTTTGCTTATTAACAATTAACTTTAGGGCTCAGATAATGCAAACCTAGATATTACAGTAATTACAGACAACTTATGTAAATAATTTGTACTATTTTTAAGGATAAAGTATATTTGAATGCATTTTAATTTTATTTAATAGGATAATCTATTCATTATTTAGTTAGGAATATTTTACTGGGATGTAGAATTACTAATTCTCATGTTCTAACTTTGTAAACTAGAATGCAGAGTAGGATGAATACAATAAGGTGATAATAAATAATCTAATATTGAAAGAGTTCTGAGAATAGGGTTTTCACAGTAAAGCAATATTGCTAAAGGTTTTAGACACCACGTTGAAATAATTTGCTTGTGAAACTATGAATTTATCATATTTAGATAATCTTTTGTGCTATATTTATTGCTTTCATTTTTTCTAATGAATTTTTTAAAGGTATTCAAGCATTATGGAAACACATAATTTAACCTTTATCTCAGAATTCCATCTCACTGGTTTCTCAGAGGACCCAGAACTGCAGCCCATCCTCTTTGGACTGTTCCTGTCCATATACCTGGTCACAGTGCTCGGGAACCTGCTCATCATCCTGGCTGTCATCTCTGACTCCCACCTCCACACACCCATGTACTTCTTTCTCTCCAACCTGTCTATTGTTGACATCTGTTTCATCTCCACCACAGTCCCAAAGATGATTGTGGACATCATAACTCAGACCAGAATCATCTCTTATATGGGATGCCTGACACAGATGTCTCTTTTTATCATATTTATATGCATGGATGACATGCTTCTGACTGTGATGGCCTATGACCGGTTTGTGGCCATCTGCCATCCCCTGCACTATGCAGTCATTATGAATCCTCGCCTCTGTGTCTGGTTACTTTTGCTTTCTGTCTTTATCAGCCTTTTTGATTCCCAGCTACACAACTTAATTGCCTTACAATTTACCTGCTTCAGGGATGTAAAAATTGCTAATTTCTTCTGTCATCCTTCTCAAGTCTTTAGCCTTTCATGTTCTGACGCTTTAATCAAAACTATGGTCACATATTTTGTTGGTGCCATATTTGGCTTATTTCCCATGTTAGGGATTCTTTTCTCTTACTATAAAATTGTTTCTTCCATTCTCAAAATGCCATCATCTAGTGGGAGGTACAAGGCCTTTTCTACATGTAGTTCTCATCTGTCAATTGTTTGCTTATTTTATGGGACAGGAACTGGGACTTACATTGGTTCAGCTGTGTCATATTCTCCCAGCAAGGGAATGGTGGCTTCATTGATGTACACTGCGGTCACCCCTATGCTGAATCCCTTCATCTACAGTCTGAGGAACAGGGACATCAGCAACACCCTAAAGAGGCTCCACAGTTGGAGAGTTTAATCCCAGGACATTTGGCATTCATTTGGAGTGTAGATTTCAAAATATAGAGAAATTATACACCCCAAGTTCACCTAGAAATACTGACTCTTCAGTCACATTAGTTCAGATGCTTGGTGTTTCATATTAGAGTCATAACTGATAGGGTGATGGCAGAATTTAGGTTGTTTATATGCCTACAAAGCTTAAGGATATATGTAGTTGTTTATATGTAACAATAATGAACATTGTACATAAAATTTTTTGTGGGGAAACAATCTTTGCCAACTACTTTTCCAATGCAAGATTAATATCCAGGATATTTACAGAACAAAAAAAAACTTACAAAAATACTCACAATCAAATAATGCAGTCAGTAAATGGACAGATGAATGGACCAGACAGTTCTCAAAAGAAGTACAAGTGAACAGCAAGTATACAAAAAATGTTCAATATCTTTATCCATGAGGGAAATGCAAATCAAAATCATAATCAGATTCCATTCCATACCAGTGATAATTGCTACCATGAAAAAGACAAAAACAATAAATGCTGGTGAGAATACAGGGAAAAAAGAAATTCTCATTTGCTAGTGACAATGTAGATTAGTACAACCACTATGGAAATGAATGTGCAGGTTCATCAAAAAACAAAACGTAGAGCTCCTTGCTGATGTAGCTATACCACTCCGGTACATTCCCCAAAGAATCAGTCAGCCTACTATAGAGATGCCTGCATAACCACAGTTATTGCAATCCGTTTCATAATAGCTAACTTATGGAATCACCATAGTTATTTGTCAGCAGATAAATGAATTTTAAATTGTGGCAAGTATGCACAATGGAATATTATTCAGCTATTAAAAGAAATAAAATTTTGTCATTTACGGGAAAATTGAGTAGAAAGGAGATTACCACAAAAGAGGAAGGGGGCAGGGGAAGGAAAAAAGGGAAGCACAAGGTGGGTGGACTAGGGTGAAATAGATTTAAGTATATTATATACATATAAATCTGCCAGAAAGAAACTCCTTAATCTTTATGACTAATGTGTTCTAATGAAAAGGAGACAGGACATAGAAATAGAAGGGAGACTGTTATGAGGAAGGGAATAAGGAGGAAGAGGAGGAAGGGGAGGGCAAGGGATGAAAATGGTCACTCTACGTTCTATATAACCAATATAACTAACAAAAACCTATTTGGATCTAGCAATAAATAAATGGAACAGAACCAAGTATCTAGAGAAAGAACTAAAACATATGGTCATTTAGCATGTAATGCTGACTGGAAATACATATAAGTTAGAAAAAGATATATACTAAATTTATTAGTACCAGAAAAAGTAAGATGGATTTTTTTACCTGATGTCTTAAAACAAAATAAATTCTGGTTGTATCAAAGTTTTAAATATAAAACAAAATCATTAAGATAACAGACATATTCAGAGTTGCAACAAAATTAAGATATGTTGTGTGTACATGTATCAATTCTCCACAAGGCAAGTAAACATAGGTATTATAAAATTTACTAATAAAAATAATAATAAAGATTATATATTGTGTTTATTTTATTTTTAATTCCATATGAGGCCTTAGTGTACTTGTGAACATCTTGTTTTACTGACTGTTACGTGTGAACCTCAAGTATGTTTTTGTGTACAGCTATAGTTCATTGATTTTCATTGTTTTATGTCATTCTTGGGTGTAAGTATACTGCTTTTGCTTACCTATCTCTATCTCACTTCTTTAATTTTGTTGAATATTTGGGGTTTTTCACTCAGAAATAAAATTTTGAGGAGTTTTTTTTCTTTAGATGGGTTCTTATTGTATTTTCACCCCAGCTTTTAACTCACTATGTACCCAGAACTTGCCTTGAGCTCATGATGGTCCTCCTGCCTCAGACATCCAAGTACTGTTATTACAGGGTGCTGCCTCACTTCCAATCATGAACATAAATTTTTTTGTAAAGAATAAATTAGCAAATAGTACCCTTGGAATTTCTTCTGAGTAAAAGAACCCCGTGTATTTTATGGACATTCATGTACTCACTCTTTTTTAATCAACTTCCATTCAATTTTTGAAGTTTGAGATTGCAGCAAAGTGATTCAATTTAGGTAATAATTAACAGTGTTCATTGAGCCTCTAAAGTTATAAAACAGTCCATACTCATGTATTCCTCTATTCTTTCATTTTGGTTGTTCCATTCCAGTAGTCACCATTGCTACATAGCCTCATAGTTTTCTGAAATAGAAATCCCATATCTGACATGATTGATTCTCTGAGTGGACTTAGAGCTCTCTCTGTTTTTCAGACAGGTGAGTGGTATTGGAGTCATTGTTTTGGGCAGAGCCACATAGAGCCACAGAATTACTCAGTAAGTGTTGAGGGAGACAACTGATGGAGAAAGGAATATTGTAACCATTGTTTCCCATCGTGAACACATACACGACTCTTTATTGTGAGAAAGAATTGTTGGATTGTCTACAACAGCGTTTCAGTTGTTTTTCTTTTCTTTATTCCCACAGTGATCCCATTCCCCATAGATATCTAATCTATGACTTTATATTTTTCTGTCCATAAAATTTTTAGTAAGCACCTCAAACGGATTATGAGTAATGATGAAGATTATCACGACGTTGTGAACCAATACTGAGAGATTTCTGAATGGCATCATCCAACTTCTGTGTTCTTTTAAATTGTTTTATTTTATCTTTAAATGTTTCTCAAAGATAAGCTCTCACATTGTTTTATTTAAAAGTAATAAAAAAAGACGTACAGTATTTTTCTGTAATCAATTAGTGGGTGTTGTGTGGAAAAGAGGGAAGATGTGCTTACATAAGGGCCATTTGATAGTACACAAAGAACATCTTGCCAGACAAATCCTGCAAATGGTTCCTTTGACAATCCAAGCACCCATCTCTGTTCCCTGTCTCTTCAGGAAGGGAGCCCATTTCTCAGTATGCTCTATTATTTGGAATTCCAAGTAGATGGCAGGAGAGAAGAGAAGTGACACCTTCTGCTTCCACTGTAGGTGCGTTTCTGAGATGGGAGGCAAAGATCAAAGATAGGGAAGGTCCACAATTAGTAGAAACAACCTCCTTCCTATTTTGAACTCCACACTTTTCTAGAAGCTGTCCACGTGCTCTTCCAATCTTTTATTAATTCTTCTCAAACTCAAGAAGAGAAATCAATTCACGGTTCAATTTCAATCCTTCTCAGGATACTGGAAATAGTTTAACATTCCTCAGACAAAAGTGTGATGTAGACCTCTGAACCTCTGCTTGAAATATTCTGCTGGTTTGGAAACATACACACACAAAAGTTTTGTTGATTAAGCACAAATTTAATTTTGAATTTTCTCCATACTTTATTTCTTTAACATATGGCAAGTTCGTTGTATCTCTGAGACTCAGCATTGTCATAAAAAGTTTATTTCTATTTCATACAATTGTAATGAGTATCGGTTAAATAGATAATAAATGGTCCTCCTGTTATTAATTGTTGCTACATGTTTAATACGAGCTTATATCCAAGTTAGTTGTTATTAATAAAACTAATGACAAAAAACTCAATTTCATGCCACTCAACGTGGCTGAGATCTGCAGTTGTTTTCATTTTTCTATATGGGCCTCTTTTTGATATTTTTTATCATGGTATGTGTGTATTCGAAAAAGATGGACTTTCATTCATTTCTGACTCCTCACAACCTATCTCATTACTGATACCCAAGATGAATTAAAAGTAAGAATCTCTATTAAACCTAGGTTAGACCTTTACTGGGCTAACAATAATTGAACATAATCACTGTAGCTACTAAAGATTGATACTTTGCTACATGCATTTTAATCTCTGTTAGGAATATCAGATGGAGCTAGAGGCGAGGTAAAAAATCTTGTCTGGATCTGCATTATGGATATGTGGTGTTTGTATCTTCAATTATCTAAGGCTACAACATTAAATTATTTAGATACCATGACAAAATTCTTTCTGGGTGTAAAACTAAAATATCCATAAAGAGAAAAGGGTAATAGGGAGGTGAGGAATATTTTAACATTTTGTTTCATGTTACACCTCAGGGCATGTTCACATCTTTACTGAGTAATATACATTCTACTTGTAATGAAGACACAGTATTTTATTTGAAAAAAATAGTAACAAAATATTTAAATTCTACATATTCCTTAAGTACACTAATGCTGTAGAGCTATAGACATCAAGCCTAAGAGCAGAGAAGGCTGAATGAATTTACACTGTACATTTAGTAACAGGTAAATGCTATATGTCTAATATATTAATTTCCTGACTCTCATTCCAGGGTCCTGTTTTCTCTAGTGCATCTAAGTGGAAATATTTCCTATGCAAGATGATATATCTTGATCAGTAGTCATGCGGGGATAATTACTAGACAAACCTCAGGGATTTTTTTTTCTTTTATATTGTAAGATTAATACATTGGTAATTATTAAGAAAAATATAGGTGATAGTAAAATTGTATATACCCCAGTTGTCAGATTCAAGCACACATCCTGCACCCATGTATTATCTGGTAATTTTCTCTTGCATGATATGATGAGAGACATAAGAATTCTTTTTAAAATTGTCATAAAATGAAAAAACAATTTAGATCACATCCTTTTATGTTGTACTGAAGTGTATCAGTTATAACATTTAAAGTGGCTGTGTGTACTTAACAAAGAGACTTAAATATACACATGAATGTAAACTACTATAATTCAGGGGAATAGCTATTATGTACTTACTATTTAGAAGATCATTAGGTAGCTAACGTAAATTACTAAGAAATCATTTCTTATCAATAATTTGTATTAAGTATATTTTAAGTGTTAAGTTAAACATTATGTCAATTTGAGCAAAAATATGCTCAACTTTAGCTTAGCCTAGCTCTTGCTGTGACTGAATGGATTGACTGAAAAGAAAAGACCGACCCTGGGTGTGAGTGGTAATATTCCATAGCCTGATTGGAATAAAAATAGGGAGAAAGATGGAAGACTCTATTTTTTGGAGGAGTGCCAGTCTTTGCCTTTTATCAAATCTGTTTCCTTAATGATCACTGACTGATACTGATTTTGTATCAGGAGTGACTATAAAGAAGCAGAAGTGCAACAGTCAAATTCTTTAATGGCTTTAGTGTCTCCTGGAGATGACTTTCTAAATTGACGAGAGCAAAAATTGCCAGAGTTTCTTTATACTAGGTGAAGAGTACTGACAGTCCTCATTAAAACAGTCAACAGTGTAGATTTATTTGATTATCCTAATTCACCACTTGTGAGATTCAAGAGCTTTAGTAACTCCATATATGACAATTTTGAATATTTTTGGCAGTGTGAGAAATATACTGATGCTAGCTGGTTGGTCTTAGCATTTCTAGATAAACTAGTAGTGGAGGAAAATAATGAGCTCAAAACACATATAGGAAATCTAACACATTCTGTGAGACTAAACAATTAATGGAAAAGAAGGATTTCAAAAATTCAAATCCCCACCTTTGTACACATGTAAAGAATATAAAACTTTCTAAGAGTTTCCTGAAAAAGACTATTCCCTCCTTTAGCCACAGGGATGGGATTGCAGAAACCCAAACACAGACCCTCACTCTTTGGTTGGTTAAACTGCAGAATAAATTTAATGCTTAGCCTCAATGTGTATCTACAGCAAAGGTGTAGACACTCATTGGAAAAATATGAGATCCAGTAAACTGGGATGGAGATGTTTGGGAGGATCCTGATGAGGCCTGCACATAGCACACAGGTTCTGATGAGGTTATTTTGCCAGAGGAAGAGATTTTCCCAACCACAGTGGTGGAGGCATCCTAACCTCCAGCCTCCTCCTATACCTGAGGAAAATAACTCTAGGTTAACCAAGCTCCTTGATGCTGACACTTCTCAGCAGCAGCCCTCACTGCATTTTTTTTCCTCATTGAGTTTATTGGTACATTTTAGGTATACAGTACAGTTACATTTATCATTGGGATCTTGTACCTTTACATGACAAGTCTTGGTTCTCATTTTTTCCCCTTACACTGGCCCTTTCTTCACCACCCCCTCCGCTAACTGCCTTTTGCATCTAGTCTGGGCTCAAATGACAGAAAACTCCTAAAGGTGATAGTATAACCCATGAGGAAGTCCATTATATTTTTTGAGTTTTGTAACTCCTATAAGCAGAGGCTTAATGAAAATGAATAAGTTCAGGAATGGATTTTAAAAGTGGATGGTGAGCATGTCAAGAAAACATTGACTTAAATCAGTCTGAGTCTATTACGCTGAGAAGAATTTTTAATTTAGTGTTACAACTCATAGGGTTTTTAAAATGTATTAATGGTTTATTTGTCTGCAAAACTATAGATCAAAAGATGGCCCACTGTGAATAGTAAGAGATGTCTGATATACCTTAATCTATTGATGAGGGGATTCAAAGGCTTAAGGAAGTGGGAATGTTCTAGTGGATTTTCCATGAAAAAACTCATCCTTCACACTGGGGTAATGTAGAAAACTTACCCTTCACTCAGACCTTGAGAAATAGATTCATAAGGGGATCACTTGTACCCCTGAGCACCTATAGCCCTTTCATTACTCTTCTCTGTGGATCAGACCTGATGGTGGGGATGAGTCAATCAATTGGGAAATGTAAGCATGTCCTAGAGTCCCAGGGGTTCATTGTCACCAATCAACCAACACAGACAAGGTTCACATATTTATTGTAATGGCCAGCAGAAGCAGAACGATGATGGGAACGGACTGGCAGATGTGAACCTGTGGTGCTGGCTAATTAGCCATGGTGTTCCCAAAAGTGAAACAAAAGGAAAGACTACTAAATTTTTATTAGATTTATATAAGCAGAAAGTAGTAACGGCAAATGAGCAGAAATGTAACTCAAGTTGTGTTAACGCAGAATCATGGCCCCCTCAAATATTCCCAGATTTGAACCAGTTTACTTACACGGACCCCACTGAATAAAGGTGAGGCAATGTCCCCTTGAGGAAGGACATGGGGCACTATCTAAACTGTATATGGCCAATCTTTCTCTCATCTTTCCCCAGAGGAATATAAGGCCTTTTACCAGGGTAACTGTGCATGGGGAAAGGGAAATGAGCGGACATTCTTGGGCTGCTGGACACTGCTTCTGAACTAAAACTGATCCATGTGGATCTAAAGCATATTTGTGGCCCTCCAATAAGAGAAGAAGCCTAGGGAAGTTTGTGATCAGTGGAATTTTAGCAAGTATCTGTGGTTCTGTGGTTATCCAAATCAATCATGTAGTTATTTTCCCCACTCCAGAATGCATAATTGGGAAAGTTCCACTTAATACTTGGCAGTATGCTCACAATTTTTCCCTAAGCTGTAGGGCAAGGGCTATCCTGTATGGAATGGCCAGATTGAAGCCAATGGAGTTGCCTATATCTAAGAAAATGGTACTGCAAAAACCGTATCATATCCCTGGAGGTATTACAGAGATTAGTATTAAAGAATTGAAAAATTTGTGGGTTGTGATTCCCACCACAACCCCATTTTAATTCTCCTATTTGGCCTATGTAAGCAATGAATGGTTGTCTTAGAGAATAACCATACATTTAAACAATTTGTGATTCCAACTGCAGCTGCTGTACCAGATTTTGTTTTCTTGCTTGAGCAGAAATTAACACATTCCCAGGTACTTAGCAAACAGCTACTGATTTGGTAAATTCTTTCGTTCCCCTAACTATCCATATGGCCAACCAATAAATTTTCTTTTTTATCTTTATTAAATCTATTGGTATATTTTATGTATGCAGTACAGTTACATTCATCATTGGGATCTTGAACCTATACATGACTTACCTGGTTCTTATTTTTTGCCCATCCCCCAGCCCTCCCTTCAGCACATCCCCCTTCCCTGTTTACAGTGACATTGTTTTCATATTTTTTCTTTTCACATATGTTTTATTTTCCCTCTTTACCATTCTACTATCCCCACCACTTATTCTACACTTTTAGAGCTATCTTCCAATTACAAAATATCAATTATACACTTTTTTTCATACCAGGGATTGAAATCAGGGTCTTGCACTTGCAAGGCAGGCAGCAGAGCCACTGAGCTAAATCCCCGGCCCTATCAATTGTACATTTTAATCCTTATTTACACCTTTACTTTTTCACACCAAAGAAACTATTTAGTATTTACGTATGTAACTTTTGTTAATTTCACTTGAGATTATAGACTCAATGTGCATCCAATTAGCTATAATTCTTTCAAGTTTCTCATTCTTTGTGGCTCAGTTGTACTCCATTTTATCTGCTTATATACTTTTAAAACATGTGATTATGAAATTCTTGAAAAAGTAAACTAATGTTTCTCAGTTTTATTTATCAAAATATTTATCTATGAATATTTTAACATATACAGACATCTGGCTAAAGTTAAATACTATTTGATCAGGATATCCTCATTTGGTGTTCTTGGTGGCCCTCCTTTATGCTAAGTTGGAGAACCACTGCCTAAGATTTAAAGAACACTTTGTTAACATCCCATCTTATTGTTGTCAATAATACCCTCTACCTACACCAAAATAGGAACATTTAAATGTACGTGCTTCACAGTTTGTAATAGCTAAAACTTGGAATCAGCACAATTATCCATCAGTTTGACACTGGATAAAGAAGATTTTTTTTTTGGTGATCACCCTACGGTGGGCGTGCGAGCTCCCGGCCTGCGCGACAACAGACCCAGGAAGGCCCCAAAGAACCCGGAGGGGGTTTCTTCAGCTGCCTGCCTGCCTATGATCACCCGGCGGCGGGCACACGAGCTCCCGGCCTGCAAGACAACAACCCAGGAAGGAAGGTAGCCGAGCGGGCACCCTTGAAACACCCACAAGACACCTCTCCCCCCATTCTCAAAGCTCTTGATCGGGCCAGTTCTTAGACCAACTCTGCAGAGGCATAGGTTCCCATGAAGGGTAGTTTTCTGAGCTCCGGACTTTGAACATCTTTAAAGAAAGGGCAGGGGAAACCTGTAATAGAACTGAGTGGAGTTCAACCCTGAGGGTAAGGAAACTAAAGTTAGACCTTGTAGATTGTGTTCAGTCTCAGTCATGAGGAACAGCCATTGGCTAGCTAAGACCAGGGGATTGGGTTCCACATATGGCTGTGCATGTGGTATGATATGAGATCAGAGATAGCCTGAAAAGAGGACCTTCAAATTCTTTTTCTTTCTTTCTCTCTCTCTTTTCTCTTTTTTCCTCATTCCACCCTAAAATTTCTTTCTTCTTTTTGTCCTCTCTCTCTACAACTCAGTCTCTTGCTCCACCATATTGTCCCTCATCTCCCTTTTTATTCCAACTACTGAATAACTCAGACTTCTTCTTTTATTATGTTTTTGTTTTTAGGAGGGGTTTCTCTTTATGTTTTTTTCTCCAGTCATTTTACCTCACTCATGGCTCTGTACCTTCAAGGGAAGGCAAGCGCCTGTTACTGTCAAGGGGATATATTCCTGTCCTTATTCCTGCACTCTCTCTATGCCCCCTGAAGTTAATAGCTTTGTAAAGATAGTAAGGTAATTCTAAAACCTCTGGATTCACTTCAAACCTGCTCTAATTCTTTCACTTATCTAATCCTCTCATTCTAAGATTAACCCCCCATCCTAAAAGGTAAAGATGCCATATTGAAAAGCATATTCACTGCAAACATAATATGGGCTGCTTCTTGAAATTAATTTAATTCACATGATTTAAAGGTGATACATTAATGACTACCACAAGTGGTCAGTTGGCAAGCTATGCCTGATCCTATTGGGCTGCTGAATGTATCAATTGAGAAAAAGAGTGGTGATTGATTTAAAGCGTTGTTTTCTCTGATATAATGAAAACGAGGATGTCTATGAGTCATTAGAAACTCAAAAGCTAAAATGCAACTATATTAGGAAGATTTAAGTAATACCCAGAAATTAAAGAAGGACAACCCAACAATAAAAATAAAAATGAGAAAACACTTAAGCTAGACACAAAAACAGATTTCCAGTTCACCAATAGCAAATAGTAGGACAAATGAGGATGAAAAGTCTGATAGTGAAGCAACAGGACTCCCTGGACCCATAGCACAGAAGGTAACAAAACTGATCAATCAAGCTCTAGAAAAATTCAAATCAGAAATAATTTCCCAGCTAACCAGAGAGATGATGAGCAAAACGGAAGTCATGATTCGAGACTCTAGAGCAGAAATTCACAAAAAAATAGATGAGCTCAAGACTATGATAGAAGCCATGAAGACTCAGCATGAGAAAGAAATGGAAACAATGAATGCCCAACAGAGGAAAGAAATGGAATCCATAAAACAGATTCAAACAGATATCCAGGAGATTAAAAACTCTATTGAAAGTGTACACAACAGAATAAAAGATTGCGATGACAGAATTTCAGATATAGAAGATAGGGTAGCAGTTAGTGACCGTGAAAAAAGAGGTCTATTAAAAACAGTAAGGGATCATGAGAAATCAATCCAACAACTCCGAGATGATACAAAGAAAAATAACATAAGACTAATAGGAATTCATGAAAAAACAGGAGAAAACACAAATGACCTGAAAAAGCTCTTCAAAGAATTAATGACAGAAAACTTCCCAAACAGAAGGGAAGAATTAGACATACAGATAAGTGAGGCATATAGAACCCCAACTAGCCACGATCAAAAAAAATCTACACCTAGACATATAATAATCAAGATCCCAGAAATCCAACAGAAAAACAAAATACTACAAGCAGTAAGAGAAAAGAAACAAATCACATGCAAAGGGACGCCCAGTAGAATCACAGCACAATTTGCAACACAAACCCTTAGGTCAAGGAGAGCCTGGAGTGAGGTATTCCAAGTCCTAAAAGAAAAGAATCTCCAACCTAGACTGTTGTATCCTGCAAAACTCTCTTTCAAAATAGATGGGGAAATAAAATACTTCCACAACAAAGAGCACCTGAGAAATTTCATGAACACAAAACTAGCACTGCAAGGAATTCTAAACAATATCCTAGAAAAGGACAACGAAATTCACAATAACATGAGGCCCAACAGACCAAATCAAATAGGCAAGGCAAGAAACTAAAAGGAGATGGGAGAAAAAGTAAAAAGAGTCAACAAAAGGACAACAACATGACAAGAATAAGTCAAAATATATCAGTTGTAACCATATATGTTAATGGCCTCAATTCACCAATCAAGAGAAACAGATTGGCAGAATGGATTAAGAAGTAAAATCCAACAATATGTTGTATACAAGAAACACACCTAGTGCAAAAGGAAGTCCATAGACTGAAAGTGAAAGGATGGAAAACAATTCTCCATGCGTCAGGAGTCCAGAAAAAAGCAGGATTAGCAATCTTATTCTCAGGTAAAGTAAATT
>NW_022900949.1:14369852-14378247 GCF_012274545.1 Fukomys damarensis | reverse complement strand
TTAGGCAGAACTCTGGAAGACATTGGTATAGGAAAAGACTTTATGAACAAATCCTCAGTAGCACGGAACTAGCAGAAAGAATCAACAACTGGGATCTCGTCTTACTAAAAAGCTTCTGTACTTCAAAAGAAACCATTAGCAGAACTAAGAGACAATCTGTAATGTGGGAAAAAATTTTTACCAGCTGTACCTCAGACAAAGAACTATTATCAAGAATATATAAAGAACTCAAAACAATCAGTCCCCCCAAATATAAAGACCCAATGCAAAAATGGGCCTCTGAAATGAACAGACATTTCTCACACAAAGAAGTAAAAGCAGCAAGAAAATATGTGAAAAAATGTTCCATATCACTGGTCATTCAAGAGATGCAGATGAAAACAACACTGAGATTCCACCTCACCCCACAAAGAATGGCTGCTATCAAGAAATCACACAGTAACAAATATTGGCGAGTTTGTGGGGAGAAAGGAACCCTCCTCCATTGTTGGTGGGAGTGCAGACTAGTGCAACCACTATGGAAATCAATATGGAGATACCTCAAAGTGCTTGGACTGGAGGTTATGTTTATAGCGGCACAGTTTGTAATAGCTAAATCTTGGAAACAGTCCATTTGCCCATCCGTTGGAAACTGAATAAAGAAGTTGTGGTTTTTCTATAAAATGGAATATTAGCCATAAAGAGCGAGAGAATAGATTCATTCATAGGAAAATGGATACATATTGAAGATATACTCCTAAGTGAAATATTTAAGTCATACATGTGTAAATACCAAGTAGTTTCCCTGGTGTGAATATTCTGCAACAATGCATAAGATTCTAATAAGATTACTGACATTTAGAAATTTGAAGAAAGGAGCTAAAGGTGTAGGGAAGGTGTGATGCGTAGGGGAAGAACAAAAAGGGAAAAGAAAAAAATGTGAGAGAATGAAAAGATGAAAATAAAGTGTTTGTAGATGGGGAGGTAAGGAGGGGGTGAAGGGAGGGCAGAAGTAAGTGGAAAAAATGAGAATCAAGACTTGCCATGTAGAGGTTCATGATCCCAACAATGAATGTAACTGTACTGTATCCCTAAAATGTACCAATAAACTCAATAAAATTAAAAAAAAGATTTTTTTTCTTCTCTAAAATGGAGTACTAGTCAGCCAGAAAGAATAAGACTTGAGTGTCATTCATAGAAAAATGGTTGCATATTGAGGTCATACTCCTAAGTGAATTAAATAAGACACATGTGTTAATAACAGTTTCTCTGATGTGAAAAACTAAAAGTGTAAATAAGATCTAAATTGTATAACTGACAATGTGAAATGGGAAGAAAATGGATAAAGGTGTAGGGGAAGTAGGAAGGGTAGGGGAAAGAAGCAAAAAGAAAAAAATATGAGAAAATGAAAAGATGGAAACAAAGTCTTTAAATAGGGGAGTGGGGAGGGGATGCAAGGAGGGCAGAGGTCTGGGGAAATATGAGAACCAAGACCTGTCATGTAAAGGTACAAGCTCCCAATGATGAATGTAACTGTACTGTATACTTAAAAATTTCCAATAAACTCAATGAGAAAAAGAAAGCTCTCTGTCATTTATAGCAGCATGGGTATTAAATGACCATAAATTCTCCAAAGGTTATAGGAGCAGTTATCATAGTAGATTGTTTCTGGGATTGTTTCCTTCAAGAAATCAAAAGATGTTTAGAGGAAGCTTTTGACTATGAAATCAAATTAAAGAATAAAAATATACTCTTGGAGGAAATACATTTATCTCGTCCCATGCCACCTTCATAGATGCAAAATTTAAAAGAATTAATACCATTCTGCATCCATCTCTGTACCCCAGGGGAGCTTAATTGTTTGGAGAATGGAGAGAGTAGACCAATTTAATTAATTGGAAGCTCTGACAATTCAAACACTGAGATGTTAGAAATTATAAACTTACCCCTGTGTTCATCCCATGGGATTCTGTGATCTTAACCTACATGAAAACATAAGCACATAGGCAAGCTTTCTAGGGACAGATCGTGGAGGAGAAAATCCACTGAGGCAATCGTGTGTGCTATTGAAGGCAGGTGTCACCAGAAAGAGGAGTTAAGATGGGTTCCAGATTTTCCCCACAGAACAATGATGCTGAGAAACCAACACAATATTCCTCTAGCCTGTGAAGGTAATGCCCCTGTATGGTGAAGGAAATTCTGTTTTCATTGACACTTGTCATTTTCACCTATTTGGCTTCCATTTTTCCTTCTGAATCTAGAGGATTTTTCCAACACATTATTATCTGTAGAGTTTTCACCTCGTATTTTACTTCTTAGAAGTAGTGCCCTTCTATTAGATTTACCCCCACCAATTTTGTATTCTTTAAATAACCACTACAAGGCATTGTCTACATTGTTTCAAGTTGGAATTCTTTCATCATATTCTCTATTTTCCCTGTTTTCATTGCATATTATTGGAGTTATCATGTCATCTTACTATTCACAATAGCATGCAAATATTGTAATTATATCTGACATTTAAAAATTATTCCACTTTACTTTTATCATATTACTAATCCCTTTACATATTGAGGAAATTATTGAATTACAGTTGCAAAGATTTCCCTAAAATTTTAATGAAATTAATGCAAATATTTTCATGTAACATTTCCTATCACCTGTGGTTTTATTTTCTCATTGAGTTTTTTGGTATATTTTAGTTATACAGTACAGTTACATTCATCATTGGGAACTTGTGCCTTACATAAGACATCATAGTTCTCATTTTCCCCCTTACCCTTGCCCTTCCTTCACCCCCAACTCCCTTCCCTATTTACAAATACTTTATTTCCATTTTTTCAATTTCTCATATTTTTTCTTTTCCCTTATTTACTTTCCCATACCCTTCCAACTTTCCCTACACCTTTATCCCTTTTCTTCCTATTTCACATTGTCAATTATACCATTAGGATCCTATGTACAATTATAGTTTTTCACACAAGAGAAACTGTTCAGTATTTACACATGTGTCTTACTTATTTCACTTAGGAGTATTTTCTCAATATGTATCCATTTTTCTAAGAAGGAATATAATTTCTCATTTTTTATGTCTGAGTAGTATTCCATTTTATAGAAAAACCACATCTTCTTTATCCAGTCTCCAAATGATGGGCAAATGGGCTGTTTCCAAGTTTTAGCTATTACAAACTGTGCAGTTATAAACATAGGTGTGCATATATCACTGTGATATGATTCTTTTAAGTATTTTGGAAAGATACCCATCAGAGGATGGCTGGGTCAAATGGAACCTCTAGTCCCAGCTCTTTGAGGTATCTCCAAATTGAATTCCATAGAATTCCATAGAATTCAATTGGCTCCTTTTTCAAATATGAGGTAGCTGAGTACATCTGGAGTTGTTTCTGTATGTTCCAATCCACACTCCCAACCACAATGGAAAACAATTCTTTTCTCCCCACATCCCCTCTGATATTTGTTATTGTTTGATTTCTTGATAGCAGCCTTTCTTCTTGGGGTGAGGTGGAATCTCAGTGTTGTTTTCATCTGCATCTCTCGAATGACCAGAGATGTGGAACATTTTTTTAATATATTTACTTGCTGCTTTTACTTTTTTTCTGAGAAATGTCTATTTCTCATTCTTTGCGGTTGAGTAGTATTCCAATTTATAGAAAAAACACATCTTCTATATCCAGTTTCCAAATGATGGAAAATGGGCTGTTTGCAATTTTAGCCATTACAAAATGTGCCACTATAAACATGGGTGTGCATGGAGAAGGATTCCTTTCTCCCCACAACTCTGCCAACATTTGTTATTGGTTGATTTCTTGATAGCAGCCATTCTTTGTGGGTGAGGTGAAATCTCAGTGTTGTTTTCATCTGCATCTCTCAAATGTCCAGTGATGTGGAACATTTTTCATGTATTTGCTTGCTGCTTTTACTTCTTTGTCTGAGAAATGTCTGTTCATTTCAGATGCCCACTTTTCAGTCAGGTCTTATATTCGAAGGGGGCTGATTGTTTTGAGTTCTGTATATAATCTAGATAATAGTTCTTTGTCTGAGGAGCAACTGGTAATTTTTTCCCACATTGTAGGTTGTCCTTTAGTTCTGTTGTTGGTGTCTTTTGCAGTGCAGAAGCTTTTTAATAAGATGAGATCCCAGCTGTTGTTTCGTTGTGTTAGTTCCTGTGCTACTGAGGATTTGTTCATAAAGTCTTTTCCTATACCAATGTCTTCAATAGTTCTGCCTAACCTATCTTCCAGAAAATTTATTGACTCTTTTTAATATTTAGATCTTTAATCCACTTGTATTTTATTTTAATGCATGGTGAAAGATAAAGGTCTGGTTTTAATCTTTGGCAAGTTGAAATCCAGTTTTTCCCACACCATTTTATTAAAGAGGCTCTCTTTCTTCAAGTGAGGATGGTTGGCTCCTTTTTCAAATATGAGGTAGCTGAGTACATCTGGAGTTGTTTCTGTATGTTCCAATCTATTACATTGATCCTCAGGGCTGTTTCTTTGCCAGTACCATGCTGCTGTGTTTTGAGAATAATCCTTATCTATTGTTTGCAAAAATGTCCTTGTTTTCTTTGTTTGCTAACCATCTTCAAACTGTATGTTAAGAATGTATGTTCCTATTAGATTTGCTCAACCTTGGTTTTCTATTGTAAATATAGTTAGGGTTTACCTCATTGACTTATTTTCTGATGAATTACATTAACTAACATTGTGTTAAGCAGTCTTAAATCTATAGAATTGTTATTCCTCATTTGTTATTTGTTATTTTTTTTAAAAAATGGCTATAGTTGTATTTTATTTTACTTTACTACTCAGCATTTGCTTTATCTTCAGTCTTTTTTTTTTTTTTTTTTTTTTTTTTTTTTTGTACCGGGTATTGAACTCGGGTCTTTGCACTTGCAAGGCAGGGCAACCAACTGCTGAGCTAAATCCCCAGCCAATCTTCAGGCTTCTGATAGGTTTGAGGATTTATTTTTGTGTTATAGTAGATATATTTGTTCTGATATTTATTATATATTAAATTTAGAATTGCTCAGAATTTACAATGTGATTGGTGCCGAGACCCTGAAAAAATCTATGTTGAACCAAAACTGTCCCACACTCAGAGCCGCTGATAAACAGAATGTTCTCCCTCCTGTACCAAGCTCAGTCTTTGATATGGAAACTAAAAGTTCTGTCCCAAAGCTTAGACATTGCTTCCTTCCTGTTCTCCTCTGTTTGGCAATGACCCACCCCTCTTCTCTCAGCTTAAATTATTTTACCTAAAGAAAGCACTCCTACCCACCATGGCAGAGTAACCATGCTCCATGATGTTTTCTGTCTTGAATTAATTAACAATCTCTAGGCACTCCTACACTGACTTTATATGAGGCAGAATGTAGGACTTCACTGAAAATCTTATTGTACCTCTTAATCATTGCAAGACATGTTTATTTGTATAATTTTGGAATGTTTATAATCAAATTCATCAATACATATTTTGACATTTACAGCAGCTGATGTAACACAATACACATCCTGACTCCAGGGCATGGATCCCTAAGCACACTTTTTTATTTGACTCATTTGATTTGGATAAGGTGCTTTTCTCTTCTTCTTTTATTTATATAGTCCACATTTTTTTTTCTACTTGGAACAATTTTTTGAGGTATTCTGTAAAAGAAAAATCCATAGCGATCATCATTAATGGGAAAACCTGTATGTCAGACTGAAGGGATGTGGAGCATGTTGTGTTTATATTAGAATATATATTCTTTTGGCTGCACATGGGTTATTCTCCAAAAACTGGATGCACATTGAGGCCATACTCTTAAGTGAAATTAATAGAACACACATGTAAATACTGAATAGTTCCTTGGGTGTAAAAATATAAAAATATAAATAAGGATCAAAATGTATATTGTATATGTATATTGTGTAACAGGAAGAAATGTTCTAAAGGAGTAGGGGAAGGAGGATGGGTAGGGGAAAGGGAAAAAGGGAAAAGAAAAACATGAGAAAGGGAAAACAGGAAAGCAAAGTCTTTGTAAATAGGTAGAGTGGTGGGGTTGAAGAAAGAGCAGGGGAATGGGGAAAAAGAAGAACCAAGATATGTTATATAAAGATACAAGATCACGATGATTAATATAACTGCATTGTATACCTAAGTTGTACTAATGAAGTTAATGTAAAAAAACAACAACATAATTCCATTTGTGATATCAGTGATTGGTTAAGGGACAATTGTTAAATGATAGTCACCCAAAATATTTTCATTGAGAAGTGAAGGACAGAAGCTGATTTTTAGGAACAGATCATTTCAACAAAGAAACCAAAGAAAAGCAATTACATCAATGTATTTAATTTTTCCTTTGTCCTAAACTGAATTGAACATTTATCAGTCCTACTGTAGAGGTGAGGTCTTTGCAGCTGAGAGAGATTAAAGTGTTATCTGAAGATCAAAACTTTACGTTCCTGAATTCTGATCCAAGAGCTCTTACTCAAGAACTGAATTTTTATATCAAATCTTTGTAGGCTGTGTTACCCCCTAAATGTGACCTACCTTGAGAATAATTAGTCTTGAAAGCTGGAGATAAAAAATGAGAGCCTCGATCACCCTGCCTTACCAGTATTAGGGAGCAGCCACTGAGCAAATTAATAGGGAGGTTTAATCTTCTTGTCTCTGGGGACCAACACGGGAAAGAACAGTGCTCATTTTCCAGTTAGGTCTTATCTTCTGGGAAATACTGTGCAGTTGTGTCTTGGAGAGATCTATATCCAGAGTAATTGTGAGAAAAAGAAAATATTAATGTAACAAGGGTAATTTTGATAAATGTCATTATGGAGGCTATTACTCTGAACAGAGTCAGTTTTGAACACTGCATTGTTTTAGTATTAGCTACATTTTTAGAAAGAAAAAAAATAAGGCATGTTAAGTGAGCTGTAGCATCAGTATAAATGGTAACTCACAAAATAAAGGTTGTTTGTGTTTAAAATATATTTTCATTCATTTTAGTAGAGATACTGAAATAAAGAAGCAAGGAAGTTATCAAATAGTATACATGAAAAATCTTCAAATTTTCTGGAAAAGTGAGAGCAAACACAAACTTTATACTGCATCCACAAATTCAAATGGGAATGATGGAATCAATGCTATAAGATGAAGAAATTTCAGTTACACTACAGAAAGTGTAAATGCTTATGTAAATTTAAGAATGAAACAAGCTACAACTTGGCTGCAGGAACCACTGTCATTGGCTCAGTAACGGATGAAGGGGGTCCATCCAGAGGAGACACTGTGAATGGTGACTGCCTGTCTTTCAGGATCTGTTCATTGAATGTTGCTATTTCTTCCTGCTCTGGAAGACGAACCAGTGAGATGGAAAGAGAAAACCACACAGGAATATCACAATTCCTTCTCCTGGGCCTCTCAGATGATCCTGAACTGCAGCCCTTTCTCTTTGGACTGTTTCTATCCATGTACCTGCTTGTGGTGCTTGGGAACCTGCTCATCATCCTGCTCGTCAGCTCTGACTCCCATCTCCACACCCCCATGTATTTCTTCCTCTCCAACCTGTCTTTTGTGGACATCTGTTTCACCTCCACTACAGTCCCAAATATGTTGGAGAACATCCAAGCACACAATAAAGATATTACCTACACAGAATGCTTCACTCAGGTGTATTTTTTTATGATATTTTTTGGAATGGATAATTTCCTCCTGACAGTGATGGCCTATGACCGCTTTGTGGCCATCTGTCATCCCCTGAAATACATGAACATCATGACCCCCCGGCTATGTGTCCTACTCGTTCTGGCATCCTGGATCATGATTTTCTGTGTCTCCCTGCTTCATATTTTCCTGCTGATGCAACTGACCTTCTCTATTGCCACTGAAATCCCACATTTCTTTTGTGAACTGGCTCTGCTTATCAAAGTGGCTACCTTTGATATTCTTGTCAAGGTCAATATTGTCCTAATGTATGTGTCAACTATCCTGCTGGTTGTGTGTCCCATCACTGGGATCCTCTTCTCTTACTCTCAGATTGTCTTCTCCTTAATGAGAATGTCCTCCAGTGCAAGCAAGCATAAAGCATTTTCCACCTGTGGATCTCACCTCTGTGTGGTTTCGCTGTTCTATGGAACAGGACTTGGAGTATATCTCAGTTCTGCTGTGACCCATTCTTCCCGTGAAAGCTCCATTGCCTCTGTCATGTACACTTTGGCAATCCCCATGCTGAATCCCTTCATCTACAGCCTAAGGAATAAGGATGTGAAGGGAGCCCTAGGGAGACTCCTCAGCAGAGCAGCCTCTGGTCTCTGATGACCCACTCACTTTCAACTTAGTGGTCATGTGTGCATTTAGTCTGTGATGAGAATTTACACTTATTACATGGTGTGTGTATATATATATATATATATAT
>NW_022900949.1:14354110-14369813 GCF_012274545.1 Fukomys damarensis | reverse complement strand
TGAGAGTTTTAGAATGAAATCTATACCGTGAATGATAGTAGGGAGAGACAAAAAGAAACAAAACAGAGCAGATGAGCCAGGCTTTGCAAAATACTTCCCTGCCTCAAAGTTTTTTACTATTGTAGACCAGTGGTTTTTTAAAAAAATTTAATCCAGTTTCAGTTATACTTGTTATTATAGTAAAAAATCATCCATCCTCCCAATAATTTCAACAGCCTGGACTGTGTGCTTCAGGCTCAGGACAGGGAAACACAGACTTCCCAGAAGATGCATCACTTGTGCAGGTGTGTGCGTGCGTGCATGTGTGTGTGTGTGTGTGTGTGTATGTGTGTGTGTATCATTTTCAAATTAATTTTATTGAAGAAGCATTTGTAGCTCAGTGGTTACATACTTTGTAGTTGTTTTTCTTAAATAGTTCCCTGAGTATTTAATAAATATATTTCCTTATTCACATGATCTATAAAGCTTCACATGCGGTAATTTTTGTAAAGGTTGTTTCTGAGAATTTCACCATGACAGAAGCACTTATATCAAGTGCTGACCTAGTCTTCTTAAAATTATCATGTAAATACCATCTTACCTCACCTTTCTTGATTCTGTTCATTATTTTTTCTGGTAGAAGTATAATGAAAATAATCAAACCAAAATGTTTCCCATAGCAAAATTGTGCTTTAACTTTGCATGCATGATTAATCTTGAAATCATTTCGCTGAAGTATTTCATTCATTCACATAACTTCTAAAGGAAGTTATAACTGAGACTGATATGGACTCTGACTAGAACTTTACTCTTGTACACACAGTGCTTCGTTTTCTGTACTATTTTTTCATAAAATTATTAGATTTTCAAAATAAAAACAGGAATCTACTTTTGAAGGCAGTTTTTCCCAGTTTTTCATAGTGATATAATGCTATCCTTTGCCTTCTCCTCATATTTTTCTTTGCCTTCTTTCCTCATTTTCTTCCTTTTTTCCTTTTCCCTCTACTTTCATTTCTTAAATTTATTTTCTTTCTGCTCCCCTTATTGCTTCTTTCCTTCTCCTCCCCCTTCATTTTGACTTGTATTTGATAGTGCTTACTTGCTGCATTTTTTTTTTTCTGGAGGCATAATACTGCTATGTGTAAAGCCACAATCCACTTATCCATTCATCCATTGCTGGACATGTGGGCAACTTTCATTTTGTGAATGTTATTAACAGTGCTACAATTTGTTTGAGTACAGTCATATACCACATAGTGGTGCTTCAGTCAGTGATGGAGAGAATGTGCTGTGATGGTGCTAAAGCAATGACTGGAAACATTTTAGAGCTTTCAATGACACAAGTAAACCACTGTGGCAGCTTTCCACCACTGACCTAAAACATTATTTTGTTCAGTGATGTCTTAGTCAACTTTCTGTAACCACACATTATGACATTCACACAGTGACAAAATTACCTAATCGAAGTTTTCTCAGCACCTACCCCACTTGTGAATCATCCAGTAACTATACTTAATTATTAGTGTATCCAGAAATGGAGCTAACTGCTGGGTTATAAGGTCATTTTATGTTTAATATATTGAAAAATAACCACTTTTTACTTTGTGATGAATAAGGGTTCTAACAGCTTCACATAATTTCCAATACTTTTAATTTCCTGTTTAGTCAAAATTATAGCCTCCTATTGGGTGTTGTATAAGTAAACTTTCCTGACCCCTACAGTTTAAAGCAAAACACATTTAATCTGACTCATGTTTTCAAGGAGTTCAGTCCATGGTTGCTTGGCTTTAGGGAAGAAGTATGGTGAAATGCATGTGGAGCACAGCTCTTTGGGTCATGTCCTCATAAAAGCAGAGCAAGGGAAAAGTGCCAGAGAGGGACATATCATTATAAAAACAAAATATCATGCCTCCACGACACCCTCAGACACACCAAGAAGTGTGCTTCACCAATCCCCTGGGTGGCTCCTAAGTCAGTCATTTTGACATAATAAAGCTTGACTATCACAGATGTGAAGTAGTATCTCATTGTGCTTTTGACTTGAGTTTATCAGTGACTAAACAACTTTCACAAGTGCTTCCAGGCAATTATATTATCTTCTTTGCAGAAATGTCTGCAAATTTTTGTTCCCTTTGTAATAGTGTACTGTGCACTTTTCCTTCTGGCATATTCAATTTCTTTATAAATTCTGAAGGCACGACCCTTCTCAGATTTGAGTTTGCAGATATGTCCCCATGTGTGTTTGTTTCATTGATTTCAAATATAACATTTATTATTGTTAATAATACTCATCATATTATACAGTAGACCTCTTAAAGTTATTTCCCCTCTCTAACTGAAAATTTGGGTCTTTTAAAATACCCAATTCCATGACCCACAGTCTGTTTTCATGAGTTCAACAATTTTATATTCCACAAGTATGCTTCTACAATATTTATCCTCTTTTGTCTGACATTTCTCTAGACAGTATGTTTCACAGACTCACAGAATTGTTCAAAGTAGCTATCTTTTAAAATTTGTATTTCTTTGTTTCTTTCATGACAGGGTAATGTTCCATCAAATATACAGAATCTTCCAGAAATGTATACACACTTCATGAAAAGAAAAACTTATATAACTATTTTAGTACTACGTTTATTGAGACATCACGCAACATACAAGTTGCCCTTTGATTCCTACAAGAGGTGCTCAAAATGGTGGCCATTAGATTGTACATACTTATCAATACCACAAACCGCTGCTTGGGTAACCTTGGTCACTGTGACCGCTGCACATTCATTTTCAATTCCTTCTTCAAGGATTGTCAGTGTAGTGGGTTTTCAGTGATAGACCACATCCTCTAGGTTTCCCCATATGAGGGTAACACAATTTGTTTAAAAAATCATATTTTTCTTTTTTCTGAACTGTATATACATTTATTGGCAGGATTTCTCTATATTTATATTATATTTCATTTACTTATCTGAGAGTGGGTCCTAGTTTGAGCCCCTATCTTGGCTACTATAATGAAGCCATGCGTATAGGTATGGATATATGCCCTGAAGTACTGATTTAAGATATTTTGGATAAACATACAGTAGAGAAATCACAGGGTTATATAATATTTCTATGTTTTGACTCTTTGAGGAAGTTCCTTAATGTTGCCATAATGACTTTGTCAATTTACATTCTCATAAACAATGTTCAATGGTCTCATTTCTCAAATCCTTACCGATATCTTCTATCATTTATCTTTTAAGTAATGGCCTTTTAAAAGATGGGAAGTGACATTTCATGGTGTTTTAACTTGCCTCACACTGAACATCAGTGATGTTAAGCTCCTTTCATGTATCTGTTATCTGTAGGGATAGAAACCCATAGGTAGGGAAAGAAGAGGGACTCAACCCTCCCCACACTGAAGAAGTTTAGATGGATGGTTGAACAGGCTTAACCACCTGTGAAGAGCTAACAGCCTGAGGGTGCGTTTCCTCTTTATGCTATAATCAGCAAAGCTTGGTTGGCAAATGTTTGGAAAGAAAGAAAGAAAGAAAGAAAGAAAGAAAGAAAGAAAGAAACAAACAAACAAACAAACCTGACCCTAAAGTGTGAAAAGCCCCCCCAAAGACCTTTAACTATCTTCCCTAGTAAGGAGCAAATCCACCAATCAAGTATGAGCACCCTCAGTCCAGGGACAGGATAGGCCCCCAACTACTATAAAGTAACACTTCAAGCCCCCTTAAATTGTGGCTCCATTTTGGTCAGTCCTGCTTGTTTCCCTGAGAGAAGGCAGCTGTACTCTTGCATGCTTGCTGAATAAAAGTACAAACTTGTTCTCTATCTGATTTTTCCACAACTTCCCACAACATTGAGAGAGTTAGGCTTGGAATTGAGGGGTCTCTTCACCAGTCTCTGCCCATGAAATATCTATTTGTACTTCTTTTTTTTTTTGAGATATGTCAATAGAGGTACTATGTCTAGCTTTCAATCTAGTTATTTCTTTTCTTAGTGTTGAGTTGTCTGAATTCTAAAAATCGGGACATCTTTTGACTACCTGATGTATGATTTAATAATATATTTTCAATCTCAGGATTTCTCATTTTTAGCATCGCTTCTTTTGCCACATGGCATCATTTAAATCTGAAGCCATTTTATTTTGCTGTATTGGTTTTTATTGCCTCAAGCTTTTTCTTTGGGTTTCCTCTAGTAATCTTACACTTTCATGAGTTACATGTAACTGTTTAATTCATTTTGAATTGCTTTCTGTGTACAGTGTAAAATAAGTGTCTAATTTCATTTTTCTTTATGCAGCGTCCTGCCCCCATCATTAATGGAAGAGTTTATCCTTTTGCCATGATGTATGCCTGGAACCATGGTACAACATCCAACATCAGTTAATCACAAACTTGTGAATTTATGTCATGGCTCACTATCCCATTCCACTGTTTCATTCCAGTTTTCATGTCAGTACCATGTACTGTGTCCTTCATAATATCTTTTGATGTGTTAGATCCACAATTCTGATGAAATTCAAATTGTGTGTTATTTGTGTTTTGCTCTAGCTTTCAGTGTCACATCCCAAGCATGTATCGCTCCTTTTAAGGGTAATGAAGATATTCTTCAGTTTTAATCTGTACATTTTGTGATTTTAGCTATTTGTAAGCTGTTGATTTACATTTATAATAAATTATGTTGAAGATATAAACTACATGTGAATTTTTTTCTTTATGTACAATTTGTATTCAAGAAGTTTCTTTTCTTAAACTTTTTTTAAAAATATTTAATTGATATATAAAAGTGTACATATGTGTACTATAGAGTGTATAATATGTTGTACAATATATCAAAACATATATAATGTGCACTGAATATATTAGGGTAACTGACAAATATGTATCCTGAAATACATATCATTTTTTACAGCATTTGATTTGCTGTTCATTTTCTGTTAGTAGTTAATATAAGTAATTATTGTCAACCTTTCTTTACCATACTTGGCTATGAAATATTAAAAGTTAACTTTCCTATCACTTGCTTCCCTGTACCAATTTACCATCCCTCTAAGAGCTGACACCCCTACACACACACGCACACACACACACACACACACACACACAATTCTTAGTCTCTGACAATCACTATTCTATTTCAGTGAGATTCACTTTCTTACCTTTTACACTTATGTAACAATGAGCATTATTTGTCTTTCAGTGCCTTGTTTATTGCAATTAAAGTAACCATCTCCATTTTCATTCACAGAACACATTTACTGCTTCTGTTGGAAGAAAAATATTTCTAATTGTGAAAATTCCACATTTTTATCCAGTGATCTATTGGTGGGCACCTCAGTTGATGATACACCACAACTAGTGTAAATAGCTGCAATGCAACTGTATATTGAGAAGTCAGGAGCTCGTTTCAGTCTACAGATGGACAACATTTCTCTCATTATTGTTATTGACGACACTTCTCCTTTTCCAATGTGTATATTCTTGATGCTGCTGTTAGAGAAGTTTAAAGCAAAGTGACATTGAGATTACATCACATCCCAGTTAGAGAGGCTATCCTCAAAATAACAGAAAACAATGAATGGTTGCAAGAATGAAGATAAAAAGGAAACTTTCTACATTGTTGGTGGGAATGTAAACTAGTACAACCACTATAGAAATCACTGTAGAGATTTCTAAAAAAATAATCAAATACAGACATATCATTTGATCCAACTGTACCACCCTGAGGTGTATTCCTGAAATCACTAAAGGCAACATACTATATTGATACATGCATACCTATGAATACACTGTTACGATTCACAATAAGTAAGCTGTACAAACAACACATTTTGCCCATCAACATGAATAGAGAAAACAAATGTAGTACATATAAAGATTATTCACACACAAAAAATGAAATAAATCATGTCTCTCATAAAAAGGTGGATGGGACTCAAGATCACTATGATAAGCAAAATAAACCCAACAACCTTTGGATTTTGCCTGTTGCTAAAACCAGCATGACATAGATGGATATGTCTAGACCAACCAGCACCTCATGAAGTAGCCAGGCCTCTTTAGATCATGGCTGCCGCTTTCTCTAAGTGCCTCAATATTCACATAGAGAAATTAATCCTGAGGAGCAAATTTCCTGGATAGCCCTCATGGATGACCAATTCCAGAGACTCCCTTTTCAAATTATAGGTTGATATTCTGCACCCTGGAGCCTGAAATGTGTGCAGTATTAATGATTTGTGACATGTTATCAAAGCATTTTTCTTCTTACCCCTGTACACAGTACTTATTTTATTTTTAATGACACTAATCTTTTCAGTAAGAAAACAAACAAATGAAAACTTTTAGCTACATCTTTACACTTGTTTCCCTATGGTCTAAATTTACATTTTTCAAATTGTTAGCCTCTGTGTTTTGTTCCAATTCTTGCTAAAATATTGTTAAAAGAAGCCAGCCATGCCCAGGCCAAAGCTTGAATGTTATGTTGCTTTGAAATGTTATCAGAGAGAAAAAAATATTCTTCTCTCTTTATTGGATGGGTAGAGGATAAATAAGTTTCCTCACAAGATAGACAAATCAACACAAATTTTCAGCCAGAGTGTAACAGATGTGACTTCTAGTACAACTGCTAATGGAGTCCTTTTTCGTAGATAAAACCTCCTGAGCCTGGCCCTTATTTTCTATGTTCTCATACTTTGATTTTTCTGATCTCCAACCAAAATCACACATCACATTCAGCTTACAGCATTCTAGGGACTTTGTGGCCCAGAACTCTAAAATCTTTCCAGTGATAGTAGTTCCAAAGACTTCTGAAGTTCATGGTCAGATAGAATCACTCTAATTCTCTGATACAAAATTTTCTCTGTTACTTGATTTTCCCTTTGCTGAGACAGAATAATCAACACTTATAATTTAAAGAAAAAGAGATTTAATTTGGTTCCATGTCTTAGAGACTTCAGTCCATGGCTGGCTGGCTACAGGTCAGCAATATGATGGTGCATGCTTGATGTAGAGTGAAGCTTTATAGTTCAAGTTATTGCAGAACCAGAACAGGGAAACAGTGACAGAAAGGAAGGAGTGAAGGACCAGATATATACCCTAAGGCCACACCTCCATGACCCAGCCAAACACACCCATAAACGAGCTCCTTTAATCCCCCAGATGGACTGCATCTCATTCATGTTGAGACTGCACTCTAATCATCACACAGACATTTCAGTGCTTGACCTGAGAACTATTTTTAAAGCTAACTTGTGAGCTCTCAGGCAGGATTCAGGTTTTTTCAGGTTGACTGGCACAGGTTTCCCTCAGTCCCTTGCCGCAGCAGGCTCTCATGAGGAAGCTAAAGCATAGTAGTTGGCTTTGGTTCCTGTATGGACACAGATGACAGAGCAACAGAGGTCCAGGTTTACCTCTCCATCTCAATGTTGGTCTGTAAGCCCCCACAACTATAGAAATACGTACTTTGTAGCATAGTCTCCCACCCTTTAAGACATCAGTCTCTGAAAAGTCTTCCTACAGAGGCGCTAACAGATGGACATGTCTGTGAGACTTTGGTACTGGTTGATTCTCAACACCATTATGCTGCTCATGGATATGGAATCACACACACACACACACACACACACACACACACAAACAAACACTTTGGATCTCCTGCTACAAGCCCTCACCATATATTACATTATCTGCAATCTTTATGTGCCCAAGTGCAACAAATATACCTTCTAGTTCTGATTTTTGCTTATCAAGAAAATACTCTTCTCAATCCAGAGTGTATTACCTTTAGATTTTCTTGTGCATTATCATCTAGTAAAGTCTTTGATAAAAGTACTTCCATCCTGTCTTTTTGAGATTGTACAGGAGTTCTGAAAACTTTCCACATTGCACTCAAGAGATCTTCATGGCTCATAGTCACTAACTCTCTAATTTATGTTTCATTGCCTGGCATAAAGAAACCTGAATATATAATGGAATAAGATAGATATTGAAGAAAGCATGATGTTTACCTGAGACTAAATAATAGAGGCAAATTTGGTAACAACAAATAACCAGACAGTATGGATATACAACTGGATAATTAGTTACTTTTAATATATGTGGGAAACTGCATCTGACATTCTCCACTCACCATTTCTCTCAGTATTGACTGGGTTGTGCTGCTTCTCAGTTGGTCTGTTACCACAGGCAGTGGACCCAAAGCTTTGTGGCCAATGAAGATCCAGGTTGGGTCCTCACATTTGAGATGGATGTGATTCCTGATCACTGATGAGGAGACATAGGTTTGTCGCTCACTGCACTGGAATAATCAGGGTGCAGTTTTGTGGGCATAGGTTGATGAGTGAGTGTTGCATGACCTTGGTGCCTCAATGCATAAGGCTCATAATTAGCCAGATTGGCCCATGGTCTCTAAATCTCTAAGGATTTCCTAATATTAGTGGAAGAAAAAGCTAATGTTCTCTAAATTTTGTGCTGTATTCCCTTACAAAACTGGAAGCTTGAGTGTGATATTCACATCTTTCATGTCACATAATACTAGTTTTTTCTGTGTATGATTTATTTTTTGAAAGGTCCATCTGTATTTTCCATTGCTTTGGGGTTCATGCACTGAAATTTACCTTTAATTCATTTTTATATACACAGATCAATGGCATTAATTATATTAACATGGTTATGGAGGCACAAGTGCCAAGAGTCTGTATATTTTTTTCATCTTCCCTAAATTGACATTTGTAGCAATTTTAAATTATCCCATTTCTCCTTCAATACTGGCTCCCATGGTTCTACCACAAAAACAATGAATAATTAAACCACTGTCTAAAGACAGTGTGACCAAGGAGACATGTAACATATTTTGATTTTACCTTTGTTGAATTTCTAAACCTATATTACAGATGGTTGTTAAGGGCCTGAGATTAGGCTTTTATGCTATGCAATCTTCTTAGGGCATTTTAATGTCCTTGCTCAATAGGCTGTAAATGAAAAGATTCAACATAGTGGTGACCACAATGTAGATCACTGAGGCCACTGCACCATTTCTGGGAGAATGAGATACAGCTGGGTCAATAGACTAAGTCACATTCCATAAAATAAGGAAACAACTGACAGGTGAGATCAACAGGTAGAGAAAGCATTGTGTATTCTCCTTGATGATGAGACTCTCAAAATGGAGGAAAATACATATAGTAGAAGAAAAGGATCCCTGGCATAGGAATAAATCCAGAGATAGCAATAACAAAATATGTGACTATATTATTGGTAAAAATTATCAGAACAGGCAAGACTAAGTTGAGAAAAGTCACAGAAGAAATTGTAAATTTCTACATCCTTGACATATGTAAATTTTAAGACAAAATGTGATACAGTGAGTTCAAAAGACTGACTAGAAAGGACACCAAAACCAAGAAGACATAGAAGTGAGGGTTCATGATGACTGTGCAATGTGTGTGTGGGGGGGTGACCAAAAAAAGATCATAAACTATCACAGTCAGAAGCATGCCATCAATGCATCCAAAAATGAGTAAAAGACACATCTGTGTCAGGCAGTTCACATAGGAGATGACCCTGTTATGAGTTAGGATGTTCACAATTATCTTTGGGACTTTGGTGAAAATGAAACAGATGTCAGCCATGGACGAGTTGGAAAGGAATAAATAAAAGGGGGTGTGAAAGTGAGAGTCAGAGATGATGGCCAGAATAATGAGCATGAGACCAGATACACAGACAAAAACAGCCTAAGGATTATAGGCTGCAGATCTGGGTTTTCTGAAATTCTCAGAAGATAGAATTCTGAGACAGGTGTTATATTTTGTAGTTCTGTGTTGCTTGGACAACTTTTGATATAAAATAAATTAAGATCACACAAAAGAAACACGAGGAACCGATATTTTGCATGTAGTTTGAATTCAAGTTCTCATGTAAAGTATATGCTGACTATAAAAAATTTGAGCAATAGTTCTGATTTGTAACAAACTCATATTTCTAATAAATCTTATTAATTTCTCTGTTATTGCTTTTTATTCAGACTTTCATGAGACACATTGAAATTTGCCATGTTGGAAGACAGAGATCACTTGGTGTAGCACATCTAGGATTACAGCTTACTCATTAAGACAACATGGAAAATTGAAAGATTTTTCTTTATTTGAAAAAGTGTTATTATTTTGTTTTTTCAAAGATTTGTTTTATCTCATTGAGTTTATTGGTTCATTTTAGGTATACAGTACAGTTATATTCATCACTGGGATCTTGTACCTTTACATGACACTTCTTGGTTCTCATTTTTCCCCTTGTCCCTGCCCTCCCTTCACCCTCTCCTCCCCTCCCCATTTACAAAAACTTTATTTCCATATTTTCATTTTCTCATATTTTTTCTTTTACCTTATTAAAAAAGTGTTATTATTAAAGTAAATGAAAAAGCTTCAAAACAATAATTTTATTTTAACACCATGGTATAGTAGAATTGTTATAATATTTATAAACATTTCAAATATTAGATTTGAAATTATGTACATTCCTCCCCTCCCCATTTACAAAAACTTTATTTCCATATTTTCATTTTCTCATATTTTTTCTTTTACCTTATTAAAAAAGTGTTATTATTAAAGTAAATGAAAAAGCTTCAAAACAATAATTTTATTTTAACACCATGGTATAGTAGAATTGTTATAATATTTATAAACATTTCAAATATTAGATTTGAAATTATGTACATTAAATTAAATATTCATAGAGAAAAGACAATGTTAAATCCCAATTATCTTCTAAGAAAGACATTCACCGTCCTATGATTTCACCATTCTTCTATTTCCCTACTTAACAGGTGGAATTGATTGGCATCATACAGTATCTTTTGTAACTCATTTAATATATAACTTCGTGTTTTTAGTGGACTTCAAATTTTGTATTAAGAGCATTTAGTTCAATATTTATGTCCTCAATTACCACAGCTGTGGAATTAGTGTTTCACTTATCAATAATTTAAAAATTAAAATTGTTAGATAATTTTGAATAGTTTGCATTTTATATAGGTTAATTTGTATAAAGAGCGTATAATACCACTTCAATATCTTCAAATAAGAAAAGTATGTGTCTTTTTTTCTTTTTAAAAATGTTATCTTATACAAACCACATTGTATTGGCTCATTGTCTTCTCATAAATCTTTCCTAGACCTGAGGACTTTAACACTGAGGAAAGTCCCAAATCCCAGGTTTGAATTCCAATAGTGTTATTCTTACTTGATAGATTTTCACATCATTTTTCCTGATTCATTGTTTGTAATTCATACTTCAGATAGTTACAGGCAGGTCCAGTTAATTAATTTATCAGCTCACACTGTAACTTGGTTGTGATAAAATACAAAAGTACAGAAAATCACATTAAACACCTAGACAGTTTTATCATCTCTTATAATTACACATCTTATTTAATGTGAATAAAATTTTAAAAATACTTTGAATTGTATGGATGATTGGTACTTGGTATATTATTACTGTCAATGACATTGACTACTTATATAAAAGTAGACACATTTAATGATGCACATTTCTCTTTAAAAATTATATTAGTGGATATGTAACACAGTGATTACATTTAGTGTGAAGGATTGATAAGTATACATATAACAGCTTTTTGTAGTTCATGCTGTAGGAGTAATCTACTGTAAATCACACTGAAATATGTATACTTAGCAACAAATCTTCCAGAAAAAAAGGGGAAGTAAGGTAGCTTTTCATGCTATCAATGTGAAATAAGCCAAGATTCTATTGGAATCCATGTACTCTAACCAAACAGATGATTCAAATAAATGTTGATCTGTTCTACGTAAGAAAATAATACATTTCACACACAAAAATATTCTGTGATCTTTTATTTTGTGTACAATGAGGATAAAACAGGAACCAAGAACAGAGAAATAACTAAACAGAAGAAGGGGAAATAAGTTGCATGAATCCGTAGCTCCAATACTAGCATTTATAAAGCCCTAAATAATGCTTCAGGAATTTTGGGTTACTGTAATTCTCATAAAAATTATGAACAGCATCATTAATTCTTTGGAGTGCTTTTCAAACAGTTTGCATGGATCCATTTTCTTCTTCTCTTAGTAAAATAGCAGTGAGAAACAGAACCAGTGTAGATGGAAAGCAGTGATTTAATGATATTGTGGGAGGTCTGTTGCAAACAAGAAAAGAAGACTGACAATTCATATACCTAAAAATTTTACATTGTTATCCTCCCATTTGCCTAACCCAACTATAGACCAATCCCAGAACGATAAAGAAACAATGCATCCTATAGTCCTTCCTCCATCCTGGACTCCCTCAGCACTTATGTGGTTATGCTCTGTGCTTCATGATAGCCAAAGATAGTGAATACAATGTTCTGCCTCTGACCAGTGCCCAAGGAAAGGCCAGACTGTCTGCACAAATTGAATTGGATGTACTGATTGACAGGGGTTTCCTAATGAAGACAACCATAAAGTCAGAGGCAAAAGTATGGACACCAGCTAAACTAGGGCATCAAACTGAAGTACTACTGGAACAAAATATCTATTTACTGTACTATGACTTGAGAGTTACAATGCACAGTGCTTATATTTAGTCAAAGTAGCCCATGTTAGCTGAAACTCTATGGAGTTCATAATGTTAATGGAGGGAGAATAAGAAAAGGAGATATGCCAAAAAATTTCCTGCCATCAGGAAGTTTGTGTGTACTTTTTACTTGAAGTGTGTGTTCTTTTAAAAGAAGAATCATCTGCGTTTTATTCCATTTACTCCATTTTTATGGTGGCAAAATACACACAAAATGTGCCACATTAACTACTTTTAAGTACACTCGTCAATGTCATTGATCAATTTGAATTGTGGTGAGACCATTATAGCTGTCTTTCTCCAATGTTTTAATCCCTCTAAACTGAAGGACTTTTTAACTATTTTAAATATTTACCATTTCTTCCTAACCTCAACCCTGGAGACCATAATTGTAACTATGAAATATGATAAATAATTGAAAACACAAAGCAAAAAGTGTAAAGAAGAATCAAAATGTATAATTGATATTGTGTAACAGGAAAGAAATGTCTAAAGGTGTAGGGATACTGGGAGGGGTAGGGGAAAGCTAAGAAGTGAAAAAAAAACAAAACGGGAGAAAAGGAAAAAATGGAAACAAAGTCTCCATACATAGGCAAGGGTGGAGGGGGTGAAAGGAATGCAGGGAAATGGGCAAAAAATAAGAACCAAGATATATCATATAAAGGTACAATGATGAATGTAACTCCATTGTATACCTAAAATGCACCAGTAATGAAAAAAGAAAAAGAAAAAAGCACCAAATTAGGGCCAGGGATTTAGCTCAGTGGTTCTGCACCTGCCCTGAAAGCCCAAGGACCTGAGTTCAATCCCTCTTAACAACAACAACAACAGCAACAAAAGGGAAACACCAAACTATAAAAAATGTGATAAAAGAGAAAGGATTGAAGGACCAGATATTGAAATGTATTGCTGTTTTTTGCAATTTGCTTTTCAAATACATGCTGCAGTTCCTGAGGTTATGTTGTTAAGCTATGGACCCTTCTAAGGGCACTTTTAATGTCATTGTTCCTCAGGCTGTAGATGAAGGGGTTCGGCATAGGGGTGAAAACTGTGTACATCAGAGAGGCCACTGCACTATTTCTAGGAGAATTTGATCCAGCAGATACAAAATAAACTCCAATGGCTGTTCCATAAAATAGGCAAACCACTGAGAGGTGAGACCCACAGGTGGAGAAGGCTTTATATTTCCCCTCTGATGATGGGATTCTCAGAATAGAAGAAACAATTTTATAGTAGGAGAAAAGGATTCCTGAGAGGGGAAGAAAACCAGAGATGGCACCAACAAAATACATGACTACATTTTTTGTAATGATATCAGAACAGATAAGATTAAGAAGTTGAGAAGGGTCACAAAAGAAATTAGCAATTTCTGCATGCTTAAAATAGGTAAAGTGCAAGGCAATCAAACTGTGCAGTAGGGATATGAAAAGACTAAACAAAAAAGACACAAAAATGAAGAATCCACAGAGATGATGGTTCATGATGCTATGGTATCTCAGGGGGTGACAGATAGCCACAAACCTGTCATAGGCCATCACTGTGAGAAGCGCATCATCCAAACATATGAAAATGAGAAACAGAGACATCTGTGTCAGGCAGCCCACGTAGGAGATGACTGTGCTCTGAGATTGGATGTCCACAATCATCTTTGGGACCGTGGTGGAGATGAAGCAGATGTCAGAGAAGGACAGGTTGGAGAGGAAGAAGTACATGGGGCTGTGGAGGTGGGAGTCAGTACTGACGATCAGAATGATGAGCAGGTTCCCAAGCACTGTGACCAGGTACACAGACAGAAATAGTCCGAAGAGTGTGGGCTGCAGGTTTGGATCCTCTGAGAGATCCATCAGGTAAAATTCTGAGACACGGGTTAGATTTTGTGGTTCTGTATCGTTTGGACACCTTTGAAGAATAAAAGATGGTTGGAAAAGGGAAAGAATGGGCACTAAGTACTAAACAACACACATTCCCTTGATTTAGAATACTTAAAAATCTGTGCAAAAACTAAGACTGCAGAACCGCAGCATAAATTCATTTTTAAACAATGTTAACCTTATGTTTTATTAGTATCTATTTTTCATACATATTAATTGATTCATCATAGGAAATTTTTACCTGTACATAACATATCTTAATTATTTTTCTTAATTCTCATCTCCACCTCTAATTTTGATAGTTCCCAGTGAGAAAATATCATGCACCAGTTTTCTTCCAAGAGTTTTCAACTTATATTTTCTGATTTCCTTCTTTTATGTAGTCTTCACTCAAATTTTGTTTCAATTTTGAAAAGTATTTTTATATGCCTAAGTTTGTTGAACTTCAAGTTTTGATAAATTTACATTAACTGCACATAACCTATATCATCGCTGAATGCAAGTGTGGCATTATTACTGTGCACTGCAGTGCTAAGTATTAAAAAATTAAGTGCTATGAAACTTCTTTGGTATTTTTACAAATTTACTTATATCAACACTCTTCTATTTCCATAAATTTTCTAGTAAGGAAGACACAGGTTTGCCTTTTTTCCATCTGTGCTCCAAAATGAGTGTCTTGGAAATACTGTTTTTATTTTTTTTTCTTCTGAACATAAATCCCATCTATGTTTGACTAAATACTTCAGCACTGAGTTAGAACCCAAAGCCCCACTTGAAGCCCCACCATTCTTATGACATGTTAGGTATTTGCCTCAATCCTTCCTTCTACATAGATTCCAGTTCTCTAGCCTAAGCTAGGAAGAAAACTGGATTTATTATTTTCTCATCTCACAATATGATTACTTGAGAAAACTTCAAAAATAAAAGAATAGAAAATAATATAAATATTCTTTTAAAATCATGATACACAGTATATTTAAAATCATTATTCTGCAATTAGTTTTGCTATAAAAAAATATTTTTCCATGGAGGTATTTTATATTTTCTTAATATCCACTCAGATCACATTAAACTAAAATTGAAAAAAAAATACAAAAAAGAAAAAATGTAAATACACCTGGGTAGTATCATCCTCTATAAAATGGAAACTGTCAGCATTTTAATGTTACAGTAAAAAGCTTTTAAAAGTGTTTTAAATTGCATAGACTGGTAATGCTCAGTTTTTCTTTTATGAACATAGTGTGTGCAATATATATATATATATATATATATATATAT
>NW_022900949.1:14349586-14353952 GCF_012274545.1 Fukomys damarensis | reverse complement strand
ATATATATATATATATATATATATATATATATGAGGATAAGCTGTATTAATTCATGATGTCTCAAAAAATTTAGCATTAAACCCTTTATCCAGGTTTGTATTTACTGATGTATGTGTTTTTGGCTGACATTGTGTACATGCTTTTGAATATTTTAAAATATCAAGATAACGTAGCCTTGAACCAAACAATATTTTCTTTTTTTTCTTTTATTGAGTTTATTGGCACATGTGAGGTATACGGTACAATTACAGTAATATTTTCAAAATAATTTCATGTTGATTTCTTCTTGGATCTCTCCTAAACTAAACTTGACAAACACAGTGTAAATATGCAATTTAGAAAATTAACTATTATTATTGTCTACATATGTGACCTTTAATGAATACAGTACACATATTTTAAAAGTAAACACTTGGTAATATTTGCCTCAAAACTAATATTTTAGATGAATTAAATTGCCACCTATGAAATTTGAGTTTTTGGTATTGATCCATTATTCCATTCTTCTGCATATGTACTCTACTAAATAAACATTCATTTGTCTGTCTATCTATCTATCACTATCTAATTTGTGCACCCACAGCAGTTTTATAGAATTTTTACCTACAAAGTGCTTATAGCTTATGTACCTAGTCTACAACATTAAATCATCTAGCTCAGTGTACTATATTAAAATAAGAAGTGATTTTAAATCTCTCTGAGGATTACATACTGCTAAAGCTTTACCTGGTACACAGCCTTACCCAATGCACGAATATCATTTAACAAGTTTGTTATAATATTTTCTAATCTTTCCATTTATTTCCATATCCCACAAATGAAAATGTCTGGCTAGTATATCAATGGGACTAGTGATATAAATCAAAACAGGCCAGGCATGTTTTATTTTACTAATTTTGCAACTATATTTTTTCTGAAATAAAACCATCCCATTCAAATTCAAGCTATTACTGTTAATGTACTCTATCAAAAATATCCTGATATATACCTAGTAATAATCTTTGCATATTGTTAGGAAATCCCATGCTGTGTAGAGCATAATATTTCTATTTACCGCCACAGCACAGACAGTTGGAGATGCATGAAATCGACAGTGATGTCTCTGAGACTGACCTGCTACCATGTGCAGAGTGCGTATACATCCTGCCCCTCTAGGTGCTTGTGGTGCGTCAGAGACGCTGGGGAAATCTCATCTATCTCCACAGTCTGTGTAGCACCTAAGGAATGTTTGGAAATTAATAAAATGTTGTCAGAGCATCATTTCTTCAAACAAACAATTCCATTGTTATAAAAACAGTATCTTATTAATGAAAACAGTTTCAACAGCTGGTGCAGCCTAGAAGGATGTGACTGCCAGGTGTGAACCATATCAAGCATAAAGGGTACTTTTCATTCTGCATCTTGTTATTTTCTTTTCATTTTAAAAAATTTTTTGAAGTAAATAAAAACATCGTATAACCCAGAAAAATAATCTTTGAAATTCAAAAGAATTTTATGGCATATATCTACAAGTTGTCCTGCTTTTCTACAATTTGACTATTCATACAACAATGATAATTATTAGTAAATTGGTCATACATAACAATTGCATTTATCAGAGGGAGCTGGTACATATACACATTGCATCTTTTTTTTATTTTTACTTTCTCTTCTCAGTCCTCTTTTATTTTCTCCAAATCCTGTTCCCAACCACGCAAAGTCTACTCCCTGAGTTCTAACATCACTTATTCTTTTTTATGCCCACAAATATCTCCAATAGAAATCTGAATAACTGAAAAGTGTAAATGTCGTTTGATAAAATGCTATGGCTCTTTTGTTCGTGATGAAGACATAATCAAGAGCTGTTATTTCTCATCTCTTGTTCTGTTGGACACACTTTAAAAGGATAAAAGTACAGATAGGAAATCACCAAGTATGTGTGAAGAGCATAAAAAAAGTGACATTTAAAAAAAAAGATATCAGAAGTTTCTATTTTTGATACATTCTCTATGCCAAATATGACAGTTAGTCATTTCTCTACAAATTTACAGCACATACTTATGTAAAAAAATAAATTTACTATTAGAAAAGTAGGAAAATATTTACTTGAATTACAGAATATTTTATTTGAATGATTAATAAAGTGGCATTATGACTAATAATAATACTATCTAAATTATATTTTATCCTTATTTTATGCATTTATCATAGTAAACACACAGGAAGCACCAAATAATCTGTTTATTTCTTATTCAGGTCAGTTGAATAAGCTACAGACAAGCTCATGACAACTATATGTCATAGAGATACTAACAATGTGTCACAGGTCACAGAAATCATGAGGCCATAATATTAAGTAAAATAAATCCGACACATGAGCTTAAATATTGCCTTGTTTCTCTTATATGAGAAACCCAATTCAAAAGTAAAGGGCAAACCAAGAAATGGAGGAAGGGGGAGAAGGGAAAGGAAGGGGACAAAATAGTAATTGAGATGTGTTGTGTGCATGAGACAACTCCCTACAAGAAATGCAATCCTTATGTACTGCAAACATGACTTTAAAAATATTAGTTATCAGGCCGAGAATCCAATGCACTAACCTTCTTCACTGTTTTCTAGCCATGAGAAAAATTTAAACCAAAGTCTGCAAGTATAAACCACAGGCACATCTGAAGTAAATTGTTTAAACTGGCAAATTACTTCAACACAAATGAAATTAATATCTGACTGTATATCTGTTTTTTGTCTCAGTGGGCATATCACAAACATTTCAGAAGATATGAACTATGGAAAGTATACAGTAGATGGGGTAAGATGAAAATGTGCACTGAATGATCATCACTTTCCTGCTCGTTCTGTGATCAAAGACTGTAATCCACAACTGCCCTTCTCATGCTGAGTAAAGGAGGCAACACACATTGCTCCATCCTGTAATCAACCAGGAAACCCCAAAGAAGAGCATGGAGAACAAAGAGTGTCCTCGTGGTGTGACAAGGAGGAGATGTCTGGGGCTGTGAAGAAAACAGACTGCTAGCATTGTCATGAATGCCCTGTGTGTGTGTTCAGACAGGCCAATCCAAACATCTCTTCCCTCTTTTCACCCAATAACCTGATTGTAGTTACATACAACTTGAGCTCTCCTCCCTTTTCTGGAAAAATGATTTTTGATTGGTGGATAACTGTATTTATGAAATAAAATAAACTGAAACAAGTAATGGAACACATAGCTCAGGTCCAGGAATTTAAGACTCCATGAAATATAGCTCGTGATATTGGGCTTACCCTCTTCCTCCTCTTTATCTTCATCCTCTTCACAATCCTTTGGAATGGAAAGGAACAGTGCAGAGGGGCTCAGTATAACCTTTTGTGGGTGAGATGTCTATGAAATGCAATACATGTAGGAAGAAAGCAAAAGTGAATGAGTTTTTTGTGAGCCTCAATAGAACATAGGACAGAAATACACTCTGCATAGCTGAAAGAGTTTCTGTTAGTGTCCCTTCATCAGTCCAACACTGTCCAGTTAGTCTTGATGAAGGGAAACATTTCTGATAGTCATTTCTCCCTCCACTCTTACTGGATAAAGCTGCTTCTGTGTGAGGTCATGGCCCTTGGATGCAGATCTGAACTCTCCTGCTTTGTACTCTTACAGGAGTCTGGTTCCATCCTCAGTCTTATTATGAACACTGTGTCTGATAGCAGCTTCCTCATGTGGACAATCACAAGGGGAGGAAACATTGGCTTACCCAATGGACCAGAGCCACCAAACTGAAGGGCTGGAGATAAATGCTGACTTTTGACTAATACATGACCTTGGAGGCTCTGTGCATGGAGCTCATAATTAAATGAAGTGTTCCACCTTGTCGTGGTCTCTAAGGATTCCCTAATAGTAGTGGAAGAATAGGAAAAGATAATGAATGTCCACCAAATTTTGTAATCATTCAGTTACTCAGTGGAAAGCTCTGAGTACAATTTAGTTTTATTTTTCTTTTTATTTTATCTTTATTATTAGGATCCATCTTTATTTTATTTTAATACACACACACACACACATATATATATGAATATGTATCTATATTTTGCTTCATATATAGATATCAAACTGAAGGAATGCAAATATATATGTGTGTGTGCATATATATATGTATATATATGTATATATGATTGTGTTTGTGTGTGTGTGTGACAGGGTCCCGCCATGTAGTTCAGGCTGGCCTTGAACTCACCATGTAGCCTAGGCTGGCCTCGAGTTCGCGGTGATCCTCCTGCCTCAGGCTCCTGAGTGCTGGGATCAGAAGCGTGTGCCATCACTCCCAGCTCTAAAACCTTATATTTAAATGAAGTATTTGATACGCTGAATATATTCAGTTTGTGAAATAGAACATTACT
>NW_022900949.1:14335286-14349519 GCF_012274545.1 Fukomys damarensis | reverse complement strand
ATTCATAATAAGGCTGGGGAATGAACCAGAGCTCTATAAGGGTACAAGAAGGGTATAAGTAAAATGAATTGTTTCAGATCTGCATTGATACAAAATTCTATAAAGAAAATATGGTCAATGAGACAAGGCAACATATCCAGAGAGCTAAAATGAGACTAAGACCCTCAAAATCTTCTTCCTTCAGTGGCAGAGCATAGAAAGGAGCTCTGCTACGCTAACCTAGGATAATTCACAGCTCCTTCTGGTCACCTCCTGCAGGACAAGGACAGGTAAGGCCCAAGTAGGAGTTTTGATATCTTAGTTCTCTCACATTCAGTATCTTGTGCAATAGAGCAATGAGGTAAAGCAGGTGGAACTGTTTCTTATTAGTTAAGTTTTACATGGAATAAAGTAGACCTGGGCCTTGAACACTACCAGTAAATAAAAGACAGAGGTGGACTGAGATGGCCTTCTGCCTGGGGTTGCGAGCCTCTCCACTGGGCACTGTGCTAAGGTACTTCTGTCGTATGCCTCCTGGGGCCCAAAGTACTATTACAAGATGCACTTTTTAACTGTTATTATATTCTTATGTGTTTAAGCCATGTTGCACTCACATGTGTGTGAGTGTGTGTAACTATTGGCATCGATTTTGTTCACCTTGTTGTAGTACCATCACCAGCATATATTTCCAGAAAGATTTCCTCTTCCAAAACTAAAATGTAGTATTGATTTTCAAACCCCACATTCTTCCCTCTCCCAAACTCAGAAAAAAAACCTTCAACTTTGAAACATAATGGGGGGTGGGTAAGACCTAACATCTCCAACAGTGAGGCCTCAATAGGTCCTGCCATTTTATCCTTCATTCCAAATGGATGATGTGGGTCCTGAGAGTAGATTGCTCTGCTGTGGAGCCTCCTCAGAGCACATTTAAAGTCCTGTACTTCAGACCCCAGATAAAGATTCACCATAGCTTTGAGCAGTGGAACAGTCCACAGAGGATAAGCTTCACTTCTGAATGTCCTGAGAGTTACCTGAGATGGAATTCTGAGATGTGTCAAAAGAGGTGGACCTTTATTGCTTCAACACAGCTTGGAAAAGTAAACAAACTGAATAAACTGAAAGAAATATATGGCTTCCTAACAGTCTCAATGTGTTTTGAATTTATTGTTTTCAGATGTGAAATATTTCCACTGACATCCAATATTTTAGCAATACCTTTCAGGTGTGATAAGCACGTCTTATTAAACTTCTTTAAACACTGGATTCTTTATTGTTCACATCATTTTATACAAATGTGTTTGAGAGTCAAATGAGAAAGATCAAGATCAGTACACACACAAGTTGCATCATCAAAGTAAAATAAAGCCAACACTTGCAAGAAAAAATATAGAACAACTGGTATTTCCATTTACCAAGAATATTCTAAATTAATTAAATTAAGATAGTCAAATATATCTTTTTTTTTTTTTTTGTACTGGTGATTGAACTCTGGAACTTGAGCTTTCAAGGCAGGTGGCAGAAACACTGAGTTAAATCCTCAGCCCATATATACCTTATTGTATTCCAACACATTAGGACTGATCAAATTTAGAGTAATTAGAACATGATGTAACAGCTATGGAAGCATTATCTAAATACTTGATCACAATACTACGTTGTCCTTTTATTTGTATGTTCCAGTCACCTGTGAATAGTGTTTCATCTCTTTTTCTGTTTACAAATTTTACGTATGCAAGCTTTAGCACCCAGAAAAATCTCAAAACTTCAGCTTTCAGCCTCAAACTTCTTAGGCCTCGTTATGAGATTTTTCACATCATCCTTTTTGGAAAATAGATTGAAATTATTGTTGTTCAGCTACTGGAAGAAAGCACAGATTTGCTGTTCATCTCTCTGGAAAGGTTCAACAGGGGAAAGTGAAAAAAAAATCAAGGGAAATACCTGTCGTGTTTCCCTACCTATAAATAGAAAGAACTCCTTTGTATTGTGTATTATTACTCAGCAACTTCCTGTATCGATGATATAACTATTTAACAGTACAGGCTTTATAATTGATTCTTCATACTTTAAATTATTGTCTGTGAAAATGTAGGTCTTCATTACTCTGCACGATTCCATTCTCCTACACACTCATCGCCAAAGTCAAGGACTGTCAAGAATTAGGTGAGTAGATTTGCCTCTCCATGTCTGCCATGGACCAAGCCTGAAGATGGCCCTTCATCTCTTCCTTGCTCTCTTTCTCCTCCCAACTCCCTTTCTCCTTCATATATTGTAGATCTTGGATGGCCAGCCCCAGGAGACAGTTACCTTGTATCCTTCCGTGTTCCCTTCCTGTTCATGCTCTGATCCAGAAACAATTGTGCTACAGCCTTCCTAGGCCACATAGGTCACCTAGCACCATTTGCTCTGCCTTCTCTTCCTGTCCTCCTTCCACTGTGAATAAAGAGCACTTGATGTTCCAGGCGGCCGTTAGGTCCAGACAAGCAATGTTTCCACCTGGTCCCATCTAAGAATAATCTTGGTCTTCAACATCTTTCTTCATCTCCCACTGCTCTCCCCAGCTTCGGATCCTACACTGTGTGGATAGTGACATGTAGCATCCAACATTGCTGGTAAGAGAGACTTCGGAAATCAGGTGAGGAGACATCTCCATTAGTATACACAGAGAGGGGAGGTGAGCGGAAGGCTGTGTGCAAAACATGAGATAGTCAAGCTCACATGAGCAACAACTCTATCTTCAAGTGCTACACGAATTGCTAAGTGCTAAGGGGGCTAAAGTCAAATTAGATCAGCTTTGCGTTTTTCTTTCTTGTGTTCAGGATACTTGTTCTTCTTGGTTTCTAAAGCAGGGCAAGGTGAATCTTGACACTTGGCATTAAGTAGGGAAACAGTTGAGAGATTGTTATACTGACAAGGGTCCGGACAAGATTCCTATATTTACCTTTTCTTTGCAATCTTTGTTCAAGAGGGTGTGGATGCCCACCCTGAGAAGGAATATGTCTTTAATGGCGGGGCATCAAACACAGTGTCACACCTTAAACTGAGAGTTCATAGTTATGAGATAATAAAAGCAGCCCCGAGAGGCTTGAGGTTACCAAGGAGGCAGTGAGTGGAATGGAGCCCTTGGCTCTGCTGAAGCGCTTTGCCCCTGCAAAAAGGAGGCCTCCTCTGAGTTTTCGGATTACTCCTCCCAGAACTCTGAAGATGAGGCAGACTCCGATGTACAGAACTGGAGAACCTGGTGGGGCTTGTAGCTCTGGCTGCTCTTTCCATGTCTGTGCTTCTGCAAGCAAAATTGAACACAGTCAGCACTATCTCAGGGGAAATCCAATGCCGCCTACCATCCTTTCTTAAAAGGCACTTACCTGTGCTGCAGGCTTCCGCATCAGCTGTAAGTCTGCTCCTCCGCCCCCGCTACAGATGGCTCTCCAACGAGCTCATGATCAAGGGGAAACCTTGGAAGGTTTCTACATCTGCAATACACCCCATCATAGAAGTTCCAGATCCCACTAATTCAGGACAAATGGTTAGGCAACATGAGCCTGTTCTATTTAAAACTTTAAAAGAGCCAAAATTGCACATCATTGCCTATGGTCCCACAGCTTCTTTTACTCTGGAATTACTGGAGTCAGTAGCTGCTGCAGCTATGCCCAAGATGATTAGAAAGCCCTGACCAAGGCTTGCTCATCCCCAGGTGATTATTTGTTGAGAAGAGGTAGCATGTGGTTACCGTTACTATGGGCAGGCTCATTGAAGAAGGCAATCAGTGGGTCTGGTTAGACAGTTGACTCATATCTTACCAGCTTATGATCAGATACAACTCAGGGTCCTGCAGGCTTGCAGAGAATCCCCATCAAAAGGAGCAAAATATGGATAAACCACTATCAGACCGGGGCCTGATGAGACTTTCTGAAATTATGTGAATAAACTTTTACAGGCAGCCTCCCACCTTACACATCCTCATGAAGTGGAACAGGGTAGTGGTTAAACAATTAACTCTTAAAAATGCAAATAAATGGTGTACAGAGGCTATACACCCTCATAAAAAACAAGCCTCATTAGAAGAAATGATTTGATTGTGTGTTGTCATAGGCCCCTCCTATGTAGAGAGGGCCACCTCAGCAGCCTTTCTACAGCCTCAGACAAGGAAAAATGGCAGTTTTTATTTTCAATGCAGAAAAAAGGGCCATATGGCTAGAGATTGCAGGAAAAAAGGGCTGGTCTCCACATACCTTACCTAAACTGGTGGGGAACAATGGTGGATTTCCCTCAAGAGGCATACAGCTTAGCTCCTTGTGCCTAAACTGCAGGTGCGGGTACCATTGGGAAAATAAATGCAAGTCTAAGACGGATGCTGATGGCTGTCAGGTTCTGGCCCTATCAGACAGTGGAAGCTCTCTTGCTTATTCCACCTCAGCCATTCTGCCTAGCCTCCAACATGTCTCACTTTCTCCAAGCCAACCCAGGGAGCACAGGACTGGACCTCAGTTTTACCTCTCTGAAGGAGTGTGTGGGCCCCTGCTGTAAAGGCAATGTTGGTTTATTGCAGGGAAGTAGAAGAACTGCCTAGAAAGGGCTCTGAGTCATTTTAGGAGTCATAGATACTGACTATATGGGAGAAATAAAAATTACAACTTTCTCTCCCCAACAGTTTTTTTCATATTCCTAGAAGGACTAGATCTGGCCATGTGTCACTTTTGCCTGTGGCTAAAGTCACTCAGCTTACCAGGGCCATTACAACTGATCACAGAGAACCAAGAGGCTTTGGGTCTTCTGATGCTTATTGGGTCACTAAAATAAAAGATAAGAATATAATCTCACTATCAAGAGACAGATTTTTAGAGGATTACTGGACACTGAGGCAAACTTTTCCGTGATTAGTTTCCAATATTGTCCTCACAGTTGGCCACTGGACCAAATTCACACCCAGTTACAGGGGTTGGATGGATATAACACCCAGCCAAGTGTTCAAAATTGTTACAGTGCACTGATGCAGAGGTCCATCAAAGCACTTTCTAGCTGTCACGAGCTGGCAATGCAGAGCACTGTCTTAGGTGCTCAAACCTGTAAGAGCATCGGGGGGAGATGGGGCAAGGAGAGAAATAAGGATGCTAAGACAGGAGTCTGATCAAGGTGACATCTTGACCAGGAGTCTGATCAAGTGCTGATGTTGCACTGTCCCAGACTTCCATACAAGCAGAAAGCATCAACCAACTGATAAATATATCCATCTCAACCTGGCAGGATCAAGAAGAAGTAAACAGCCATCTTTATGAGGGACTTCTTTTGATTCAAGGGCAAATTGATTTAATGTCTGAAGAGATAAATGATCTATATAGATTGGTTAAAAGTGCTTGTGATCCTAGATTTGATTTCTGTATTATACCTATCAAGGTTAGCAATGCCACTCTAGAAAGGGAATTGCTCTGAAAAAATTTTTATGGACCTTGGAATGCTAAATATTTTAATCTGACCCAGCAATTGTCTAAGAAAATTTATGTTATCCTCTTTACATTTTAATCCTCTTGAGGTGGATACCACTTTTCTTAATAGGATTTGGGAAAATTTAAAGAAGTTGCTTGATCCTTCCTGGATTGTTATATTTGTTTGTTTAGGAGGTATTGTTTTGGTTTTATTATTAGGTTGAAGATATTGGTTCCGATATAAACAAAGACTGGCCTACACATAGCGCAAGACCCTACATGAGCTCTTGGCCCTTAAAGAAGGTTCCTCTGAAAACTTGGGTATTTACCTTGCTCAGATAAAAACAGAGCTTCAATGAGGGTGCAGAAAGTCAAACACAGGTAAGAGGAAAAGGTTTGACTGATCAACCTAAGACAGGGGCTTCTGTTAAATCTTCCTCATGTTATAGGCCTATAAAACAAATGACCCCAATGACAGGTAAGACAGCCAAATGCTTTCCCCAACCTAAGACAGGCTCTGACATACCCTTGAAAAACATCAAAATTTATAAAAACAAAGGAGGAATTGTTGGGCACTGGCCTGTGAACTGGCAGGAGTGCTGCCATCCTAAGCTAAGTGGAGTTAAATTTCTGTTTTAATGGTTAAATTTCTGTTTCCTAGAATTGTAGTTTCTTATTCTTGTAATCCAGCTGTTACAGTTATCTTGCTATTTGTAATCCATGATAGTTTATGTTTACGCCTATTTCTTCTTATCTTATGCTAAGACATTTTGCGCTGCTCTGGTGTTTCTCAAATTTAACAACCTTCGAGTTTTATGAGTCACCTAGTGTTTTATGACGTCCTGACTGTAGAAGTTTCCTAATGCTTGTTTTAGGTCAGATAAGATTGTTGTGGTATTATCATGTCCCCTCCTTAGGTGTTTTTATGACGTCCTGACTGTAGAAGTTTCCTAATGCTTGTTTTAGGTCAGATAAGATTGTTGTGGTATTATCATGTCCCCTCCTCTTAGGTTTATGGTTTTTTGCTTTAAAAGTCTGATGCTTGCCTGCAATAAACATCGCCTTGATCAGACTACTGTCTTGGCATCCTTCCTTTTCTCCTTGCCCCATCTCTGCCCAATGCTCTTTCAGGTTTGAGCACCTAAGACAGTGCTCTGTGTTGCCGGCTCGTGACATCTAGCCTTTCATGTTACCCAATATACCAGTAAATTTGTGGGGCTGAGCTGTTTTAAATGCTATGAGAGCTCTGCTGGTGAGTCCCATCTCTCTTGTTTTCACCAGTGTTGAATCAGGGATTTAATCCACACATGGGCTTGGGACATCATGGTCCTGGAAGAAAAGAGCCTGTCATACCCTATCACAAATTAGACCATCACAATTTGTACTACTCCCATTTTTCTAGGATTTGTGGGCAGTTCTCCACCCCTTTTGATGGACACATTCACTGTATTGCTTTCAGATGATCTGGTTTGGATTGAGCAGTGGCTTTTACCACAGGATTAACTCCTAGCTGCATATCAGCTAGAGGAAAAGTTATGCTTAGGTGATATAGAACACTTCACTAGTCCTTGGAATACTCCAACTTTTGTGATAAAGAAAAAAATCAGGAAAAGGCCACCTCCTACACTATCTCCATGCAATCAATAATACTATGGAGCCTATGGGGAGCTCTACAGCTAGGACTTCAAAGTCTTTCCATGATTCCTTTGACCTTTCATTTATTATTCATAGACTTAAAGGACTGTTTTATATATATATGTTTTATTTGTTTTACCATATGTTTTTTTCCTTCTGACTGTAAACCTTTTACCTTTAGTCTTCCTTCACCCAATAATCAAAGCCCTAATAAATAATTTCAGCATAAGTACGTACCTCATGGCATATCCAACAGTTACATTCTTTGTCAAAAATATGTGAATTGGGCCATACAACCTATGAGGATACAATTTCCTCAGGCTTATAATATTCAAAATGTGGATGACATTCTTGTAGCCCATGCCTTTCTACCTGTGCTCTGGGAACTTCACTCTGCCTTGCAGGTGGACCTTTCCACTTTGGTGTTGGTTATAGCCCTGGCAAAAATCCAAAAAACATAGACTTTTTTTTTTTTTGTACCAGGTATTGAACTCAGGTCCCTGTGCTTGGTGAGGCAGACAGTGTCAACACTGAGCTAAATCCATGGCCCATCATAGCCTTTTTTTTTTATTTGGGGACATATTCTAGAAAATACTAAGGTAAGACCTCAACTCCCTTAGATTTGTTTTTGTATTAGGACCCAGGGATTGAACTTAGAAGCTTGCATTTGCAAGGCAGGCAGCAGAACCACTGAGCTAAATCCCCAGCCCTTCAACTCAATTAGATTTGTACTGATCACCTTTCTACACTTAATGATTTGCAAAAGCTCCTGGGACACATCAACTGGCTTCAACTGTCATTTGTTTAGTGACTGCAGATTTACAAACATTATTTAAAATCCTCCTGTGTGACCCTCAGCCACCTCACTCCTAACCTCTTCAGCTCCTCAAACCTTGCATAAGGTAGAGAAGGGCATTAGGCAGGCAGCCCTTGCTCCTCACTCCTGCTGTCCCAGAACTACCTTTATGGTTGAATACTTTGTCCACTCTTCGTATGCCAAAGAGAGCCCTCCTGTAGCCTCATGCAGTTGTTGAGTTGATCCATCTTCCTAACTTGCCACCCTGCTCTCTTCCCTCTTATCAGTCTTTAGTGGCTGCAATAATGCAGTGGTAGGACAATGGTGTTGTCTTTACTTGCTTGTGCAAGAACCTCATGTAGTCATTATACCTCATTCCCTGCAACAACAGTGATGGTTTTGGCAGTTTTCTAAAGATTAGTAGACTGCCTTAGCCTCCTTCCCCATACAGACTGACAATCATCTGCCTTTGGATAAGATTTCACAACTTGCAAACATTACTTCTTTCAATTTCCCTAAGTTTGTCCACTTGTTGCCTTTGGAAAAAGCCATTACTGTTTTCACAGATGGCCTCTCTAATGGATTTTCAGGATATCATTCCTTAAGTGGCAATACATCTCAAGGTACTGGGCTTTACATCTACTCAGTGTGCTGAATTACATGCTGTCATTTGGTACTTGTGGGTTTTGCTTCTGTTGCTTTTACTTTGTACTTGACAGTGCCTAGGTAGTGGGTGTAGTGCAAAAATAAAAAAATTAAAAAAAAGGAAACTGCTACCCTTTCCTTCCTACCTACCAGTGAAGTTCACTTTCAGCTTTTTCATCATCTGAGAGACCTTGTCAGAGCCACATTACCTTTGTTTCATCTCACACATTTATGTACATTCTTCCCTCCCTGGGCCACTTTGTCAGGGAAACGACACTGTTGATAATCTTATTGCTTTTTTGCTTCCTCAGCTTCTTCAACTTGCTCTTCAACAGGCCACCACCTCACATTGTGTTTTTTCTTTTAATTTTTTTCTCATTGAATTTATTGGTACATTTTATGTGTACAGTATATTTACATTCATCATTGGCGTCTTGTGCCTTTATATTGTGCTTTTAAAATGCTTCTACCATATGCAAACATTTTCATATTTCTCAAGAACAGGCACACAGCATTGTTTGTGCCTGTTCCACATGCATGGTTCACATTCTTTCACCCTTCCAGGATGATAGTCTAGAGGCCTGTGTCTTTGCAACTTCTGGCAGATGGATATGCCTCATATGCCTGAATTTGGTACACCTCAGTTAGGCTCATGTTTCTGTTGACACTTATTCCTCCATGATTTTCTTCAATTCAATCAGTGGAGGCTTCCTGACATATCATTGTGCCTTTCAGGTGCTTGGTGGTCCAAGGGCTATCAAAACTGATAATGGTCATGTTGACACTAGTGCTCCTTTTAAACACTTTTGCACAACCTTTTGCATTTCCTTCTCTACAGGTTTTCCTTATAACTCTGAGGGTCAGGAAATCACTGAATGTACCAATTTCATCCTTAAAACCATGTTATACAAACAAAACGGTGCTTCTTAGTTTTTATAAGGCTACACCTTCTACTATAATGAATCTAACATTGTATAATTAATTAAATATTTAAAAATATTAATGAATAAGGCCTTATGGCAGCAAAGCATCACTTTGTGTGTAGTCGCCAATTAAAACTTGCATTTACCTTCTGGAAGGACCCAGTCACTAGTCAATGGTTTGGACCAAGACCAGTGCTTATGTGGGGAAGAGGACTCATTTGTATTTTTCCAGAGCTGCCAATTGCCCCATCTGGGTGCAAACTCAAAAGGTGAAGCTTTGTGATGGAATCAAACCCAGAGTAATAGCTGATTCCAACCTTCAAAAAGCTGAGGTTCACTCTGGGTGAAAATGCTACATCAGGCTCCTTCATTGCACCAAATATGAATAGCTAACTATCCCATGTGGGGTTAAAGCAAGAAATTAACAGAAGATGCTCAACAAATGGTAAAGGATAAGGGAGGGACCTCAGGTCCTGTTGCCTTCCTCCTTGATATGATATGTTGGTTTCCATTTAGGTAGGAGTTAGAAATATCAAACAGTATTGGACTAATTTCCCTGACCTCCAGTGGCTCATGTTGTACCTCCTGAAACACCAGCTCCTATTCCCATATTCACCAAAGTGTCGGTCCTATTAGGGGGATGGCCAGATAGCACATTTCACACAGCCATACCACCTGCAAATATACAGATGTATTGGCCTCACTTCACTTTTATCTGGGGCTTGGTCAATTCTGCTTGCCCCACTGGACTATAGAGAAGTCCACCATTAAGTTGGATGATATGAGTTCATCTAATACGTCTTGTTCTATTCAACAATGTCACAATAGAATAGCCACTGTTCCACTCAAAGGTACAGTGTCATAGGTTGACTGTTATAACTCCCATATCAATCAGACTCATACATATGCAACTTTTAGCCTGCTCTCATGTATGGGTAAGTCATGCTGGATTCTTCCCAGTTACTTCTCTTGAAATTCATCACTATTTCATACATCCTGGCCTGTGGAAGCTTGCTGCATCTGATGATAAAATAATGCAGTCCATCTATAGTCTTAAGTACCTGAGGAAACTGCCAGTCATTGGGAATGTGCTTGTGTTCAGGCACACTATGTTTCCTTAGTGGGTCCATTGATATTACCAACACTGATGATACTTTTAATGTTACATGTACCAATTGCAAGCTCACACTGTCCTACTCATCTCAATATGTTACACATTCTTATGTTGTATCATCCCACTAAATTTTCCAGACCCTGGTAAAATGACCAAGGTATTCAAGTATTAAAAGGGATATAAAATCAATTGAGCCATCCCCAGTGAATGGATGGAATCATCATCATGTATATTGTGTCTCTGCTCATTCTTCTTGCCTCCTACCATTCTTGACTCCGTGGCTTTGGCCAAAACCACCCAGACAACACCTCTTGTCAAATAAATGGCAAAAAATACCTCTATACTTTAGAAAGTCAGAAAGATATTGACTCCAAGATTCAGATACAACTTGAAGCACTTGAGGCAACAGGTCTTGGGTTGGGAACACAAGTTAAAGCCCTTAAATTCCATCAAAGTCTTGATTGCCATGCAGTATTTAAACACATTTGTGTGACATTATAAAATATAATGAGACAACATGGCCCTGAGAGGAGGTTTCTGATCACCTCATGGGAATCTTCCACCATGCCAACTTCAGTCTAGATTTATAAAATTTACACAAATTCTAGACATACAACATTCAAAGGTCCAGGGTCTTGCCCCAGATCAACTTGTCTCAGCAGTGCTCGACCCCCTCAGTGGGTTCTGTACTTCCAATATTGGAGGCACACACTGGTTGTCATGCTTGTACTCTCAACTGTCTGGATTATACTGATTGTCTTGTTGCTAGTCTACTACTAAATGTACCAGCAACACTGGTCCACCTCACTCTGGGGCAACATTAGAATGGCCAGGAGTTACAAACAAAAAAAAAGGGGGAAATGCTGTGGACCGAGCCTAAGAATGGTCCCTTTTCTCTTCCATGATCCCTTTCTCCTCCATAGAGTAGAGAGTTAAACATATATGATCTGTTTTTAGACACTGGATAGCACAGCCCTGGCAGGCAGTTATTTGTTTTTAAATTAATGTATATGTACATTTAAGGTATATAATATAATGACATTCATCATGGGAAATTTTCACCTTCTACATAATCTGTCTTGGTTCTTGCCTTGTGTCCTTCCCTATTCCCTCCCTGTATATCCCCCAATCATGAAATTATCTTTCTATGTTCTTCCTAGATCACATAGGCCATGTAGCACTATTTGCCCTGCATTCTCTTCCTGTTTGGCTTCCACTATAAATAAAGAGCACATGGTGCTCCAGGGGGCCATTAACTCTCAACAAGCTATGATTCCATCTGATCTCATTCAAGAGCAATCTTGTCCGTTGTCATCTTCTACCATCTCTAATCACTCTCCCCAGCTTTTGGAGGTCAAAGCACATGTCTTCAAGTCTGTATAGGCTTATGTATACATAAACAGTTTGCTTCGAAGCTTACCAAATATCTATCTAATTTTGGTTTAGTATCCAGAAACTGTTTATGTTAAGAACTTACATTAAGTCCTCCCCCCAGCCTGCATCCAGTAGAAGCTGGAAGGCGGAGGTCCAGGACAGCCACTGTGCAGGGAGCCCATCCTCACTCCTGCCTGGCTTAAGCCAACTGGTGAGGACTGGTTTGCCACATGGGCACCTCTGCAATATCCACACAGCCCCCAATCAGACCTCCTGATTGTGGTAGTTCTCAGATCCATTCTGCAAGGGCACAGGTGATCATAAAGCTCATTTTTCTGAGGTCCAGAAGACAGAAGAGAAGTGAACAACTGCAATAAAGGCACATCAGATCTCCATAGTTGGTAAGTTGGAGAGATGACCACATTCCATCAGAACTTTGAATATCATCAGAGAAAGGGCATAGGGAACCTGTAGTAGAATCTTGCAGAGGTCAACCCTGCAGGTCAGGGAGGTCAATTTGGGCCTTGTAGGCAAATTAAGCCAGAATCTCAGGGGTCAGCCATAGTCTAGCACAGACTAAAGTACTTAGTTCTACATATGGTAAAGTACATTGTCTACTGTGACAGCAGAAATATTGTCTGAAAGAGGCTCTTCAAATTCTTTTTCTTCTTTCTTCCAGCAGGACCCCCTGAACTCATAGCACAGGAATTAACAAAACAGATCAATCAGGAACTAGAAAAATGCAAAACAGAAATAATTTCCCAGATAACTACAGAAATGGTGAGCACAATGAAAGAAATGATTAGAGACTCTAGAATGGAAAATGAGAAAAAAATAGATGAGCTCAGGATCATGATAGAAGGCAGGAAGGCCCAGTGTGAGAAAGAAATGGAAACCATGAATGCTCAACAGAGGAAAGAAATGGAATCCATGAAACAGAGTCAAAAAGATATCCAGGAGATTAAAAACTCTATTGAAAGTTTTCACAGCAGGATCAATTAATGTGAAGACAGAGTTTCAGATGTAGAAGATAGGATTGCAGACAGGGACCATGAAAAGTGATTGTCTCTTAATATCAGTAAGGGATCATGAAAAATTGATCCAGCAACTCCTAGATGATGCAAAGAAGAATAACATAACACTAGTAGGAACCCATGGAGTAGCAGGAAAAAATACAAATGACTTAAAAAAGATGTTCACAGAATGAATGACAGAAAACTTCCCAAAAAGAGGGGAAGAATTTGACACACAGATAAGGGAGGCATATAGGGCTCCAACTAGCCAAGATTAAAAAAAATAATCTACACCTGGACATATAATAATCAAGATCCCAGAAACCCAACAGAAGAACAAAATATGACAAGCAGTAAGAGAAAAGAAACAAGTCATATGCAAAGGAAGGCCCATCAGAATCACAGCATTTTTCATCACAAAACCTCAGGTCAAGGAGAGCCTGGAATGAGGTATTTCAAGTCCTAAAAGAAAACAACATCCAACCTAGACTGATGTATCCTGCAAAACTCTCTTTCAAAATGAATGGGGAAATGAGATACTTCCATGATGATGAACACCTGAGAAACTTCATGAATACCAAACCAGCACTAGAAGGAATTCTAAACAACATTCTAGAAAAAGACAATAAAGGTCACAACACCATGAGGCCCAACAGACCAAATCAAATGAGCAAGGTAAGAAACTAAAGGGAAAGGGGGAAGAACAATTAAAAAGAGTCAACAAAAGGACAATAACATAACAATAAGAAGTCCGTATATATCACTTATAACCATCATTGTCAATGGCCTCAATTCACCAATCAAGAGAAATAGACTGGCAGAATGGATTAAGAAGCAGAATGCAACACTATGTTGTGTACAAGAAACACACCTAGTGCAAAAAGAAGCTCATAAACTGAAACCAAAAGGATGGAAAATCTGTTCTCCATAAGCGAGGAGCTCAGAAGAAAGCAGGGGTAGCTATCTTATTCACAGACAAAGTAAATTTCAAAACAAAACTAATTAAGAGAGACAAAGAGGGGCACTACATGCTTGTAAAAAGAATAATTCAAGAGGAAAAGATGACAATCATAAACATATGTGCTCCACATTATTTATGCCCCAAGTATATAAAACAAATATACAGTAACATGATAAACCAAATAAGCACAAACACAGTTGTAGCGGGGTACCTAAACACCCCACTACCACAAGAAGATTAATCATTTAGGCAAAAAACAACAATGAAATACTAGAACTGCACCAATCTTTTGAACAAATGGACTTAATAGACATCTACACAGTGTTCCACCACACAAATCAGAATATATATATATATATATATATATAGATGT
>NW_022900949.1:14281886-14335123 GCF_012274545.1 Fukomys damarensis | reverse complement strand
ATATATCAGACTGTACTGCAATTAAGCTGGAGATCAATAGCATAAGAAACCATAGGAACTTCACAAACACATGGAAATTGAACATCACTCTCCCAAACAATCAATGGGTCACAGAGGAAATTAAAAAAGAAATTAGACATTTTTTACAAATAAATGATAATGCCAATACAACATACAGGAATCTATGGGACACAATGAAAGCAGTTCTACAAGGAAAATTCATAGCACTGAATGTCCATGCTAGGAAAACAGAGTGAGCTCAAACAACCTAATGATGAATCTTAGATTCCTAGAAAAAGAAGAATAAAGAAACCCAAAAGCTTGTATACAAGAGGAAATTATAAAGATTAGAGCAGAAATCAATGCAATGGAAACTAAGAAAATGATACAAAAAATAAATGAATATAAGGGTTGTTTTTTTTAAAGAATAAATAAAATCAATAAATCCTTAGCTAACCTTGCTAAAAAAAGAAATAAAAGGCTCAGATCAACGCAATTAGGAGCAAAAAAGTTGAAGTCACAACTGATCCAGCAGAAATCCAGAGGATCACCAATTCCTACTTTTAGAACCTATGCTCTAATAAAGTGGAAATACAGAAGAAATGGACAGATTTCTAGATACTTATGAATTACCAAAGTTGAACAAAGAAGATAAAAAAATTCTAAACACCCCAATTACAACCAGTGAAACTGAAAATGTAATTAAAAATTTACCAGTGAAGAAAAGCCCAGGTCCTGATGGATTCACAGCTGAATTTTACAAGACATGTAGAAAAGAACTACTGCCATTGCTCTTTAAACTTTTCAATAAAATGGAAAGGGAAGCGATACTTCCACATTCATTGCTGGAAGCAAGTGTTACTAAGATTCCCAAACCAGGGAAAGACCTAATTAAAAAAGCAAACTACAGGGCAATCTCCTTAATTAGTATAGAAGCAAAAAATCTGAATAAAATACTGTCAAGAAAAATCAAGAGGACCTCAAGAAGAGCATACACCCTGACCAAGTCAGATTTATTCCAGGGTTGCAAGGATGGTTCTACATACATAAATCAATAAATGTAATACACTATATTAATTGAGTCAAGGAGAAAAACCATATGACCCTCTTGATAGATGCAGAAAAAGCATTTGACAAAATTAAACACCCATTCATAATAAAAACCCTGCAAATAATTGGAACAGATGGTCTATATCTCAACTTAATAAAGGCTATCTATGAAAAACCAACAGCCAGCATCATATTAAATGGCTAAAAATTGAAAAGCTTCATGTTAAAATCAGGAACAAAATAAGGATTCCCACTATCACCACTCCTCTTCAATATAGTTCTGGAAACATTAGCCATAGGAATTAGACAGGAGAAAGAAATTAAAGCCATAAAGATAGGAAAGGAAGAAGTTAAACTGTCATTATTTGCTCACAATATGATACTCTACATTGAAGACCCAAAAAATTCCACCAAAAGACTTCTAGACTTAATGGAAACTTTCAGCAGTGTAACTAGATACATGTTCAACACTCAAATGTCAATAGCCTTCTTCTACACAAATGACAGACTCACTGAGAGAGAAATTAGGGAAACAATTCCTTTCACAGTGGCATTCAAAACAATGAAGCATCTAGGAATCAATCTAACAAAAGAAGCAAGAGACCTCTACAATGAAAACTACAGCACTCTGAAAAAAGAGATCAAAGTGGATATAAGGAAATGGAAAGATATCTCCTGCTCCTGGATAGGAAGAATCAACATAGTGAAAATGGCCATACTTCCAAAACTGATATACAGATTCAATGTAATGCCATTGGAAATTCCAATAGTATCTTTCACAGAACTAGAAAAAGTAAGCCAAAAATTCATTTGGAAACAGAAGAGACCTAGAATAGCAAAAGCCACCCTAGGTAACAGAGATATGGCAGCAGGTGTAACAATTCCCAATTTGAAAGCCATTGTGATAAAAACAGCCTTGTACTGGCACAGAAACAGACCTGAGGATCAGCGGAATAGATTGGAAGATACAGAAACAACTCCATATGTACTCAGCTACCTCATCTTTGACAAAGAAGCCAACCATCCTCAGTGGTGGAAGGATACCTTTAATAAATGCTGCTGCAAAAACTGGATTTCAACTTGCCAAAGATTAAAACTAGGCCCTTATCTTTCACCATGCCCTAAACTAAAATAAAATGGATTAAAAAGATCTAAATATTCAAAAAGAGACACTAAATCTGCTGCTAGATAAGTAAGGCAGAACTCTTGAAGACTTTGCATAGGAAAATTTTTATGAACAAATAAATCATCAGTAGCACAGAAACTAGCCTAAAGAATCAACACCTGGTATTTCACCTTTTTAAAAAGCTTATGTGTTTTAAAAGAATCCATCAACAGAACTAAAAGACAATCTAAAATGTTGGAAAAAATTTTTTACCAGATGCTCCTCAGACAAAGGACTATTATCTAGAATATATAAAGGGAGGGCAGGGGTAAGGGGAAAAAATGAGAATCAATACTTGTCATGTGGAGGTACAAGATCCCAACAATGAATGTAACTGTACTGTATCCCTAAAATGTACCAATAAACTCAATTAAAGCTGAAGAAAAAAAAAACTCAAAAAAATCACCATCCAATAAAAAGACCCAATTCAAATATGGGCATCTGAAGTGATATTTCTCAGACTAGAAGTAAAAGCATCATGTAAATACATGGAAAAATGTTCCACATCACTAGTCATTTGAGAGATGCAGATAAAAACAACACTGAGATTCCACTTCACCCCAGAAAGAATGGCTGCTGTCAAGAAATCAACTGCCGAGTGTGGTGATTCATGCCTGTAATCCCAGCACTCCGGAGGCTGAGGCAGGTGGGTTGCTGTGAGTTTGAGACCAGCCTGGGCTGCATAGTGAGTTCCAGGTCAGTCTCAACTACATAGTAAGACACTCCCTCAAACAAACAAACAAACAAAAAAAGAATATGAAGAAGTCAACCAATAACAAATGTTGGCAGGGTTTTGGGGAGATATGAACACTGCTCCACTGTTGATGGATGTGCAGACTGGTGTCAGAATTATGGAAATCAATATTGAGATTGCTCAAAGAACTAGGATTAGAGGTTCCATTTGACCCAGGTATCTCTGTGTTTGGTATCTTTCCAAAAGAATTTAAAAAATTAAAAAAATACACAGCGATATATATGCACAGCCATGTTTATATCTGTACAGTTTGTAACAACTAAAATTTGGAAACAGACCAATTGACCACTAATTGCAGACTGGATAAAGAAAATGTGTTTTTTCTATAAAAGGAAGTTCTACTCAGCCATTAAAAAAGAGAAATTAGTGTCATTTATAGGTAAATGGATGCATATTGAGGTAGTATACATAAATGAAAAAATAAGACAACTATGCAAGTACCAAATAGTTTCTGTAGTGTTAAAACCTAAAAGCGTAAATATGATCCAAATTGTATGATTATAATGTGAAATAGGAAGAAAAGAGCAAAAGGTGTAGGTGAAGTTGGAAGGATAGGAAAAAGGAAATAAGGAAAAAGAAAAAAAATATGATAAAAAAGAAATCAAAGTCTTTGTATATAGGGAAGGATGGAGAGGTGAAGGGAGGGCAGTGGAATGGTCAAAAATGAGAACTAAATATGTCATGTAAAGAAACAAGATTCCCGTGATGAATGTAAACCTACTGTATATCTAAAAGGTACCAATAAACTTAGTGAAAAAAAAGTACAAAAATTTATTGAGGGAAAGAAAGCTCCTGTTAAAAGAGACAGAGTGGGGACTGGAAAGTGGGTTACCAACCTACTCTACTTTTCAAAGATGTTTTATACAGCCAAACCATGTGTTGAGGCCAGTGAAAAGTTGGATAATATTACCAAGGCCCATTGGAAAATTACAAGATGGGAATGAGGTGGCAAAACCGTCACCAACCAATAAGGTTACAAGCACAGTCAATCAGATAATATTGATTTAATGGGGTCAAATGGGGGAGTAAGTCACTTATCAAGCTTATAAAGATTTTTCAGCAAGGGTGGGAGTCAGGTTATTTACTGGAAAGGCTGGACTTAGACCTTGACCCTCCACCCAGGTGATTGTTACCTATTTAGAATATGAATTACTATTCTTTATGCCCAGAGGAAGCACAAGGTTGTAGTAGTTTCTCTCCTTTTACAATTCTGGCCTTCAGTCAAAGTGCCTTGATTGTCCTCTACATTGGTTCCTTGATGTGTTGGTTACTTGAGGGCCGGCTACTTGAGGGTTGGCTACTTGAGGGTGGCCCTGTCTAACTGCCTACAAGTTACTGAATAGCCAATATGAGGACAGAATATGAGTTATAGAAGATAGGTTTGCAATTAGTGATCAGGAAAACATTTTTTAAATAGTTAGGGACCATACCATATCTATCTAGCAGCTACTAGATGAGGCAAAGAAGAATACCATAAGTCTGAAAAGAGTTGATAAAAACAAGACAGACTGCAAATTACATTAAAAAAACTATTCACATAAGTAATGGCAGAAAACTTCCCAAGCAATGAAAAAGAATTTAACATACTGATATGTAAGGCATATAGGATTCCAAGTAGCCATGATAATTTAAAAAAAAAACTACACTTAGGCATATTATAATTAAGATTCTAAAAACAGAAAAATAAAATCTTACAAACAGAAAAAATAGTCAATCTCAGAACCCTGCCATACCTTCAGAAAGTGCACACAGATCCTCAGGAGCAACTCTGTTGACCAGCAGGGTGTGACTATAGGTAGATCCTAGCTAGGGCTCCTACCTGACTCCAGAATCATGGGGACACAGGTCACAGCCAAGGGCTCACCTGGAAAAAAGCTACACAAGAACAAAATCAACAAGTCACTGGCTTGATATCATTGATAAGTATGCAGAGGGCTAGGGATTTAGCTCAGTGGTTCCAGTGCCTGCCTCACATGTACAAGAACCAAATCTAAATATTGCTTTTTTTAAACCTGTCTTTAATGACAATGGTGAAGCATTTCTGCATTCACTGCATTTTTACATTCCTGAATCCTATTATACCTATAATCCCTTCCTTCTCTTGCTTATTATTAATGATCGAAGCATAGTAGAAAGTTAAACAACTCTTTTAAAAATATAATAAAGTGGATATCTTCCAGAAAGAGCTGAATATATCATATTACAGTGATATGTGCATACCCATCTTTATAGCAGCACAATTCATAGTAGTGAAATCTTACAAGTTGCCTGTGTTTATGTCCATCAGCAGTTGACTGGATAAAGAAAATGTGGTATTAATACACAATGGAGTAGTATGTTGCTTTTAGGCTCCTTTCTGTGGCATTTGACATTTTAATTATTATATTGGTAAGTGTGATTGTCTTTAAATTTATCATATTTGAAATTTATTCAGTTATTTGACTATATGTCTACTTTAAAATTGAGAAACTTCAAGTTTCATTATTTTTTAAAAAATTGTTCTGTTTCATTCTCTGTCTCTCTTTTCCTTCTGGAACTCCCATAATTAAAAATTATCAGCTCAAGGATATCCTGAATTTCTTTTAAGAGATCTTCAATTTTCTTAATTTCAATTTCTGATGCTCAATTGATTCAGTACTTTTAATTATCCTGTCCTTAAAGTCACAGATTCTTCCTTCTCCTTGGTAGAGTTTGCTATGAAATGTGCATAGAATATTTCAATATTAAATGTCTTCTTCAAATTTTTCTTTTTAATAATTTATATTTCTGCTTGTTTTATTCATGCATCAATTTCCTGATATTGTTTCCTGTTTGTGTTTTATAGCTTGTTGACCATTTTCCTCATGATTCTTTTTATCTCATTTTGTAGTATTTCACATGAAACTCAGAACTTTTGCAGTGAGCTACATCTTGCTAAGTCACTAAGGTTCCCTTGTCTGGTTATGAACATGTGATTCTTCTGATTCAGGCTCCCAGAATGCTTTGATAAATTTGTGTGCCACTACACCAGGACTAGGTGGTTATTTAGAATTTGTTTTCATATATACCCCATGGTTCTCCATTTTATTAGGAAAGATTTGATAGTGAGTTGCTAAACATTTAATTCATGATTTTGACCTTATTTCCCTATTTCTTTGCGTGACTTGTGTTCTTTGTTGAGATTTGGTCATATAAACACAACTCTATATTTCAGTTTTTGAATTAAATTATTGGATATAGTCATAGTATTTATATTCTGCACCTAATATAGAATGACTTTAGTTTAATAATGCATTTGGTGTGATTCAAGCATTGTAAATGCCTCAACACACAGCTTTTGCCATTTGTATTTAACTCTACACTACCGCCATTTGATGTCTTCTCAGAAAATCCTCTATTATTTATCTGTATACAACTAAATGGCAGACATACTTCCATATCCACTCTGATTAGGAATGTAATAAACTTTTCTTTAAATAAAGCTAAGACAATTTTTAAACTTTATTTTCTTCAAAAGAGATATATACATGTGATAGTTAATACAATGTTTCAAGAGATTGCTATTCACATGCAAATCACTTTATCCATGAGAAAGAAACTAATGAAAAGAATGCATTATTTTTGTCATTATTATTTTATTAGCAGTTTTTGGGATTGAACCCAGGGCTTTCACATTGAGCTACACCTCCAGCATTTTATTTATTGATTGATTGCAAAGGATGGGCTCAAACTTGTGATCATCTCTCAGAGTCCTGTGAGTATAGGCCTTGTGGCACTACACTCAACTAGAAGCATGCACATTTTATTAAAATATCCAAAAACGGAGATCATAAATGTATCTAAAGAAAATTAAAAATTGAGCTAGGTGATTTCCTTCTTTGGAGGAAAAAAAAAGAATCACAGAGGACATTTGGGTCTGGAATGGTTGTGAGTTGCATGATTTCAATTGAGGAGCTGTTCTGATGTAGCAGACACCCTGCACCACTAGGAACAATTCCAGGAGAAGCTGGGAGATGCCTGTAGACATACTCAGTGTTCAGCAAATTCTTTCTAGTTCTTCATTTGTCTCAAGAAAATATTTGTTGAGATGTTGGTGGTGTGCTGAGTTGAGGACTATGCTTGAAACTAGAAATATGTGACTGTAAATTGCTTTAAGCTCAGAGTCCTGTAGAAGATGAGAGGAACAGCAACCTCGAGGAGTGCAGCATGGTTCTCATGGAGCTTCCTGGTTCTCATGTCCTTGTATAACCCCTGCAGACTGTGTGCAATGAATCTAATGATTCTTCTTCACCAACATTTGTTATTGTGTGATTTCTTGATAGCAGCCATTCTTTGTGGGGTGAGGTGGAATCTCAGTGATGTTTTCATCTGCATCTCTCGAATGACCAGTGATGTGGAACATTTTTTCATATATTTTCTTGCTGCTTTTACTTCTTTGTATGAGAAATGTCTGTTCATTTCGGATGCCCATTTTTGGATCGGGTCTTTATATTTGGGGGGACTGATTGTTTTGAGTTCTTTATATATCCTTGATAATAGTCCTTTGTCTGAGGTACAGCTGGTAAAAATTTTTTCCCACATTGTAGATTGTCTCTTAGTTCTGCTAATGGTTTCTTTTGAAGTACAGAAGCTTTTTAGTAAGATGAGATCCCAGTTGTTGATTCTTTCTGCTAGTTCCCGTGCTACTGAGGATTTGTTCATAAAGTCTTTTCCTATACCAATGTCTTCCAGAGTTCTGCCTAACTTACTTTCCAGCAAGTTTAATGTTTCTGTTTTAATATTTAGATCTTTAATCCATTTGGATTTTAATTTAGTGCATGGCGAAAGATAAGGGTCTAATTTTAATCTGTGACAGGTTGATATCCAGTTTTTCCAACACCATTTATTAAAGAGGCTATCTTTCCTCCACTGAGGATGGTGAGCTCCTTTGTCGAAGATGAGGTAGCTGAGTACATCTGCATTTGTTTTTGTGTCTTCCAGTCTGTTCCATTGATCCTCAGGCCTATTTCTTTGCCAGTACCATGCTGATTTTATCACAGTGGCTTTGTAGTATAGTTTCAAATTGGGAATTGTTACACCTGGTGCCATGTGACTGTTGCCTATAATGGCTTTTGCTATTCTAGGTCTCTTGTGGTTCCAAATGAATTTTTGGATTCTTTTTTCTAGTTCTGTGAAATATAGTGTTGGAATTTCAATTGGCATTGCATTGAATGTATATAGCAGTTTCGGTAGTATGGCCATTTTCACTATGTTGATTCTTCCTACCCAGGAGCAGGGGATATCTTTCCATTTTTTTATATCCTCTTCGATTTCTTTTTTCAGAGTGCTGTAGTTTTCAGTGTAGAGATCTTTTGTTTCTTTTGTTAGATTGATTCCTAGATACTTCATTTTTTTGGATGCTATTGTAAAAGGAATTTTTTCCCTTATTTCTCTTTCTGTCTGTCTGTTATTTGTGTATAGAAAGGCTATTGATTTTTGGGTATTCACCTTGTATCCAGATACTTTACTGAATCTGTCAATTAAGTCTAGAAGTTTTTTGGTGGAGTTTTTTGGATCTTCAATGTAGAGTATCATATCATCAGCAAATAATGATAGTTTAACTTCTTCCTTTCCTATCTTTATTGCTTTAATTTCTTTCTCTTGTCTAATTGCTGTGGCTAATGTTTCCAGAACTATATTGAAGAGAAGTGGCGATAGTGGGCATCCTTGTCTTGTTCCTGATTTTAACATGAAGGTTTTCAGTTTTTGGCCATTCAATATGATGTTGGCTGATGGTTTTTCATAAATAGCCTTTATTAAATTGAGGTATAGACCATCTATTCCAATTTTTTGCAGGGTTTTTATCATGAATGGGTGTTGAATTTTATCAAATGCTTTTTCTGCATCTATTGAGAGGATCATATGGTTTTTGTCCTTGACTTTGTTAATATAATGTATTACATTCACTGACTTTCGTATGTTGAACCACCCTTGCATCTCTGGAATAAATCCGACTTGGTCATGATGGATGATCTTCTTAATAATCCTCTGTATTCTGTTTGCTAGTATCTTATTAAGGATTTTTGCATCTATATTCATTAAGGAGATTGGTCTGTAGTTCTCCTTTTTGGTTGTATCTTTCTCTGGTTTGGGAATCAGAGTGATACTTGCTTCCAGGAATGAATTTGGAAGTATAGCTTCTCTTTCAATTTCATTGAAAAGTTTGAAGAGTAATGGTAGTAGTTCTTCTCTAAATGTCTTGTAAAATTCAGCAGTGAATCCATCAGGGCCTGGGCTTTTCTTTGTTGGTAAGTTTTTAATTACATTTTCAATTTCACTGATTGTGATTGGGGTGTTTAAAATGTTTTTATCTTCTTCGTTCAACTTTGGTAATTCATAAGTATCTAGAAATCTGTCCATTTCTTCTGTGTTTTCCATTTTATTAGAGTACAGGTTCTCAAAGTAGGTGTTCATGATCCTCTGGATTTCTTTCGGATCTGTTGTGACTTCGCCTTTTTCATTCCTAATTGCATGGATCTGAGCCTTTTCTTTCCTTTTTTTGATAAGATTAGCTAAGGGTTTGTCAATTTTATTTATTCTTTCAAAAAACCAGCTCTTTGTTTCATTTATTTTTTGTATCGTTTTCTTAATTTCAATTGCATTGATTTCTGCTCGGATCTTTATAATTTCCTCTCTTGTTCGAGCTTTGGGTTTTTCTTGCTCTTGTTTTTCTAGGAGTCTAAGTTTCATCGTTAAGTTGTTTATTTGAGCCCGCTCTGTTTTCCTAGTGTGGGCATTCAATGTTATGAATTTTCCACGTAGAACTGCTTTCATTGTGTCCCAAAGATTCCTGTATGTTGTATTGGCATTCTCATTTATTTGTAAAAACTGTCTAATTTCTTCTTTAATTTCCTCTGTAATCCATTGATTGTTTAGGAGAGTGTTGTTCAGTTTCCATGTGCTTGTGAAGTTTCTATAGTTTCTTGTGCTATTGATGTCTAGTTTGATTGCACTATGATCTGATAATAAACAGGGGATGACTTCAATTTTTTTGCATTTATTTAGACCTGTTTTGTGAGCCAGTATGTGGTCTATTTTGGAGAATGATCCATGTGCAGCCGAAAAGAATGTATATTCTGGTTTTTGGGGGTGGAATACTCTATAAACATCTATTAAGTCCATGTGTTCCAAAGCTTGGTTCAGTTCTATTATTTCATTGTTGATTTTCTGCCTAGTAGATCTGTCAATTTGTGATAGTGGGGTATTTAAATCCCCCACTACAATTGTATTAGTGCTTATTTGGTTTTTCATGTTACTTAATATTTGTTTTATATAGTTGGGGGCATTTATATTTGGTGCATATATGTTTATGATTGTCAGCTCTTCCTCTTGAATTGTTCCCTTTACAAGGATGTAGTGTCCTTCTTTGTCTCTCTTAATGAGTTTTGGTTTGAAATTTACTTTATCTGAGAATAAGATTGCTACCCCTGCTTTTTTCTGGACTCCTGACGCATGGAGAATTGTTTTCCATCCTTTCACTTTCAGTCTATGGACTTCCTTTTGCACTAGGTGTGTTTCTTGTATACAACATATTGTTGGATTTTGCTTCTTAATCCATTCTGCCAATCTGTTTCTCTTGATTGGTGAATTGAGGCCATTAACATTGATGGTTACAACTGATATATTTTGACTTATTCTTGTCATGTTTTTGTCCATTTGTTGACTCTTTTTACTTTTTCTCCCATCTCCTTTTAGTTTCTTGCCTTGCCTATTTGATTTGGTCTGTTGGGCCTCATGTTATTGTGAATTTCGTTGTCCTTTTCTAGGATATTGTTTAGAATTCCTTGCAGTGCTGGTTTGGTGTTCATGAAATTTCTCAGGTGCTCTTTGTCGTGGAAGTATTTTATTTCCCCATCTATTTTGAAAGAGAGTTTTGCAGGATACAAAAGTCTAGGTTGGAGATTCTTTTCTTTTAGGACTTGGAATACCTCACTCCAGGCTCTCCTTGACCTAAGGGTTTGTGTTGAAAAGTCTGCTGTGATTCTAATGGGCTTCCCTTTGCATGTGATTTGTTTCTTTTCTCTTACTGCTTGTAGTATTTTGTTTTTCTGTTGGATTTCTGGAATCTTGATTATTATATGTCTAGGTGTAGATTTTTTTTGATCGTGGCTAGTTGGGGTTCTATATGCCTCACTTATCTGTATGTCTAATTCTTCCCTTCTGTTTGGGAAGTTTTCTGTCATTAATTCTGTGAAGAGCTTTTTTATATCATTTGTGTTTTCTCCTGTTTTTTCATGAATTCCTATCAGTCTTATGTTATTTTTCTTTGTATCGTCTAGGAGTTGTTGGATTGATTTCTCATGATCCCTTACTGTTTTTAATAGACCTCTTTTTTCACGGTCACTGACTGCTATCCTATCTTCTATATCTGAAATTCTATCTTCGCAATCTTTTATTCTGTTTCGTACACTTTCAATAGAGTTTTTAATCTCCTGGATATCTGTTTGAATCTGTTTTATGGATTCCATTTCTTTCCTCTGTTGGGCATTCATTGTTTCCATGTCTTTCTTATGCTGAGTCTTCATGGCTTCTATCACAGTCTTGAGCTCATCTATTTTTTTCTCAGTTTCTGCTCTAGAGTCTCGAATCATGACTTCTATTTTGCTCATCATCTCTCTGGCTAGCTGGGAAATTATTTCTGATTTGAATTTTTCTAGAGCCTGATTGATCAATTTTGTTACCTCCTGTGCTATGGGTCCAGGGAGTCCTGTTGGTTCACTATCAGACTTTTCATCCTCATTTGTCCTACTATTTGCTATTGGTGAACTGGATATTTGTTTTTGTGTCTTGCTTAAGTGTTTTCTCATTTTTATTTTTATTGTTGGGTTGTCCTTCTTTAATTTCTGGGTATTACTTAAATCTTCCTAATATAGTTGCGTTTTAGCTTTTGAGTTTCTAATGACTCATAGACATTCTCGTTTTCATAATATCAGAGAAAACAACTCTTTAAATCAATCACCACTCTTTGTCCCAATTGATACATTCAGCAGCCCAATAGGATCAGGCACAGCTTGCCAACTGACCACTTATGGTAGTCATTAATGTATCACCTTTAACTCATGTGAATTAGATTAATTTCAAGAAGCAGCTCATAGTATGTTTGCAGTGAATATTCTTTTCAATATGGCATCTTTACCATTTAGGATGGGGGGTTCGACTTAGAACAAGAGGATTAGATAAGTGAAAGAATTAGAGCAGGTTTGAAGTGAATCCAGAGGTTGTAGAATTACCTTACTATCTTTACAAAGCTATTAAGTTCAGGGGGGATAGAGAGAGTGCAGGAATAAGGACAGGAATATATCCCCTTAACAGTAACAGGCGCTTGCCTTCCCTTGAAGGTACAGAGCCATGAGTGAGGTAAAATGACTGGAGAAAAGAACATAAAGAGAAACCCGTCCTAAAAACAAAAAATAAAAAAAGAAGTCTGAGTTCTTCAGGAACTGGAATAAAAAGGGAGATGAGGGACACTATGGTGGAGCAAGAGACTGAGTTGGAGAGACAGGACAGAAAAAAGAAAGAAATTTTAGGGTGGAAAGAGGAAAAAAGAGACAAGAGAGAGGGAAAGAAAAAGAATTTGAAGGTCCTCTTTCAGGCTATCTCTGATCTCATATTATACCACATGCACAGTCATATGCGGAACCCAATCCCCTGGTTATAGCTAGCCAATGGCTGTTCCTCACGACTGAGACTGAACACAATCTACAAAGCCTAACTTTAGTTTCCTTACCCTCAGGGTTGAACTCCACTCCGTTCTATTACAGGTTTCCCCTGCCCTTTCTTTAAAGATGATCAAAGTTCGGAGCTCAGAAAACTACCCTTCATGGGAACCTATGCCTCTGCAGAGTTGGTCTAAGGACTGGCCCGATCAGGAGTTTTGAGAACGGGGGGGGGGGTCGTGTGGGTGTTTCAAGGGCGCCCGCGCGGCTACCTTCCTTCCTGGGTCTGTTGTCGCGCAGGCCGGGAGCTCGCGCGCACGCCACCGGGTGATCGCAGGCAGGCAGGCAGGAAGGCAGCTGAAAAAAAAACCCCCTCTGGGGTCTTTGGGGCCTTCCTGGTCTGTTGTCGCACAGGCCTGGGGCTCCCGCGCAGGCCGGGAGCTCGCCGAGACCTTTACAACTTTTATGCGAGCGACAAGGAAAATGGTCGGAGATCCCATATGTCCAAGGCTTTTCATATCTTGCTAATCAACCCTCTCTCTGTTCTGCCACCAAAACTGCTCCAATACTTTTGCTGACACAAGACCTTTCCACCACCAACCTCTCTTCTTGTGACTCCCACGCCCAACCCGATCCAGCAGATGACCCTCCTCCTTATCTGGCAGCAAAAATTCCTTCCACTCCTCCCCCTATTCCATCTGACTCCTCCCAAGCCTCTAAATCTCCCGCCTCTCTCATTTCCCCTGGACCTCCCACTGCTCCACCCCATTTGCTGACTCCACCCCTCACTCGCTCCAGGTCACACAAGAGCCACACGATGGCGCTGTTGCGCGAGGTAGCCAGAGCCGAAGGAATTGTCCGTGTTCATACTCCTTTTCCTATGTCTGAACTAGCTCTCATTCAGGCCAAGCTTGGTACTTTTACAGCCGATCCGACTACCTTTATAAAAAAATTTCAACTTTTGACTCAGTCTTATCAACTCACATACCATGATCTCTTTGTAGTTTTAACCAATGCCTTAAATCCCGAAGAAAATAGAAGAGTGCTGGATCAGACTCATGCACATGCAGACCAAGAACATTTAACCAACAATCACCACCCGAAAGGTACTGCTGCAGTCCCTGATCAGGACCCAGAATGGGACTACAACACAGAGGTGGGAATTACAGCTCAAAACAGGTACCAAAATTGTCTCCTTCATGGGCTCCACGGAGCTGCCATGAAGGCCATTAATTATGAAAAGCTTAATAAAATTATACAAGACAAGAACGAAAATCCATCCACTTTTTTACAAAGGCTAACTGATGGCCTCCACCAACATACCAAACTAGACCCTGAGTCTGTGGATGGTCAGAGATTAATTATGATGCATTTCTTCTCTCAGAGCTACCTCGACATTAGACTTAAACTAAAAAATCTTGATCAGGGGCCCTTGACCCCTCAAGCAGAGGTTCTGGCCACAACATTCAAGGCCTACCATGGCTGAGACGACCTCAAAATTACAAAAAAAATCAATTATTAGCACAAGCTCTTAATTTGACCAGTCCACCTGTGCCACAGGGAAAAAATACCCTAAAAAAGGGTTCCCAACCACCAGGCCCCTGTTACAGGTGTAATCAGGAAGGCCACTGGGCAAAGGACTGTCCTAATCCCAGAGTGCCAACTAAGCCCTGTCCCAAATGCCACCAGAGGGTACACTGGGGCACAGACTGTCCCTTGGCGTCCACCCGCCATCAGACCATCAGCTCCACAGCTCCCCAACATGCGGACCTGATAGGTCTAGCAACAATGGAGGGAAAATGAAGAGGCTCTGGCACATCTGGCCCAATGCGGATCACCACCCAGGAGCCCAGGGTAATCTTGACTGTGGCAGGTAGGACCATTTCTTTCTTATTGGATACTGGTGCCAGCTTCTCTGCACTACGAGAATACTGGGAGCCTACCTCCCTTTCTCTGACTTCTATTGTTGGGGTAGAAGGACAACTACAATGCCCACACCACACCCCCCCCTACTATCATGCACTATTGGCAATCTTACATTTCTTCACTCATTTTTAGTCCTTCCATCCTGCCCAGTCCCCTTATTGGGCCATGATATTTTATCCCAAATTGGAACCTCTATTCACTTCTCTATGCCAAGCCCTTCCAGCACTCCGACAACTTCCCTCTTCCTGGTACTATCTCAAGCCCTCCAATACTCATCTTCCCAATCCAATTGGCCAATTAGCCCTTCTCTTGTTAATCCTCAAGTATGGGATATCCACTCTCCCTTAGTAGCCAAATGTCCCCCTGTCAAAATTCTCCTTAAAAATCCCTCACAATTCCCTAACTTGACACAATACCCCCTTCCCCACTCTAGCTTAGAGGGATTAACCCCCATAATCCATGATCTCTTACAAAAGGGACTCCTGAGACATGCCAACTCTCCCTATAACACCCCCATTTTAGCAGTAAAAAAACCCAATGGGACATACCGATTGGTTCAAGACCTTAGGATCATTAACTCAGCTGTAGTTCCTATACATCCTATCATGCCAAACCCATATGTACTCCTGTCTTCCATTCGATCCAATGCCACTTATTTTTCTGCTTTAGACCTCAAAGATGCATTCTTTTCTATCCCCTTACATAAAGATTCTCAAGATATTTTCACATTCACCTGGATCGATCCCTTCACCAATGTGTCTACCCAGCTTACCTGGACTGTCTTGCCTCAGGGTTTTAGAGATAGCCCCCACCTGTTTGATCAAATTCTAGCACAAGATCTTTCTCTTCTCCAACTCAAGGATACACAATGTATTCAATATGTAGATGACCTCCTTCTCTGTGCTTCTTCATTACCCACACTCCAGCAAGGCACTTAGTCTAAACTCTATCTCTCAGAAAGAATATCGGGTGTCACCAACAAAAGTCCAACTTTTCAAACAACAGGTCACCTATTTAGGAGTATCTTTAATACCTGGGTTCAAATCAATCACACTAGACAGAAAACAAACACTTTGGGATATCCCAGTCCCCACAACCAAAAGGGAACTTCTTTCCTTTCTGAGCATGGCTGGATATCTTTGATCCTGGATTCCCAACTATTCTCTTTTGGCAGCTCCCCTTTATTAAGCAGTTAAAGGAAATCCCCATGAACCTATAGATGCCCCTATAAGTGTCCCTTTTATTCATCTCAAATCAAATTTATTAGAAGCCCCTGATTTACATCTTCCAGACTTGTCATGCCCCTTTCATCTTTATGTGTCAGAGAACAAGGGATTTGCCCTTGGAGTCCTAGGACATCAATTAGGTCCCACTTTTGCACCTGTAGCTTATTTATCCAAACAATTAGACCCAACCATTAAGGGATGGGCTCCTTGTTTGCGAAACCTAGCAGCCGCCTCACTCCTAGCCCGAGAATCAAAAAAACTCACTTTTGGATCTCCCATGATAATACTTTCTCATCATTCCCTTTCAGATTTATTAAATTACAAACATCTACAGTACCTTCCACCTTACAGGATCCTGTCACTCCAAACGGCCCTTCTACAAGACCCTTCCCTCACTTTTCAGCTCTGTCCACCCATCAACCCCTCCTCTCTATTACCAACCCCCAATGCTGATATGCCTATTCATAACTGTCTAGAAACTCTTGAAGATCTCTTACCACATGATTCCCACATAATAGAAGGTCCCCTTCCCTCCACCAAGCTGGTTTGGTTTACAGATGGCAGTTCATTTCTCAAAGATCTCACCAGGAGGGCGGGATATGCCATAGTATCCCACTCTGAAGTCATAGAACAAGGGTCCTTACCCACCCAAACTACTAACCAACAAGCAGAGCTCATAGCTCTTACTCGAACATTTATATTGGCCTCAGGAAAATGACTTACTGTATATACTGATTCCAAATATGCTTTCCATATACTTCTCTCACACGCAGCGATCTGGCGAGAAAGAGGATTCTGCACCACAAAGGGCAATTCCATCCAAAATTCCAAGTTCATTATAGAACTCTTACAGGCATCCAGGTTACCATCAGCAATAGGTATTGTCCATTACAAAGCCCACCAACCAGACACATCACAAATATCTAAGGCAAATAACAGGGCTGATCAGGCTGCAAAAGAGGCTGCCCTAAACTCACAAAACATCCCAAACTCTAACTCTATGCTGCCCCTGACTACAACAGGTCCTTCAGATGGCCCAGATACACCCCCCAAAGTCCCTCCTATAACCAGAGATCAGCTTATCTACTTACATAAACTTTTCCATCCTGGTTATAAGACCTTACTGGCCTTTCTAGAACCAATAACTTTTGTTTCTCCTTCAGAAAAATTGTTCCTCCAAAACCTGACCTCCATCTGCCTCATATGTCAAAAATCTAACTCCTCTACCAGGCCCACCCCTTTTCCCACACACCAAGCAAGAGGCACATTACCAGGCATGGATTGGTAGATAGACTTTGCACATATGCCTAGAATGAAAAAATATAAATATCTGTTAGTACCAGTAGATATTTCTCTGGATGGGTCGAGGCCTACCCTACTACAAACAAATGGGCCTCCACTGTTTCCCTTTTGATTTTTAAAGAACTCATTCCCAGGTTTGGACTCCCCACCTCCTTCCAATCTGATAATGGACCTGAGTCCACCTTTCAGATAACTCAGTCCCTCACCAAATTCATGGGAATTTCCTGGCATTTCCATATCCCATTCCACCCCCAATCTTCAGGAAAGATAGAACGTACCAATAGGTCTATCAAATCCATCCTCACTAAAATGACCTTAGAACTCCACCTAGATTGGGTTACACTCTTGCCCCTTGCTTTATTAAGGTTGAGATCACTACCCAAAGCCCCTCTCCAGGTCTCTCCCCTTGAAATAATGTTTGGACGCCCCATGCTGCCTCCAGAACTAATCCCCCAAGCCTCCCCTCTTCCTCCCACCCTATTAATTCCCTTACTTAATTACATGCAGGTCCAGTTATGGCAACATGTTGATTCATTATTACCCTGCCCCATATCAACCTCCCACCTTCCTACCAATCCAGAGACCAGGTCCTCCTGGCTCCACCTAATGAACAAAGAGATCGCCTTAAACCTAAATATCAGGGACCATTTACAGTAGTTCTATCCACTCCAACCACAGTAAAACTAAAATCTGTCCATGGCTGGTTCCACTGTTCCCAACTTAAACCATTTTTACCCACTTCTTCCCTTCGACCTTTCAACAGATTCTCCTTCAACCTACTCTGCAACCCATACTGGACCTCTCAAGGTAAAACTTACCAGAATTACAGAAGAAACACCTGACTTGAACTTGGACGCACGAGGGATCTCCAACACTCAAAACATCTAAGTGCCTCCAAGGGATATTGTGAAGTATTTGCCGTTACATCCTTGCTTAATGTGTTAAGCCTTCTCCTGATAGTTCTTAGTGGGATACTCCTGGGAATAGGCTTGGCTTCTGCAGCTCCTTCAGATTTTACATTAAGACATAGAAAAATATTGATGCTAGCTTATTATTTGATTGTTAGTGTGTTTGCCTTCCTTGCCTGCTTAAAATAGGTTGAGATTTACATCTCCTATAACTAAGAAATAACAATTGATATAATGGATAAAAGGCCCCAATATATAAGGAAATTGATTGCTATCATCTGTTTATTAGCCTCATTCCCAATGGGTCATTCCAATGGAATAAGTCCTCACCAACCTTCAAATGTAACTTGGACAGTCTACAACATGAAAACAGGCAACATAATTTACTCCACGTCTATAATGACCCCTAAAAATTCATGGTTCCCTGATCTCCTAACAGACTTATGTGATTTCTTTAAGGCCAAAGTCAGGGAAGGCTTAGAAAAGAGAAAAAGAGAGAGAGCACAATCCCAGAGCTGGTATGAAAGCTGGTCCACCTCTACTCCCTGGCTTACATCATTACTATCAGCTTTGGCTGGGCCTTTAATTCTGATCTTAATTCTGCTGATGGTAGGACCCTGCATAATTAACAGACTAACTGCTCTCACTCAACATAGAATGAATGCAGTCAGACTCATGGTACTTCGTCAACAGTATCAACACATCCCTGCTGAGGACAGGGACACTAACCAGCTCTCCACCCAGGTCTCCACACAGACAGCTCACCAGTTGATACTAAGGACACAGGACCCAAACATTGCTGAAACTTCCTTCATATGGAAATCACTCTCCAGAACCAACCGTCCATCTGGATCTTCACCAGGTTCAGAGAGTTCCTAAAAATCTGCTCCCTGATCTATGTTGGATGGCTCCACACCCTTGTCTAGTTCCGCAGATAACCAGTTGGGTCTCTGAGGCCTGGCTCCAGGATCCCTTTGTCAGTTCACACCGGATAAAATTGAGACTTTCACTTTCCTTTTACTCTTCATTATTTCTAAAATGACTCATCTCAGTTCTTAGAGTCTCCCCTCGACTAAAATCTGGCCTCAGTTCCCCTCCTCACTGACCAACCTGTATGTTTAAGTTTTTTCTTACAGATAACTCCAATGAGCGTCAGCTCACCCAAGCCCAACGACAGCACAGCCAACTGCACATCAGGCTAACCCCTGCCCCCTAGGTGATTCATCACCCCAATTCAGCAGAAAGTAGATACAGAAGACAGACTCTCCGCCCCTTTTTCCGCCTGCCTTGGACATGTTGGCTGTCGATTGTCATCCAAAATCAAAGAGTGGGGAATGTTAGGAGATTGCACATGTTAAAATATAACCTCCCCAGCCATTTTATATCTTACTTCCAGGTTCTTTCCCGACTCTGAGTCCTTTCTCCTGCCAAAATTGTAAAGCGCGAAATTCAAAAGACAACCTGGCTTGAGATAGGATAACAAAGACCACTTCTCCCAAGGAAGGATCTTCCGTTGCCTGCCCTATAAATATCCCAGTACTTCCTCTTCTCGCTCTCTCACTCTCTGCCCTCTGCCTCCTGCTCACCTCCCTATAATAAAAATCTCCTGCCGGACCTCTCGGTGCGTGAGTGACATAATTGGGTAAGGGGCACCCAAAGAGGGCTTGAGACCCCTTTCAGTGCATATACACAGTGTTATATGATTTAGTCATAAAAAGAACATCATTCTGTCATATCATATAACAAGGATGGATCTGGAAGTCAATATGTTAAGTAAAACAAGTCAGACAAAGAAAATAAATGCCACATGACACCATCCACATATGGAAGGTAGAAAGTTGATCCCATGGAAGTTCATGGGATTTGTAGAAAGTAGTAGGGAGGGAGTTATGGAGAAAGTGATCACAGAGCAAGTTGGGTGCTTGGGTTGTCTCCAAGTTTTGATGCTTGTGAACAGTCCTGTGATAAACATAAAAATGAAAATGTACTCTATTGCATAGCATAGTGGCTATAGATAATGAAAATGTACTGTTATAGAGTATTTTAAAAGTTAGAAAAAAATCTGATGGTTTTATCATAAAGAAGGGATAAATATTTGAAAATATAAATATGTTTAGCCTGATTTAGACATTATATAATGTATACTTATACCAAAACCTTATATTATACGACATAAATATGTATAATTTTTAAGTATCAGCCAAAAATAAAGAAAATAATTGAAAATTTATTTTAAAATATGGCCTTATTTTCATTGCCCCTAGAGTATTTAAGTAAAATATATAAATAAATATGTCACTGGTATCAAATAAATACGTAAGCATCAATCATTTATATCACTGTAATTCCATTGAATACTTATTAAAGCTAGTAAAAAATCTCCATAATTCTCTGATATGTATAAGGCCAATAACAAAGTGACAGGAAATTAAAATGAGTTCTTAGAAATGCTGACAAATGCAAATAATATGAGAGTTTTCTAATTCTCACTACAGTTCTTATTAATACAATGGGTTGACAAATATCAAATCCCACATTAAGTTGTTAAAATGAAAAAAAAATCAGTTTGAGTTGTTTCCATCTCTTCTTTCCCTTCCTCTCTCATTTCTGAGACATGATCTCACTATGTATCCAAGGACAGCATCAAAGGTTTTCCTGCTTTGGCCTCTCAGAAGGTGGAAGTAAATGCATGTATTTCCATGCCCAGTTGTAGTCTGAGTTTTATGTGATGATCTTATAATTTGGAAGTCAGAAGTAAGAATTGTCAGGTGAATTTCCCCCTGAAAAGTATCCATGTACACATAGATTCTTTTAGTATCCACAATTCCTCAGAGATGAGGGTAACAGATAAATGCTAATTAGGGCATGTGTGCATTAATATTCCAAGGTCACACGACTGAAGTAATTAGCCAGCATTTCCAGACCTTTATTTTTCCAGTTCTACCACAGTGGTTCCATACCAATGTCTTCTGCCTTTGTGGGCCCCATATCAAATTGGGTCTATATTCTTTTAAATCCTGAGTATAGCATCTGAGCTTCACCACATAGCAAGCAGGAGAGGAGCAGCAGGACCACTATCCAACATAATGACCCAGAAGAGATCCAGCCCAGTCCAGTAAGTGCTAAAACAGATGGAGGAAAGAGGAAAGACTATCAGCAACAATGTGTCTTCATCATGTTAACAAACATGGCATTAAAAAAACCTGATGGGAAGATAAAAAGTTAGAGTCTCAGTTCAGAAGACTACATGTGCTTTTGTTCTGGGGTAGGATCTGGTGATGCTCACTCTGAGTTCTCTTTTCTCAACTTGCTTGTAGCTCCTGTAGACACTTTCTTTGTACTACTATTCAACAGATCCCACTGTGAAGGGCAGGATTCACATGAAATGCTTCTAACTGGATTAGGAAGGCTGTGGCTGAAACTTGACTTTGTGGAATTCCATTTGTGAATACGTGTTCATGTCTCGGAAAATAAAATGAAGTTGGATTAACAAGACACTATAGAAAACAAAATTTAAAAGAAATCAACTACTCATAAAGCAAAAAACTTAGAAAAGTAGTTTCAGACAGAGTACGTTTTCCTAGGATTGCATGAGGTTGATGCAATAACAGTGTAAAATCAAAAAAATCAGAAAATTTTCTTAAAATGTTATTGTTTAATTATTGATGGCTTCCTTGTACACTAGCACTATAGATGTGATCAGTGATGATTCACAGCTATTAGGGCATTCATCAAACTTGAAGTCCACCAAGGCCAAAGTTAGAAGTCATGTATTTTGGCTTATGTTTAGATTTACCCCCAAAGTGTCATGCATATAAGGGAAGTGGCTTCAGCGGTGGCTGGATCTGGAGTGCGTGATGCTGGAACTGACATGGTGCAATGCTACTATTGTGGGCACTAGGATTAAGGGTGTGTTTGTGTGTGTGTGTGACCCATCTATAGTAGCCTGGATAAAAGATAAAAGGCATAGAAGGAGCTATGCTTGTTCCTGTTGCTTTGCCATGAACTGTTTCTCCTCTGCAATGGTACCATGCCTGGAAGTCAGCCAACTGTGAACTGAAAGCTCTACAAACTGTGAGCCAAATAAAGCTTTCTCCTTTAATATGGAATGTTGCATATTTTGTCTTAGTAATAAGAGAAAAATATCTAACACATATATTAAATAAATTTTAAAAAGACAATTTGCTTATTTCAATTAACTTTTATTTCCAGGAAATCAGAAATTGAAAAATAATAGGAAAATTTGATTAGCAAAGAAAAATGTTCTGTGTTTACAAACACTCAACCTTATTTTGAATAATATTGATGAACATTGTCTTAGCTCTTATAGAGTATTTATAAATATTCTATATCCAGCCCTTGGGAAGTAGAGTAACGAGGATTAATAGTTCAAGGTCAGTATGGTGTATGAGGTGATACCTTGTATCAGCAGTATTATTAGGAAATGAGCTGAGAGATTAGCTAATAAAAATCTACTGTTTTATCATCATGATGCACAGTGCATTTATCATACTTATTCTCTGATCATTTTTATTATGAAAATTACTTTTTTCATATAATTGATTTTTCTATTTTCTTTACTAATATCTACTAGTATTAGAGTAAAATAAAGTTTTTTTACTATAATAAAGAAGTATTGTCTGTAATGCCTTTAGTTATGTAATATTGTTCGCTAGAATCTAATATAAATGTGAATACAAAGAAGGAATAAAGTAAAAATGTAGTAGAAACTATTCTATTGAATAGTGCTTTTTAGTCAAAACTGAAATATTTCTAAAAGTATGTGGCAAATGTAAAGATCTTACAAGAAATTTGCTTCATACAAAGTTCTGATACCCAGACACAGTGTGGAGTGATATGTTTATTTCTAATTTCTAACCCTTCTTTCATTTTCAAAGCTGTCCAAGCAATGTAAAATCACAAAATATAACACATGTAGCAGAGTTTTATCTCATGAGTCTCTCAGATAACCCTGGACTTCAGCCCATCCTCTTTGGACTGTTCCTGACCATGTACCTGTTCACAGTGGTAGGGAACCTGCTCATCATCCTAGCTGCCAGCTCTGATTCGCACCTCCACACCTCCATGTACTTCTTTCTCTCCAACCTGTCTTTGGCTGACATGTGCTTCACCACCAACACTGTTCCAAAGATGATTGTGGGCATTTCAACTCATAACAGAATCATCTCTCATGGGCGATGCCTGACACAGTTGTCTTTTTGATCCTTTATGGATGTATGGATGACATGCTTCTGACCATGATGGCCTATGATGGGTTTGTGGCCATCTGTCACCCCCTAAATTACACAGTCATCATGAACTCTCGACTCTGTGTCTTCTTAGTTTTATTGTCTTTTTTGTTGAGCCTTGTGGATTCACAGTTGCATAATTTGTCTTACAATTTACTTACTTCAAAGATGTGGAAAGTTTGAATTTCTTCTGTGACCCTTCTCAGCTTCTTAATCTTTCCTGCTCTGTGACCTTAACCAGTAACATTGTACTGTACTTTGTTGGTGTCATATATGGTTTTCTTCCTATCTCTGGAATCTTCTACTCTTACTATAAAATTATTTCCTCAATCCTGAGAATCCCATCATCATGTGGGAGATCTAGAGCCTGCTCCACCTGTGGGTCCCATTTGTCCATTGTTTGCTTATTTTATGGGACAGCATTAGGAGTGTGCCTTGGTTCAGCTATATCATCTTCTCTGAAAAAGGGTGCCTTGACCTCAGTGATGTACAGTGAGATCACCCCCATGTTGAATCCCTTCATCTACAGCCTGAGGAACAGGGACATTAAGTATGCCCTGAGGAGACTCCACTGTAGAGCTGTCTAATCTCAGGACCTGTGGCATCCACTGTGAATGCAGATTTAAAAGTGCAGCAAAAACTAAACCTGTTGACTAGTGAATATTGGCTCCTTGGTCACTTTTTCTTTCTAGCTTTTGATGAGTTTAATCCCTCATCATATTCCCTACTGGAATAGTAGTCACCACATAGTGAGGGGGCAGTAAAAGGAATCTTAAAATTGTGTCTGAGTTTTCAGTTTGAGAAAAATTCCTGGAGATTATTGATGTTGATAGTTGCACAACATAAATATGCTTAATACCACAGAGAACTGGTTAATATGGTTAATTGTTTGTTATGTGTGTTTTACAGCTATGAACAACAAAAGCACAAATGGATATTTTGAAAAAGAAGAACAAAGAAAATGAATATTATAGAAGGTCCTCCTCTCAAGTAGAGAAAGAGCCCCAAATTGTTTATGGACAATCATTTTCTCATTATATTTTTCCAGAAATGTTAGAAAGTCCATAGAGTTTGTGATAATCCACACTAAACTGGTAATTATGAACAATGTGCATTGAGCCTCCAAGGTCACATGACTGCTAATACTCAGGTAGGCGTGGTTGTTCATGACTATTTCTAACAACCTGGGAGCTTGAGCCAGGAGATCCTTAGCTTTTCCCCAACCTGTGCAAGTTGGTAATTTTTAAAATAAATATGACTAAGGGCTGGAGATGAAGTTCACTCCTTAGCATCAGAAAAAATGTAGGCCAATACTTACTTGCCTCCAGCTCTTCTATGTGATGGCTCCGGTTATGTGTCTTCTCCTTCCATCATTATCTGAGTTAGGAACCCTCCAACTCACACTGTGTTCATACCAATCTGAAAATACAACTTGAATACCCACTGGTCACCTGGCAACCATTTTCATCTGCAAGCCATCAGAGACACAGCATCACCTGGTCAGTGGTGAGGGAGATGGTTCATGGAGGAGGGACTGTCAGGAACATCGCTTAATTAGAATCAGGACAAACATGATATTTTATGTAGTCAGATGACAGAATAAAAATGTACAAATTTTCAACTATTAGGACTTGGAAGTAATTTTCTCCACTGTGGTGAGAATTTAAAAAATTGTATTGATCTTTTTTGCCATATAGACATCATATGCCCCTCATGTATCAGCAGAAAATGGGCCCATCTAAGTTTTCCAAGCACATTAAAGGATTACAATTGTTATGATAAGTAGGAGGAAGTGGGTGAGAATAACCATAATATTATCCAGGAAGGTGAGTATGCCTGTAACCTAGCATTTGGGAGTCTGAGGTAGGAGGATCACTATGAGTTTGAGCACAGCAAGGTCTACATACTGAGTTCAAGGACAGCCCAAAGTACAGTGGGAGACTCAGAGTTAAAAAAATAGCAAAACACGACATCATGTAGCATTATTAAGAGGTTCTTTTTTGGTTTTCATTTTTTCCCTTTATCCCTGCCCTCCCTTCACCCCCTCCTCCCTTCCATATTTACATATACTTTATTTCCATTTTTTCATTTTCTCATGTTTTTTTTTCTTTTCCCTTATTACCTTATTACCTTATTTTCCCCTACCTTTCCCATTTCCACTGCACTTTTAGCCCTTTTCTTCCTCTTTCACATTGTCAATTATATCATTAGGATCTTATGGTACATAAGAGGTTCTTAATTGCCACTGTCTAAACTATGGGTCTACAGTTTGTTTCATGTCATCTGTGTAGTCTTCCCAAAATTCCAAGCACCTACTCTGTTATTATTTTGAACGAAAAGAAGAAATACACATTTTTATGTAGGTTGTACTGTGTTGTTAGACAGAAATAATGAGGCCTTGCTTGAATTTAACTGCCTGATTACAGGGCACCTTGAAAGTTATCACTTCTCTTGGCAATCTAAGCAGTCACTTCACTCCAGGACACCTTTGTTATTCTACTATATCCCTCTGAGATTCCCAGTACTCAGTAGAGAACTGTGGTTGCCTTTGGTTGTAGCAAGTATAGGAAGGGTAATCACAAAGATCACACAGAGAGTAAGCATATGATAATTCACCACAGATCTCTATCTAGTCCACTTCTTCAGGACATCTTCAAAGCTGTCCACATCCTGAAATCATTCTATGTAATCTCCGCAAGAAACTGGAAGTCAGGAATTCAATTCATTTCTTTGAAGACACTTTAAGGAGTTTAATAATTTGACTTAGGTGTATTAATGTGTGACCTATGCTTAAAAGGTTTTGATTGTCAAGAAAGAATGAAAAATGTTATTGTAGGCAACAAAAAATGATTTGAGTCTGGATGCTTCTATTTATTAGTATGTCCATTTTATGGAGAAGGTAGTTCTCTGTGATTAAGAATTTCCATGTGAGTTGATTTTTACTGTTACAGCTGCATTGAACAAGGATTAAACCAATAATACATTTTCTGTATATGATAGATATGGGATGGATGATAACAAATGGAGAAAGGACAATTTTGGTGTTATAATTACTAATACTCAAGAAGTCAATATTCATTCCATTCAACTAAAGTATCCTGTGACATGAAGTTCCAAATTTCCTGTTCCTGTAACAGGCCATTTTTAATTTTGTTATTATATAAGTATATACTATATATTTGGAGATTGGTAACTCTTTCATTTATGATTCCTGAGAACTCATAACTTCCTTCAAACCAAGCCAGCCCTAAACACTCAAAAAAAAAAAAAGTAAAACAAAAACTCTGATAAACTATGAGACATAACTAGAGGCATAAGTTGCTAAAATACAAGGCTGGATTTGAACTTGGGATCTTCCTGCCTCTGTCTCTTCAAGTGTTGAGATTGAAGGTATGCTCACCTACACTCAGGCAAAGAGATACTTTCTACATCAGATATGTATGAGATTTTATGGAAATGATACAAGTAAATCTGTATAAAATACATCATTTCAATTATTAGTTTGCAATGTATTGTTTTTAATCATTGACTCATGCAGTGTACACTGTTACTACATTTATGATCCACGATCTCATAAATAAAACTAGACCATACTTATTAAAATGTGTAGTTTCAAAGTCAAGAATAGAAGTTACACATTAAATGATTTTAAAAAGATAACTATAGATGCTTATTTTTTGATTAGGTCCTTAAATTTTGGGGCGTCTACTTTTTGAGTTCTTTATATATTTTAGAAATTAGTCCACTGTCTGAGAAGCAGCTGGCAAATTTTTTTTCCATTCTCTTCACCCTGCCAGTGATTATCTTTGCTGCACAGAAGCTTTTAATTTGGTGTGATTCCACTTGTTGATTTTTTGTAATATTCTTGTTCAATTGGGTCTTTGCCTACCAAGAAGGGTGGACTTGAGGCATTTTAAAGTAATGGTTGCATCTCCAGATCAGAGTCTTAAGTGAAATAAATCAGACACACAAAATTATACAATAAATATTATTGAAATAATTTAAATATTATATTGTTTCTCTTATGTGAGTATCCAAAAGTATAAATATGGAACAAATAAAGGATTGATATTATTTTCATTTTTAAACTGGAAGAACATTTTCAAATGGGAAGGTGAAGGAGATGGGAAGAGAGGGAAGGAAGGGAACCAGAAATTAAAGCAAAAACATTGAAGAAAAATAAATGGAAATAGAAATTTTCCAAATGTGAAGGGGAAGAAAAGCTGGATGGAGGGGAGTGGAGGGGGCAAAGAGAAAGATCAAGATCTGTTATATACATGTACAAAACTCCCATGAAGAATATTAACATTGTGTACTGCAAACATGCATTTATCAAAAAAAAGGATAACCACAATTTATACATAAAAAGGCAGAAAAATCAGAAAATTTAAGAAAGTTGAATTGCTGAAATATAATTGGAACCTACCAAACTGCTTAATCATGAAATATAAGCATTCATTTAGTAATGCATTCATAACTTTTGTAATGTGCTAATAAATATTTGAAATGAGAATTTGGGCTACTCTCTCAGAATAAATGTTATGTTTGATATTATCTTTTTATATTTTATGTTATGATTCTCCCTTATAATAGGAAGGCAATTTATCAATCTCTGCTTTTCTGAAAAGACTAAACTGAATTTTACAAGGCCAGAGATTTAGTTTAGTGTTTCCACCACCTGCCTTACAAGTGCAAGTACCCAAATTTGATCCCTGGCACCCCCAAACAAACAAAAAAAAAACTAATATAGGTGTGCTCAAGAGATGATGCAGAAACAAATATAGGTAAGAGCCTAAGAATATTGAGTTTGATATAATTTAAAAGTATTGATGAAAGTTTATAGATGTCACATGGATATATAAGTTGTGAATTTGGAAATGCACCTATATAGAGAGTTATGGTTGGAGCTTTCTTTCCATGCTGTTTTCTTTCTTAAAACACTACTATGCAGCACTGAATAAAAATAATCTAATGTGTCACAGCTCACAGGTCTTTCAGAAGATACAGAACTGAATTCAGTCCTCATTGGACTCTATTTGTCCATGTAACTCACTATACTGTTTGGGAAACTGCCTATCACCCTGCCGCAAGCTCTGACTCCCATCTCCACACTACCATGAACTCCTTCCTCCCCAACCTTTCCTTGGCTGACATCTGAATTTCATCACCCCCACAGTCCTAAAGATGATTGTGAACATTCTAACTCACAGCAGATTTATCTCCTATGTGGGAAGCCTGTCACAGATATCTTTTTGATACTTTTTGGTTGTATGGATTACATGATTTTTACTGTAATGGCTTATTACTGGTTTTGGCTGTCACCCCCTACATTACTCATCATGGACCTCACCACTGTGTTTTCTTAGGTTTGTTGTCTTTTGGGTTTGCCTCTTGAACTCCTATCTGCATAACTTTATTGCCTTACACTTTATATACTTTCAGGTTGTAGACATACTTAATTTCTTTATGACACTTCTTAATCCTTTAACTTTTGTCTTCTTATACCTGAGAAGTAATATTGACAAATATTTTATTTTAATTTATTCATTTTTCTCTTTGGGTTTATTGACAAGTGTTATATTGGAGCCACATTTAGTATTTTTCCCATCTCAAGGGTCCTTTTCTCTTATGACAAATTGTCTCCTCCATTCTGAAAAATTCCATCATTAGGTTAGAAGTAAAAAGTATTCTTCAACCTTTAATCACAGTTGGCAGTTGTTGGCTTTGACTATATTGAAACATTAAAACATACCATGGTTCAACTTTATTACATTCTCTGAGAAAGTGTTGGTGGATTCAGTCATTTAAATCATTGTTAGTCTGAAGTTGAATTCTTACATTGGAAACATGAGAAATAGGATATTAAGAACTTCCTGAGGACAGTCCACACTTGTTCTGGCTACCTGATTACCTGAGACAACCAGGTGAAACTAAGATGGAAAAGATGACAGTAAGACAAATAAGATACAAATATAAGTATGAGGAACAATAATAGTTCAATTAAATTATGTGCAAAAGAAAGACCATCCAAAATCTGATATCTAGAATAAAAAATACATGCAGTTATTTTTTGAAATTACACACACACACACACACACACACACACACACACACACACATGCTACTTGGTCTTATTATCTAAGGAAAATATTAAAAGTACTTTGGTATAAAAATGTCAGACATATAAATATGTCATACATAAATTTAAAAAAGAAGTACAATAACACTTCAAATTAAATGATAAAAAAGAAAAGACCATCTAAAAGCAAATATCCATAAATAAAGAGAAATATATGTGATTACTTGGTTTTTGAAATTATATATATTCTACTGTGATCACTAGTCTACATAATTTAGCAGGTTTAAAAAAACCTTTTTCTGCAAATAAACTATGATGTAGATAATTACTGCTCTCAGTTTACAAATAGGACGCTGCATAGGAAATCTTAAACTATGTCTCAATCTATTCCTTTTTAATTTTTTTTCTTCAGTTAAACAGATGAGCTAATCCAATATGAACCCCAGTTTCCTTCAGCTAACTGAAGTATGAGAATTGCAATTCATGCATCAGGAAAGATTGATGTGAAAACTAGTGGGTTTTTTTGCTTTGCTTTGTTTTGCTTTTTGGTCTGGGACGAAACTCTGGTCCTTGTACTTGTTAAGCAGGTGGTAGAACCACTGAGCTAAACCCCAGCCCAAAATCTAGTTATTTAGGCATAAGAATTTTCAGACTGAAACTTATATTTGGGGTTTTCCCTGTATTTAATAATATTCTCAAGCATTCCTAAGAGGTTTTATTATCAGAAAATATCAAAGCAGTATTAACAGGACACTCAAACCTAAACTGATTGAAAGAGACAAAGAAGGTCACTACATCCTTGTGAAGGGAACAATTCAAGAGGAAGAGATAACAAATAATTTATTTTTAATCTATTGAGTGTGTCAGAAAGTACACTTGCTTCTTTTCTGTTTTCTTCTTTTTTCTTTTTCTTGCCCTGGTGCTGGGGATTAAACTCAGCACATTGCTCTGGCGAGGCAGGTGCAGCACTACCGAGCTAAATCTCAGGCTTTACATTTCATATTTTTAAAATGTATCAACACAGTAATCCTTGTCTTTATATGTTGTTCTGCCAAATTGATGAGTTATTTTGGTTCTCATTTTCTTTGCTTTTTTGAGAATTTGTGAAATCTGTATATATGAGTAGCATGAAAAGTATTAAGTTAAGATCCATCTGTCATTTTCCTCTTTCCTCTCTACTTTCTACAAACTTTCTTTTCCGTAACTACAGCTTGTTTGGTTGGAAATTTGTTAAGACAAATTTTGTTATGTAATCAATATGTCTTTGTTCTTATTTTCTACTGATAATGAATATTAATTTTAAGTAAATTTTATTATAACTATACTTAACAAATAGATAATAAATCATTAATATCATTTAGTATCTGGTACATATTACAAATTCTCCAACACAAATCACAAACATTCCACACATCGCTGCACTGTTTTATCATACCAAAGTACATATTGTATTGTAGAAAATATGCATCCTTTATATGTGGGGGGGTATATTTTTACACATATGTGTGCACTATTAAATGAGAAACATGGTCATGAATGTGGTAGGATTTTGCACACTTGGCATATGGATAGTTTCTCTGGCAACCTTATGATTTCTCTAAATTACATGCTTGATTTAATTCATAGCCATTTGTTTGGGAAGAATATTACATATGTATCGGCTTTAAATTGTACCATTATGCTAATAAAATATAATAAAAATAAGTATGGGATATAACAAAATAGAAACAGAAAAATCTGATCTTAAAAATGTGAATTCTTGGGCCAGGGATTTAGCTCAGTGCTTCTGCTGCCTGCCTCGGAAGCACAAGGACCTGAGTTTCATCCCTGATACCAAACCAAACCAAACAAAACAAAAACAAAAAAACAAAAAACAATGTAAATTCTCTTAGTTGCTTTTGGATTTCAAATATAAGTATATATTTTTTTCTGTGGGAAGTTTTGTTAAAAAGTGTAAGTGGTATGATCAACAAGCATATGATATTTATCAATTAATAAAACCAAGGAGTTTATAAACGATAAAATTTTGGAGACAGTTTCTCAACTATAATATGTAACTTTGTGATTGTGATTGCATTATTTCCAAAATATTAAATGAAAAGAAAATGGGAAAGAACATATAATGTTTGAAGATCATATCAAACATAATGTATTTTGATTATCAGTCTGTGTTGCATAAATTTTTGTTTATTTCATGTCCTTTTTTGCTGGCATATATATGTATATTTGAAATTTTTATTTAGTATCTTCATTTCTTGTTGTCATATATATTTGCAATATTTAATAAAAATATTTATAGTTGTACATTCTGCTTTTGTAATCGCATTGTTTTTGCATTAGAAGATTTCAAATTCTCATCATATATTTATCATAATAAAATAGTGGTAGACAGTGTTTGAACATGAGAAAAATTGGGATTTTAATGAGTATAAAGTTTTAGTGTGTGAAGGTAAAATTTTTCTGTAAGTGAAATTCAGGGGTGGATGTACCATAGTGTGAGTATAATTAATGCCACTGAGAACTGCAATTGAAAATGATGAACATTGTTAATTTTTAAAATAAAATTGTTGCCATACTACAAGTGGAATTAAAAAACACATAAAATTTGAAAATAAAATAAATGAATGTATAATTAAGCTTCCTTTTTATTATTGTATGAACCCCCCAATTTAGTGGAGATTTATTTTTCTCTTTCTCCCATTAATATTAGAAAGTCCTTAGTGTTTGTGATGGACCAATCTGGTTAATTTTGAGCTCTATGCATTGACTCTCCAAGTTCATATAATAGTTAATATTCAGTCCTTGCCTACAGAAGTTGTATGATGGCTCCAGTCCTGCAGGCACCATACCTGTGTTGTTTCTTCCCATGGCTGTGTATGAAACTTCCTCTGTGAGACTGCATGTAAGTCTATCCTGAGGACAGAGCAAGGGTTTTCACTGGAAATATGTACAGGAAGGACACTGGGTTTTCTATCTTGTCATGAAACTTCAGAGAAGTAGCACAAAGCACTAAATGGTGAAAGCCATGAAAGATGAAGGAAGGATTATCAGGCACATTGAGTGTCCATTATCAGTACAGCAATTCCGGCTGAGCAGGCCAACAGGAGAATACCGACATGAGAAATTTTAGCCATGAGGCCTGTAGAACAGACCCGTATGATTGTGATGGGGGTCTTGGAAATCTCACACAAGATTTTGTTTTCCTCTCACATTGCTTATTCTTTTGAAAGACATCCCATGCAGACAATAGAAAATGGATTTCTCCAAACTATTTCCTGAGCACCTCAAAACGATCATGAAGAACACAATAATGATGAGGATGGGCATGAAAATAATCATAACCTCACCGATCTTTTTTTTTTTCTCATTGAGTTTATTGGTACATTTTAGGTATACAGTATAGTTACGTTCATCATTGGGACCTTGTACCTTTACATGACAGGTCTTGATTCTCATTTTTCCCCTTATCTCTGCTCTCCCTTAACCCCGTCCTCCCTACCTTATTTACAAAAGCTTTATTTCCATTTTTTCAATTTCTCTTTTTTTTTTTGCTTTTCCCTTATTACCTTTGCCTTACCCTTCCCACTTCCCCTACATCTATATCCCTTTTCTTCCTATTGTCAATTATATCATTAAGATATTATGTACCATTATAGTATTTCACACCAGAGAAAATATTCAGTATTTATACATTTGTGACTTATGTATTTCACTTAGGAGAATATCCTCAGTATGTATCCATTTTCCTATAAATGACTCTAATTTCGCATTCTTTCTGGTTGTGTAGTGTTCCATTTTATAGAAAAACCACATAGTCTTTATCCAGTCTCCAACTGATGGGCAAATGGGCTGTATCCAAATCTTAGCTATTACCGTCTGTGCCACTATAAACATGGGTGCACATATATCACTGTGATATGATCTCACTGATCATCACTGATACATTTCTGATTGCCAAGTGTTCTATGTAGATTCTTTCAATTCATCTACATAGTCTTCCTCAGGTTATAAATATCACACTGTTTTGTTTCATGGAAAATAAATGAGCATGATTTTTTTTATCCAACACATGCTTGTGTTTAACTTGGCACATTAAGCCACACTTAAATTGAGCTGTGTGATTAGACACACAGAGAACCTGTGTAGGAGAATCCTAGCAGCCTAAACACCTTGACAACCTAAATACCCACTTCACTTCCTTGTCACTCTATACAAATCCTTTTGCTCTCTGTGTATTCCTCTTTGGGGCTTCTGATAGCTCAGAGGGAAAAGCTTCTAATGAAACCTGGTGTGTCAACCATACGAAGAATGCCTGAGGTCAGACGTAACACTGCAGTGACACAGAAAGTGAAAGTCCATGATAACTTAGCAAAGACCTCTATGATTTCCTGCTTCACGCTATCTTTTCAGCTGTCCATGCAATATTAAAACCATGCCACTCAGAAGGAAAAGGAGATTTAAAATCAGACACTGATTTCCTTCCTATTCAGGACACTGCAACAAGTTTAAAGTTTTACCTGAAGTCAAAACCTCTGTACCTGTATTTAAACCTTTCTGATAGCTGGAAAACAATGAAAAAGATTAATGAATCTTACCTAGAGATTGTCATTTTATTTTTACCTACTCTTGGCTCCATTTACAAGTTGTTTAATTTAGAGCAGTTTTTTAAGCATCTCCAGGGCTCAGTATCATCACCTAAATTGGTTTCTAGTTGAGACAACAGCATTGACTATCAATTAAACAGAAAATAGTTTCTCTCTATGAGGTTAATATGTGACAAAAGCATGAAATTGGGGCAAATATAAGTTAAATATTTATTAATAATGAGATTAGTATCTTGGTGTTCAGTGAAAATATTTTGTGAGCTAAAGTTACTGTTTTCCTATTTCAGTAATGTATATTAATTTTGCCCTTATGTAATATGTGCTGTGTATTTGGAAAAGCAGTGGTTTTCCTTTGTTTCCCCAGAACTTGTAGTGTGTTTGTTCCAGAGAAGGGATCAAAACTAAAAATCCATTCAAAATATTTCATGAAAATTTCCTTCATTCTCAAATCTTGGTTATCATTGCAACTTCAAAAAAAATTGGTGTTTTCCCAGCTGAAATTTTATCTTTTTTCAGGAATGTCTCATAGACTATAGAGGAAAAAACAAATAGCTTTTGTTCCTAGGTCTTGGACACTTGGGCACCATAATACCACCAAAATAATTATAGCTTTAAATCATTCAAAGACTGTGGGGAAATTTTCATGAGCATAAAAGAAGCGAAAGAAATACAAAGGGAAAATACTAGCAAAACTGACTGGTGGGGGTGAGAATCCTAGACATTCATATTATTACAAGATTACAGAGAAATTTGACAGTGTTATTCTTCAGGACAATTCCTGTTTCCTTAACAAACAAATTCTTTATTTAAAAGCAACATAATGGTGCAATATGTATTAGATTCTAAATTCCTTACTATCACTCATTGTCTGGTGATGAATGTTACACTCTCTGTTTCCAATTGGCAGTATGAATATTGAGAGGTCAAGAAATTCCTAAACATTTAACATATTGTAGGAGGTCCAAGTACAGGACTGAAATGTTCATTGCCTGACTTCCATCCCAAAGCACTGTTTCTCATTCTAGTCAAATGAAATAATAGTCTGAATGAAATATAAAATGCTCTATTAGTTATCTTGGAATATTACTACATGAATCTCAATGATATTCTGATCATACATGTTAAGAAAAAGGCCACATACATGAGAATAACTGATTCTTATTTGGAGAGTAAATATAGGTTGCATATAGTAATATTAGTCATACATCAGTTGTGAGAAGTCAAACAATACTCCATCATGTTATGTAACAAACAACTTGAACTTATGTGAAATAGAAAAATTTTGAAACGATTGTCATAACAATAAACTCTAAATTAAAAAAGGTGTTATTAGGAAATAATGTATATCAGTTAAAATTTTAGAAATTGATGTATAGGCACGAAAGAAAGACTTAAAAGCACATTATCAATGTCAAGTGGTAAATTTCACATAAATATATATTGTTTTGTACACTAGGGAATCTGATGGCAATTTAAGGATAAGATATTTAGGAACTATTTATGGATGCATAAATCTATATCATCATGGAGACTGACAGGAAAATCAACTGATCAAATTAAAGAGAGTCATTGGATTTGGAGGATGGGTGTGTCAGAGAGCAGAACCATGTATAGGAATCACAACCTCAAACTTCAAAGACAATTCAAATCATGATAAATATGAGTTGTGAAACAAATATTGCTAAATATTTATATTTTGAAGTTGGTATTCAGTTTTCTTAACGAAAAAATGTGGAATGCTAATGTACCATTTATAAATAACAAAGTCGATCTAAGGTAGTGGTTCTTAACTCTAGTTTTAAAGAACAATACCTACAATTCCTCATTGGTTTGGATCTGAAACCAGGTTATTTGAATAGTTTAAAGTACACAGGTAGGTATTCGTTGATTTGTGAGACTGAGAACCACTTTTTTATTCGCATTGTGTTTACCGGTACTTTTTAGGTATACAGGACCACTTGTTTAACAATTTTAAAAATGAATTCCTTCCTATAATCCTATGTTAGACAATTATTATACCCATATCCATATGTGCTTAAAATAGTTCCTATATTTATTTTTTGTCTTTGCTATTTTTCCCAAGTAAATCATTTTGAGACCTGAGAGATCAATGAACCACAGCTGTATTTGGATAGTTGAAATAAAATAATTAGAATCCATTTATCCAGAATCTTGATGTGGAGATCAACTATGATATCATATAAAGGTTGGAGCTAAAGCCTAGGCTTCAGGGGTTATTTGGTGCTAAATTTCTTAACTCCAAATGTGAGGGTTTCTCTCACCCCAGAATTAACACTAGCTTTTCTTTAACAGTATAGTTAATACTATATATTTATATATTTAACACTATATTTTATAGTGTTCAGAAAAGGGAGATATAAACTCTCTAAGCTTTTAAAATTTTCTTCAAAATTGAAGCTTTGTTAAAATGATATTTAATGATCCTTTTTGCTACTCTTTCCTTCTGAAATTTTACTCATTCAATCTTTATTACAAATCAAATAGATCAGGTATTCATTCAAGATATCTGCATTGTAAACAGCATTATATTTTATTAATATATGCTTGCAATACCTTATATACTTACATTTTAATTAATTTATTAGTACATTTAATGTATACCATATGATGGAATTCACTGTTAGAAATTTGTACCTTTACATAATCAATATTGGTTCTTATTCTCCCCCATTCCCCTGCCCTCCCTTGAACCCCTCCTTCCCTCCCTATCTACAAAGACTTTGTTTCCATTATTTTTCATTTTCTCATATTAATTCCATTCCTTACTTTCCTTTCCTCTATCCCTTACATTTCCTCTTCCCCTTTGTCCCTTTTTTTCCTGTTTCTTGTTATCTATTTATTTGGTAGAATAATATTCAGAAAAATAGTGAAGGAAGAGATGGAATGTCATCAGGTTAGTATAGAATAACATTATTCCCTTTCTGCCCTAAAATAAATGGAAGAATAATATTCCTCACCACATTTTTATGAGATTGATATTAATAAAATAATACAAAATAAATTAAAATTTAAGTGTTTATTATAAATTCATTTTTTTCTAATCATTGACATGTACAGTATAACTACTGTCACATTGCAGTTAATTTAACTACAATTCTTCAAATTTTAGCCCAACAAAGCCCAGGAAAATAAGCATAATGTACTGAAGGATTATAAAATGATAAACAATGTTTGACTGCGAATTTACATGCCTAAAAAAGGAAAAGGGAATATAGGAATGATAAAACCCCTTGATAATAAGTGCTACATAATCATATTTCCTGATTAAAAACACAATCAGTCCTTCTAATTAATATTTGTTATCTAGAAGCCTTTTATTCCTAAAGACAGAATAATAATTGTCATCTTCTTCTGTATTTTAGAGTTGCCATGGACTTGTTATTGCTTATGGTTCTGGCCTCTAAATTGTTTAGGTAAGTGTCTCTTAACTGAGGTAAATCTGCACAGAAAGAGGTGAAGAACTCAGAAACCTATGTTGAAAGAGTTCTAGGATGATCAACTTTAACATAACGTAGCTGAAATATTGCTGAAGGTCTATAGACATGGAATGTATATACCTGACTTATCAATAAATGGATTCAAAATATATAGAGAGTGCTAGGGGCCTGTTTGTTTTCTTCTCTCAATCTTTTTTCTTTATTAAAATGAGTATATTTTACTATTGTGTGTCAGTGTTGCATAATGATGGTGTTTTGGATAGTAGGACAATAATCTTTTGTTTTTCTAAAAGTGTGCAAGTATTGAAGAATAAAATCTAGCTTATGTCTCAAAATTTATTTTTTTCTCTCATTGAGTTTTTTGTTACATTTTAGGTATACAGTACAGCTACAATCATTATTGAGATCTTCTACCTTTAGATGACAGGTCTTGGTTCTCATTTTTTCCCCTTATCCCTTCCCTCCCACCACTGCCCTTCCCTATTTACAAATACTTTATTTCCATTTTTTCATTTTCTCATATTTTTTCTTTTTCCTTATTAGCTTTCCCCTATCCTTCCACCTTTCCCTACACCTTTAGCCCATTTATTCCTATTTATTTTTGTCAATTATATCATTAGGATCTTTTGAACCACTATAGTTTTACTCACCAGAGAATTTATTTGGTATTTATACATGTGTGACTTCTTTATTTCACTTAGGAGTATATTCTCAATATATATGCATTTTCAATGAATGAATTTAATTTCTCATTTTTATGTCAAAATTTCATGTCACTTATCTTTCCGACAATCCAGACTGTAGCTCTTCCTCCTTAAACTGCTCCTGTCGCATGCATCTCTTCATTGTTCTGGAGGCTCTGCTAATTATCCTAGCTCTCAGCTATGACTGCCAACTCCATATCACAACTTACTTCTTCTCAGACCTCTCTACATCAGATATCTACCAAATCTCTACCACTATAAAAGAGATGACTGTGCACATCTGAAGTAACATCTCTAACAAAGATGTATTTTAAAATTTGTTTTGTATACATAGATGATATGGACCTGACTGTGAAGACTGTGGTCCATTTGGGCCCATTTGTAACTTTCTTGGTCATCATGAATCCTTGCCTTTGTGCTCTCTCAATTGTGGTTTAGCCCTCTGGACTTGCAGCTGTACAGCTTTGTTGTCTTTCAGTTTACCAACTTTGAAATAACAGTGAAACATATCCCTGGCATCATATTTAATTCCCTCCAATATTAGGGATTATTTTTCTCTTACCATGGAATTGTCTTTCTCAATCTTAAAATCTCATCATCTGGTGGGTCATGTAAAGCTTTCTCTGTGTACAAATGTCCCCCATTATCTTCTTACTTATTTTATAGAACAGGGTTTGGGTTGTACCTTGGCTCATTCAGAGTAAAATTTCCCAGAAGTAGTGCAATGGCTTTTGTGAAATGCACCATGACAGTCCTCTGTGTTGAATACCTTCATCTACTGTTTGACCATGCCATTGGCAATCAAAACTGTATCTCTTGGACCAGGGATTTAACTCAGCAGTTCGGTGGCCTGCCTTGCAACTGCAAGGACCTGAGTTCAATCCCTGGTACCAAAAAGCAAAAACAAACAAACAAAAAAACTGTGTCTCCTCAGTCTGAAATAGGAAGAAAAGGGCTAAAGGTGTAGGGGGAGTGGGAAGGGAGGGGAAAGTAAAAAAGAGAAAAGAAAAAATATGGAAAAAACATATTTATAAATAGGGAAGGGACGAGGGGATGACAGGAGGGCAGGGACAAGGGGAAAATATGAGAACCAAGTCCTGTGAAGTAAAGGTACAAGAGCCCAATGATGAATGTAACTGTATTGTATACCTATCATGTACCAATAAACTCAACGATAAAAAAAAAATCAACTGTGTCTCCTCCTCCTCTGGTCATTCCATCAGTACTGAGGGTAAGGCCTGAGCCTTAATTGGGCACAGTGAAGGGTAGGGGGATTGGATCCACAGGCCCCGTGATGTCCCAGTGTGAATGCAGTGGAACCCAGTAAGTGCTAAGGCAGATGAGAGATGTAGGCTCATCCAAAACATATTTCTGCCACATCAGGACTAGTTCAACAGTTGTAAGGACATTTATGGAAGACAATGTGCTGAATTTCAAAAGTGACTTCTTTGAAATATACAATTGCGCTTATGATGAAGGACATAGAAATCTCATCTCCACTTGTGCTTTCTTTCCACATTGATTCTAGTTATCACAGATGTATCATCCTGGAAAGCAGAAAGTATATTCAACTTCACCCTTTCATAAACACTGAAAGAGTTTTACATTATGAAGTAGAGAATAAGTAAGGCAGAAATCATGATACTGTGAACTACTAGTGAGACAGTCCTGATGGCCACGTTCTAATATATTTTATTTTATACAAATTTGAGAGCCCAGCATTTTAACACAACTAATTCTAAGTGTTTACCTTGAAACACTGAAGCCATTTTTTTCAGCTTTAATTGAGTTTATTGGTACATTTTAGGGATACAGTGCAGTTACATTCATTGTTGGGATCTTGTACCGCTACATGACAGGTCTTGGTTCTCATTGTTTCCCCTTGCCCATGCCCTCCCTTCACCCCCTCCTCTCCTCCCCATCTACAAGCACTTTATTTCCATCTTTTCTTTATCTCACATTTTTTTCTTTTCCCTTATTTCCCTTCCCCTATCCATGCCACCTTCCCCATACCTTTAGCCCCTTTCTTCCCATTTCACAATGTCAGTAATCTTATTAGGATCTTATGTATTATTGTAGTTTATTCACACCAGAGAAACTATTCAGTATTTATACATGTGTGACTTATTTGTTTCACTTAGGAGTATATCCTCAATAGATTCATTCATAGGAAAATGGATGCATATTGAAGATACACTGAAGCCATTTTTGAACTGGCAAATCTTATTAGCAACAAAGGGCACCTAAACAGGCAAATAACTCCAGGAGTACCTTTGAAAATCAACTTTCCACTGACTTCTTTGGCAATTCAAGAAAAAAATTTCTTGCTAACTGTGCATATGTTGAGGGGTGACTGATAAAATAGAAGATAGAGCAGTTTGTGGAAAATGCTGTAGCAATTACAGGAATAATTGCTGAGTTCACCGGCAATTATCAGTGACCAGAAATAGTAAACACAATACACAATAGATACTTATCTTTTCCCGGTCCTAGATATACTTGCAGCTTTTTACATCTGGCCGCAACATTGCAACATTGTCATCAGCCCATTAATACTGAAAAGGAGACAAAATCAAGTCTTAATTTCCTTCTTGCTCAAGAAACAGGAAACAGTTTTATAATGTACCTGCCATAAATGTGTATGCAACAACTCTGGACTCCTGAAAAGTTCCAATTGGCTGAGAAACATGAAAAATATTAGTGCCTCCTACCCTGATAACTACACAGGGCCTACTGTGATTGGTTTATTTATTTGTCCCCATCTCGCAGGTTAGTATCTGTAAGACTCAGCAATGCATCTGAGTGGATTTATGGTTGAAACAACTGCATTCAGTAAGGATTCAGCATATAATGGATGTTTCCTTTTTTTTTTCTCATTGAGTTTATTGGTACATTTTCGGTATACAGTACAGTTACATTCATTATTGGGATCCTGTACCTTTACAGATCTTGGTTCTCATTTTCCCCTTGTCCCTGCCCTCCCTTCATCCCCCCCTTCTCCTCCCCATTTACAAACTTTGTTTCCATTTTTTCGTATTTTTTCTTGTCCCTTATTACCTTTCCCATACCCTTCCCACTTTCCCTACACCTTTAGCCCTTTTCTTCCTGTTTTACATTTTCACTACTCAGCCATAAAGAATGAGAAGTTAGATTCATTCATAGGAAAATGGATACATATTGAGGATATATGCCTAAGTGAAATAAATAAGTCACACATTTGTAAATACCTAATAGTTTCTCTGGTGTAAAATCTGTAATAGTACATAAGATCCTAATGAGACAATTGGATGTTTTCTTCATGATGTTTTGTGTTAAAGTAAAAATAGAGACAAATAAAACAGGTAGAATTATTAGTAATAATGATGTGTCATCCTTATATCATTAAATAAAATGTTCATTTAGATGAAACACTTTATTACCATAATGTTACATTTGATTTGTCCTTATATGAGCTGTGACCAGAGACTAGGGTAAATATTGAAGTTAATAAAAATCATAGAGGTAAAAGTACATTGCCATTAATGTTAATATACTTCCCTTCATTTTTAACATACTCATGCCATCTTTTTATGTCTTTAGTTGTGCTGTCACCACTTCGTTAATGTTATAAATTGATTGTAAATATTCAACTGTTGAGGTCATTTTGACTTTAGAGAAGATCTAGAAGTCAATTGGCATCAGATCTTGTGAATAAGTTAAATAAGGACATGCCACTATTTGTTTATTAGTCTACCTTTGCAGTAGGTGGAAGCCAGAAGTACCATTCACAGTATTGTGTTCACACATCTTAAAACACTCATGCAGAAATATCAATAAATCAAATTTTGTAGATAATTGAAATAACAATAAAATATTATTAAAAATTTTCAAATTGGCTTTACAGTTAAATGACAATAATAACAGGTGATATTAGTGCACATTTTCTATTGCCTGAATATATCAACAGCAGTGTTTTTGAATCCTTGTTTAGGAAAAGACCACCCAAAATGTATATGCAGATATTCCAATGAAATCAGTCTGAGAATGAAACCAACCTTTGTGGATATTTTGACAAATCTTCAAATAAAAATAGTGATAAACAGGACTGGGACACACAAATTTACTCCATTTAAAAGTTTTTAGCCAGAGATTTTGCACAGTCATTCTGCCACCTCCCTCACTAAGCATAAAAGGCCCAAGTTCAAATCCTAGTACCAAACAAACAAACAAACAAATTTTTAAATGGTCATGTATACTATCCACATGCACAAGCATGGAAAAGTGAAACACTATTCAGTAAAACTAATATGCATCAATAAAACTGAAGCATGACCATTTGAGTGTCTCTGGACAGAACATCTACCATACCAAGTAGGAGAAAAAAATCAGCTTTATTGCTGGCAGTTTTAAGAGAATAAATTCATCTGAAAGCATCAAACAGAAGTTTATTCTCATTTTAAAAACTTTATGTCTTCATGGGAGGTGAAATACCAACCTTCATCTGTGCACAAACAGCCACCAATCTAAACATAATTACATAAGCAAAGGGGCAAGGAAGGAAAGGAAAGGCAGGAGGTTTGGCTGGTCATTCTGAGATTGCCTTTCTGTAATGAGTTTTCATTGTTACAGTATTGACTACAGTTACAATATATTTTTCTTAGCAAGTATAGTTACACAGTTAACCCATAGTTGCCTATTTTTACACCCGGATTCAGTTTTCACCTCAAAACAATTTGAAAACTATTATATGAGGTATGTGACTCTAATTTGTATAGTATACATGGTGAAACTTCCTGCTTTTTTAAAGTACCATTTCATATTTTCTTCTAATTTGTATTTCTTTCCAATTAATTTATGCTGATAAAACAATGAAGCAGAGTTTTCTTCATGGAGCTGAAATATAAAAGTTGTAATTCATGTATTGGGAAAAATTGACAAATACTTCTGTTAATAATGGAAATACATGTTGATATATAGATATGGGCTTTGGAATCTCACTGGTGCTAATTCTTAACTACAAATAAGGCAATTTAAGAAAAGAATAAAATGAAGCAGTTTTAGCAGTGCACAATAGAATATGGGACAAAAAATAAAAATGCAAAAAAGTCTTCACATGTTATTTTACTGAGAATGGATGGTTTTCATAGAAATAAATATATATATAAGTAAAAATTTTCAAATGCATTTCTTAACATTTAATTTTTCAGATACTTTTTTTTTTTTTGGTACCAGGGATTGAACTTGGGTCCTTGTGCTTACAAGGCAGGCCACCAAAACACTGAGCTAAATCCCCAGCTAGACACTTTTTGTTCAGTGTGCACTGATGCCAAATTTTAGGTCAGTGGAGTCAAATTAGGTTATGTATTTTATTAAAAGATATTTAGGAAGACTTGGATTTCATGAGGGATAAAGAGAAAGCTTACATAGTCACAATTTCTATAAAATAAATATTATTTGGGTCATTACTTATACCCACAAAGGAGGGAAATCACTAAAGTACATAATAATTTTAAAATTATTGCAAAATAACTGATACATAGGAATATTTTCAGATTATGAACTATTGACTTTAATTATTTTCCATATAATAAAAAGCAAACTTGCTGTTTATAAATATTGCATGTCAAGAAAGCTTGTACACTTACTTAGAATAATATGAGATATATTTCATTATTTTCTAATTCTCTTTAGAGAGAACCATTTTCTTCTAGAGAAAGAATAATATTTTTAAATCTTAATATGAAGGCAGGATGACTCTCACTGGGATCATGGGCTTGTTGTCACTAAGATTCTTTGTCCTCTAAATTTTTCAGATGAGTATTTCTGAAGTATTTGGGTATAGAAGTTGAAGGATGACTCATAAATCAGTATTAGAAGATATCTAAGATGATGTTTTTTTTTGTCACAACTTGATGAGTTTTTAAGGTTATTGGGCCTCAACAGTGTATGCACTGCTAGTGACAACTTGGATTCCAAATAAATAGAATAGTTAGAACCTGCACATTTGTTTCTTTTGTTAAACACTCTTTTCTTTTTCAGAGGTGTCCAGAAAGCTATCCAGAAGCACAAAATGTAACATTTGCCTTGGAATTCCATTCCTTTAGACTCTTACATGTTCTGAACCTGCAGCATCTCCTTTTAGGGCTATTTCTGTGCATGGACCTGATCACAGTGCTCAGGCATCTGATCATGTTCCTGGTCATCAGTTCTGACTCCCACCTCCACAACCCCATGTTCTTCTCTAGAACTTCTCTATGACTAACTCCGTTTCTCCTCCACCATGGTCTGAAAGATGAATTTGGACACCCAGCCTCACATCTATTTATGTAGGCTGTTTGACACAAAGGTCTCTGTTTTTATCTTTGGAAGTAGAGATCTCAGGTTCCTGACAGTGGTAACCTGTGATCAGTTTGAGAACATCTGTAACATAATGACTCAGTAGTCACAAAGCCTTGGCTTTGTAGAGTCTTAGTGTTGGATTTTATTTTGCTCAGGGTTTTGGAATCAGTATAATTACATAGTCTTAACAATTTTCTAAGTTCATTGATGTAGCAATTGCTTATTTATTTTGTAGCAGGGACCACTTTTTAATCTTGCCTGTTTGATTACCTCTCTAGTTGCACAGTGAAGTACATCTCTGATGCTATGTTCTCCCTGCTCCTCATCTTAGAAATATTTTGCTCTTACTACATGAATATTTCCTCACTCTGAGAACTCCATTAATGGTTGGTAGTATAAAGTGTGTATGTGTGTCTCCCAACTGTTTTTCTCCCATTTGTTTGCTTATTTTATGTATGATGCATTAGAGTATATATTGGTTCAGCTTTATCCCTTTATGAAAATTTATTTCAGAGAGTGAAGTAGAGCCTCTGATGTTCACAGTGGTCCCCAGTATGCTGAATACCATTTATAGCATGAGAATCTGGGGCATTATAAGCACCCTGGGCAGACATCACAGAAGAACAGTCTCTTATAAGGATCTGTGGCATCCATTTTAATATAATTTTGAAAAAGCAAAGCAACCTAGACTTGTTAGTTATGCCTATTTGGTCATGTTAGTATTATAATTTTGTGGCTTTCATTTAATAATTTTTCTTATAGTGTAATCCCATTGGGATGACCATGGAATTTTAATATTGAGTATGCATTTTACTTGCAAAATTACAATTATTTGAAGATGTGTGATGCTGTGTCATCAAAATGTATGCATAATTAATATGGTATATAGTTTAAGTTGTTTGATTCTTGTGTTTTACCCCTTGGATGAAATAAAGGCAGATGGTTATTTAAAAACTATTCATAAATTACAGAAGCAAATAATACATACTGACTTTAAACAAGTAGAGCAAAAACTCCAAAAATGTGTGGACACTTATTTTCTTTGTCTCCATCTTCCATTAGTGTTAGGAAGTCCTTAGAGATCGGGACAGCATGGACTGATTTAGCTAATTATGAGCTGTGGGTATTGAGCCCCCAAGGTCACAGAGTAGTCAAGGATCAGCTGGTGCTCCAGGCTTTCAGTTTGAAGACTCCAGTCCAGTGACCTCCATATCCATGTCCCAGGCTCCAAGGCTACCTGTTTCAGGAAGCTCCTATTTGCTTTGTATTAGCTTCAACACTGTGAATAGAGCCTGAGCCTTAACTTGGCAGGAGACATATGAGTCTTTGGATCCAGTCTCCCTGACTATGACCCAACAGAGAAACAGCACCACCCCGTAAGTTCAGGAGGATCTGAATGATATGGGAAGTATCCTAGAAAGTAGTTTTTTCTGCATCATAAGGACAAATATGACAGTTTAGGTATTCAGGTAGAGAGGTAAAAATATGAAAAAAATACCAGTTATAAGGAATGGAAATGTTATGTTCATGGTTTTACTGGGGAAAGCAGAATTATTATTTAAAATTTGCTTTCTACATGCCCTATTTCTGTTTCTTATTGGTGAAAATATGCCCTTCTTCTGTGCCTCCTAAGCATGCTAAAGAGAGGTTTTATGAAGGTTTTGATAAGGATGTAGAGGGAGAGGACAGAAACTATAACATCACCAACAGGTTTTGTGGGCTTCTTGTATTCCAGTCACTGAACAGTGTGTTCTGTGTAGCTTCTTTCATTTCATGTGCTATATATCTTCCTACAGTTATAGTTAACCATATAATTAGTATTGCTTCCCATATCCCGCTCCATGTTTGCAATAGTTTCACACAGCCTCATATTGGGACAACTCAGGACATGATTTCATTTCCCCTTAGGAAATGTGAGAGTTAAAATATGATACAATATATGCCAGTGATTACAACCTATAATCTCTGCTTATATCTTTCTGTTTTGATAAAATGAAAAATGTTATTGCATTGGACAGCATATATCAAATTGATTTTTAATCCTTTCTGCTCCTCTTATTATTTTTGACACAAATATGCTATAATCCACTTAATGCCATCTATATAAAGTATGTAAAAACACAACAGAGATACCCATTGGTTGAGAAAGGGAACAAGGAGCCAGGAGCAGGTGAATGTGTACTTCTGGCTGAGATGCATTACAGAACTTTATAATATTCCAGGCTCCATTGCCTTCTGAACACACTTTACACTATTAGTAAACTTCCTTGTTTGATAATCATGTAAGTACTTTATAAAGAAAAATATCACAAATACTTAAATTCAAAATTTGTTTATTTGCCACCTTGTAAGGATGAATACTATTGTCCTTTTTTCCCTCAGGCAGTATGAGGACAGAGAGGAAAAGAGATTCACACAGATTCTGCTTATTTTAACAGAACAATGGCAGAGGACTATAATGTTCATTTCACCAGTTTCATTTCTTTTCACAAGCTCCTGCACTGGAGCAAAATGGAAATGTTGATCCCGGCATAATGATGATTTTTTGTTTGTTTGTTTGTTGTATCATGACCAGACAGACCTCAGGGAAATTTTATGACATATATCAAGAACAAAGGGATGTAAATTATAATGAGTTTTCCACTGTTTTGAGATAAGAACCTGTGAGATTTTACATACATTATTTGTTGGAAATCAGAAAGTATCCCCCATTGATATACTTTATAGAAATTTTCATACGACAAGCACAGATTCACAAGAGTTTTGAAAACATCATCTAAACAATAAACTTACTTGGGGTCTAGGGATTTACACCAGCCTTGCAAGCAGAAGGACCTAAAACCAAAAAAAAAAAAAAAAAAAAAAAAAAAAAAAAAGAAAGGATGATCTTACCTGGGCTGGGGAATTAGCATTTAGCTCAGCTGTTCCGCTCAGCTGTTCCGCCGTCTGCCTCACAGCACTTTAATCCCCAGTACCAAAAAATAAAATAGTAAACTTACAAGTTGTTAAATGAAGTTTTTAATCTCTCAGATCATGGTGGCATTAGTAAAGGAGAGTTAAAATCACATGAGTATGTAATCTACTTAGTTTACGGCCCAATACTTGCTTTAAAAAAATACTACTTAGATGAGTTTTAGGTATTCTATAGGTAAGTTTTTTAAGATAACTGCTTGTGAGTTCATAAATCAATGCTGATTCAGAAATAATGAAAGGAAAAGCTAGCCCTGAAATTGATGAAAATAGATTCCCATGAGACCAGGATAGAAAGATAATGTAATTATGGAGATATAGCAAGAATTCACATTTCTTAGGTGATTGTTCAGATCTCAAAAAATATTGGTGTAAATACTATTAAACATTTATATGGCTGTATCTGTAAAGGTGATATTAAACTGAAGATTTTCTAAGTGCTAGCATATATTGTACAACAGTAGTTCTCTACTCTATTGTAAGAGAGTAAAATGAAAACCTGAACTGCAGATGAAATTTCATGGTCTGAGCCTACAGTGTCTGAATATTAAACCTGTACCTGGGTAGATATATAACTAAATTAGAACCAAGAGTGAGTAATGCAAACTAAATAATTTTCAAAACACTTTTTGAAAGAACCTTGTAAAGTAAATCATTCCTGTTACACAAATGTGCATTACATTATTTACACACATTTACCCTATTTTATGTACGTTTTTGCTATAGATGAGTTTCCAAGTATGCTTTCATGTTTCCTCTATGTAACTGAAATAAGAGAAATGCAATGCTTATACTGGAAAAAAAGATTGATATGAAAATCTGTCAGTCACAGTTGGAAGGATAGGATTCAGCCAGGCTTCCTTTATTTCTAACATCTTTCATTGCAAACAAAGAAGTTTATGGTCAGAAAAAAACAATAAAACATATTTGCCACCATACTGTAGAATACTGAATTAGTGAAAGGAATAAAGATAAGTCAAACTAGCAAATATATTAATGTGTTTTACTATTGAAAAATCCTGTATATGTTTAAATTGTCAAATGTACTTTTTTTTTTTTGTACTGGGGATTGAACTCGGGTCCTTGTGCTTGCAAGGCAGGCCACGGAAACGCTGAGCCAAATCCCCAGCCCTGTCAAATGTACTTTTTAACATTTTTAAAAAATCACCAACAAGTATATTGTGGGCTAATTGTATAATTGTAGTTATAATGTACTAAAATTATGTTTATCTATTTTAGACTCATTTATACATGTAATAATTAACACATAAGGCTAAGACAAGGATAAGTGTTACATATTAAATTGGTGATGCACAAGAAAGGCTGAGTGAGTTATCTCATTAAAAATGGAAATTATAAAACTGAAGAAAATTTCTGAGAGGTAACTAGCTCAACGCAATGTTTTCTGATTATGATCAAATTCACTTTAATTTATTATCAGATAATACAGTCCTAGTTCTTGTAGTATTGTAGACACCTGAAGTCAAGGGATATTGTATCATTTTATGAGATTAAAGTAACTTATAGTTGAATACTTTCATTTTATTCTAATAGAATCATAATTTTAAAAGAGGGATTGTTTAAATTTCTTTTAAATCCCAACTGTGTGCATTTTACAGTGCTCACAGATTGCTGAACTCCAAAATTCTTGATCTGCTCCTAAGTATTATAAAGCAGGACTACATGGAAGTTAACCCAATAATGAAAGACTTCATGAAAGTCAAATTTGTCATAGTAGAATAATATTGGTGAAGGTTTGGACCTTCGGGTAGGGATAATATGATTGGGAATATTCAAATGTATAACATATACATAATTGTGTGTACTATTTATTGATTTCATTTTTAACGAATTTTCTTCTTAAACAGGTGTTCAAGCACTATCAAAACATATAATCTAACACAGGTCTCAGAATTCCATCTCCTGATCTTCTCAGAGGATCCAGACCTGCAGCCCATCCTCTTCTGGCTGTTCCTGTCCATGTACCTGGTCACAGTGCTTAGGAACCTGCTCATCATCCTAGCTATCAGCACTGACTCTCACCTCCACACCCCCATGTATTTCTTCCTCTTCAGCCTGTCCCTTGTCGATATCTGTTTCATCTCTACTACAGTCCCCAAGATGATTGTGGACATCCTAAGTAACAATAGAGTCATTTCCTATGAGGGATGCCTCACACAGATGTCTGTGTTTCTCATTTTTGCAAGTATGGATGACATGCTTCTGATTGTGATGGCCTATGACCGCTTTGTGGCCATCTGTAACCCCCTGCATTACACAATCATTGTAAACCCACACCGGTGTGTCTTATTGTTATTGATGTCTGTCTTTCTTAGCCTTGTGGAGTCCCAGATTCACAATTCCGTTGTTTTACAAATTACCTGCTTCAAAGATGTGAAAATTGCTAATTTCTTCTGTGATCCTTCTCAACTCCTTAGCCTTTCATGTTCTGGTCCTTTAATGAAAATGATAGTAACATATATCGTTGGTATTATCTTTGGCTTTTTTCCCATCACAGGACTCTTTTTCTCTTATTATAAAATTGTTTCCTCCATTCTAAAAATCCCATCATCTGGAGGCAGGTGCAAAGCCTTTTCTACCTGTAGTTCTCATCTGTCAGCACTTTGCTTATTTTATGGAAGTGGTATTGGAACATACCTTGGTTCAGATGTGTCCTATTCTCCCATTAAGGGCATGGTGGACTCACTGATGTACACAGTGGTCACCCCGATGCTGAATCCCTTCATCTATAGCCTGAGGAACAGGGACATCAGCAGTACACTCAAGAGACTCTACAGCTGTAGAGTTAAATCCTAAGACGTTTGTCATCCCTTTGAAATGTAGGTTTGAAAATATTGTAAAATCAAAAACCCAAAACTCACCTTTACCTGGTCATTTGATTTCAGAAGTTTGATTTTTTATTATGTTTCATATTATAATCTAGCTATTTGGGGGATGTGGAATTCATATGGATATAAGTTTTATTTTGTAAGTTGCAAAAGTTTTGGAGATGGATAGTGATATTTGCATAAAAATGTTACCAACACATGCTTGAAAATTGCAAAAATGAGACAGGTAATTTTTTTATTTTACCACAGTAAAAATATAAATAAAACACACTATTTTTTAATTTAAAGGAAGAAATTACAAAGTGAATAGTATAATTGAGATTCCTTGTACGTACCACACAATATAAAACCATTTGTGGATATTCATTTTATCTCTTTTCTTCAATTTCCACTACATTGCAGAAGTCACTAGGGATTAGGGTATCATGGACTTATTTTGGCAGTCAAGAGCTTTATACAGTGAGCCTCCAAGATCACAGTATATAGTCGGTTCCTGCTACCTTTCATTTTGATTGTTACAATCATTTTTGTACTGCTGTGTCTCCTGCAACATGTTTATCTGAAATAGGATGTCCCTACCTCATATTGTTGATGTCAGTACTTTGGGTTTATGCCGATCCTTCACTGGCCCTCTGACACACATGGAGGGTATGAGTTTATAGGTTTTGAACATAACCCAGTAGAGACAGTACTTAACTCAATACAGTAGGTCCCTGAATTAGAAACATTTTGGTTGCAAACTTCTGCAGATGTACTCTATAAGATTCATTGTGCCATATACAAATAAATCTGACTTGTGAATAGTTTCCTGGAAAGGAACTCATGTGTATGTAAGTAGAAGACTTACTTAAATTTCCAAGGGAAAGATGGATGGAAGAAGGACTGTTGGAGCCTTGTTTTTCATCATGAACACACATGAAAGTTTGCATAATGAGAAGTAATAATAGCATTGTCCACACTCTTCACCACAAGTATTTTTAGTTTTATGTAATTGAATGCGATGAGGTTCCCAAATTCTCAAAGTTTTCTTTTTGCTTCCCCACTGGTGTTGCTTCCAAGACATCTAATCCAGGAAAGTAAATTCTGGTTGTCTGCAAAGTATCTCCTTGGCTCCTAAAAAGGGAGGACATTTCTTCCTATGGTGCTGCTGAGGATGAGCATGAGGTTGGAAGTAACCAAAGCAGTGAGAGCCAATATTGAGGGATTCCTAAATGGCAACATCTGAGTTATCAGTTACATGTACTTTTTTCTTTCATTTTTAGCCACAGTTATATATGCACACCCATGTTTATAGCTGCACAGTATGTAATATCTAGTACTTGGAAACAGCCCATTTGCCCATCATTTGGAGACTGGATAATTAAGATGTGGTTTTTCTACAAAAGGGAGTACTACTCAGCCATAAAGAATGAGAAATTAGAATCATCCATAGGAAAATGGATGCATGTTGAGGATATACTCAAGATAAATAAATGAGACACACATGTGTAAATACCGAATAGATTCTGTAGTGTGAAAAACAAAAAGTGTACATAAGATCTAAATGGTATAACTGACAATGTGAAATAGGATGAAAAGGGCTAAAATTGTAGGGGAAGTGGGATGGACAGGGGAAGGGAAAGAAGGGAAAAGAAAATATATGAGAAAATAAGAAAATTGAAGCAATGTTTTTGTAAATAGGGAGGGATGGACAGTGAGGAAGGGAGGGCAGGGGCATGCTGTAAAATTGAGAACCAAGACCTGTCATACAAGATCCCAATGATAAATGTAACTGTACTGTCTACCTAAAATGTGCCAATCAACTCAATGAGAACAAAATTTTAAGAAAAATGAAAGAGTCTTCAGGAATTGGGTTTTTAACAATTGAGAATGTTCATAAATGCTTTGGACTTCAATTGCAAATAGTGTACTTGTGAATATTTCAAATAAATATATTTATTATTTTATGTGTTTCATTCTTCTAATGACATTTCTTTTTGAAATGTTGGTCAAAAAACATGAAAACACAATCTCAGAAGTTTCTCTGAATTCCATCTCCTGGGATCCTCAGAGGTCATAGACCAGATGCTTTCCTCTTTGAACTGTTCTTGTCCATGTACCTGGTCACAGTACTTGGGAATCTGCTCATCATCCTGTCATCTCTGACTCCCACCTCCACACCCCCATGTACTTCTTCCTCTCCAACCTGTCCTTCTCTGATATCTGCTTCATCTCCACCAGAGTCCCAGTGATGATTGTGGACATACTAACTCAGAGTAGAGTCATCTCCCAAGTGGGATTCCTGACACAAATGTCTTTTTACATCTTTTTTGGATGTATGTATCACATGCTTCTGACTGGGATGGGTTATTATTGGTTTGTGGCCATTAGTTACTCTCTACATTAAGCCATCATCATGAACCCTTGCTTCTCTGTCTTATTTTTGGTGCCTTTCTTAGTTAGTTTCTTGAACTCACAGATTCACAATATGATTGCCTTACAACTTACCTGCTTCAAAGATATGAGAATTGCTAATTTCTTCTGTGAGCCTTCTCAACTCCTTAACCATACTTGTTCATATCCCTTTACCAATATTATATTAATGTATTTAATTATTATATTTGGTTTCTTTACCATCTCATGGAATCTTTAGTCTTACTATAAAATTGTTTCTTCCGTTCTGAAGCTTCCATCATCTTGTGGAAGGAATAAAGGCTTCTCCACCTGTGCGTGTCATCTGTCAGTTGTTTGCTTTTTATAGGGAACTGGCATTGGAGTGCATTTTGGTTCAGCTGTATCACCATTTCCAAGGAAGTGTGTCGTGGCCTCATTGATATACACTGTGGTCACAACTGTGTTGAATCCCTTTATCTGCAGCCTGCAGAACAGGATCCTGAGTAGTGCCCTGAAGAGACTCTACAGAAGAATAGTCTGAAATTAAAACTTTGCCTTGTGACAAATTAGAGAGGGAGTTGAGAAAAGGAAAAGCAAGGATCAATATGTGAGACTATATATATATGTA